>NC_077228.1:138132013-138497013 GCF_027887165.1 Monodelphis domestica | reverse complement strand
CTTTCTTTATCTTAAGGAAAAACAAATAAACATAAGTGCTGTCCTGATGTAGGGTAGGGGTCAAGAGACTTACAGTCAAGCCTTCCTGGCAGCTGCCTTTGAAATTCCACTCTCTGACTGATGCTGCCTCTCCCTTCCCCCATATATGCCTACTGAGCACCAGAGTCAGAACAGGTGTCCCTGAGAGCCCAAATAAGTGATGAGCAGAACCAGCTGTCTTCCAAATCCTCTCCCCCTTCCTGGGCAAAAAGTTATTCGGGCAACGTTCAAGGTGGTGGAGTCATTGAATCGGTGTGCCAGTCCCTTGATGCTCTTCCCATGCTTAAAGAAAAACACATTCCAATAACCAAATTAAGTCTATCATTAGTCTTGGGACAATGGGTGCCAAAGTTGGGCTGGGGCCCCCTGGGGGGGGTGATCAGCCAGAGGGTGGGAAGAGGGGTTGCTCTTATCTCCAAAACAATTCTCTACTGGTCGGTCTCCTACCCCCAACTTGTACTATGTCAACTCCCCTCTGCCCCCTTTGTAAGCCAAGGATCCGTCAGGCCCTCCAGGCCGTTATAACCCAACTACAGTCAGGGCATCCACAGCAGCAAGTCCACAGGTAGCATTGCCATATTTCTGCAGCAGTGTGTCTGCCTCACAGTTCCCCTGAAGGCCACAGCAGGCATCCTTCAGAGGGCAGCCTCCTGCTCCTTGGCAATGACTGGTAAGAGACCCACCTTCCCTCCCTTTTTCATTTTGGATGAACAGACATGGATGAGTTGTGATTCACAGCCCAGACCTCACTACATTATCTTTCCTCCCATACTGACATCTCTTCCAGACTTCCCTATCACTTGCCTTCCATCTTAGAATCAAGGATGTATATTGATTGGTTCCAAGGCAAAAAGGCAATAAGGGCTAGGCTAAGTGACTTGTCCAGGGTCACACCGCTAGGAAGTATCTGAGGCCAGATTTGGACCCATTATCTCTTGGTCTGGCTCTCAATCCACTGAGCTGTCCCCATCTCTATCACTTTAGAGGAAACCATCATCCTTCTAGTCACCATGGTTCATCCCAGAGTCTCCTAATTCTTCCATACCTCACATATCCAATCAGTTACCAAATATTGTTGTATCTCCACATTTCTTACCTACATTTCTTCTTTATTCTGAGACCTACCACCCTAGTTCTAGCTCTGCCTAGACTATCACAGTAACCTTTTTTTTTTTACCCTTAATTTTCTTAGAATCAATATTAAATATCACTTCCAAGGCTATAGTGTAGTAAGGGCTAAGGAACTGGGGTCAAGTAGCTTGCTCAGGACCACACAGCTAAGCTAAATTTGAGGCCATCCTTTATAAATGAGGAAACTTATAAATTGGTTTAAAAAACTCCCCCTACCAATCCAGGTCAGCATCTTCTGTTGTACTTTATAGAATTTAAGAGTTGCCTATAGCACTGAAAGAAAAGGTGATTGATCCCCAAAGCTGGATGGAATTTGAATGTGGTTCTCTATCTATTATGCTACAAGGCCTCACATCACCTACTTAGCAAGAATAATTAACTAAAATACAGAACTAATAGATGGTGCCTCCTTCTTTGTCCTTCATTGCCACATTCTAGCTCCCCTCAAATTTCATCCTGGAATTTCTGTTTCTCTAATTTCAAAGGAATTTGTCCCCCTTTCCAGTTGTTTGTGCCTGCTTAGCTGGTCTCATTTTATGAAGCTTGCCCTGGATGGGAAAAAAATGATAATTATAACTCTGATAAACTCACTAGAGTCAGAACCATAATTTATGTTTCTTTTATTTCTTTTTCTCTTCCCCACACAGGGCCTAGAACCAAGGCTCGATCAATGTTGTTGACCAACGCATGGAAATTTCCAGAGCAGTTTCTTTCCTCTCTGCCCCTACCACCAGGTGTTGGATTCTAAGCCCTGCCAGGCCAAGGACTCCGGAACTGGCACTGAATCAGGTCCTAAGTCTATTTACGGCTTTTTATCTCAGAGTTTGAGCTTTGGCACCTTGCATCCAAGAGACCTCCCCCTCTTCTTGCCAGGCATACACCAACACACATTCTTATCTGGCTAGGGGGAGGACACGATGCCCGGATCAACAATCACCAGCTCTTGAGACCTTCCTTACTGGCCTGTTGAATTTTCTGGAACATAGTGCCCTAGTCATCCCAAAGTCACCTTTTAGTTTTTGGTTTCAGGGAACAGAGAAAAGCTTTTGTTGTTCCGACAACTATATCATGACCAGCAATTAATATTTGATGTTAATGAGCCTCCTTCCGAGTCTTTCCCACAAAATAACAAATTCCCCAAGAGCATGGAAACTTCTCAGATGACTCTCTTCTATGCTGCTTCCTACAGAATCATAGATTGGGAGCTTAGAGTGACTATCTTAGAGGTCCCTGGATCCAACCCTTATTTTACAGAAAATAGTTAATAGACGGAACACTAGAATTAAGGATTGGGAAAGGCTTCCTGAAGAAGGTGGGATTTGAAGGAAACCAGGAGGCAGAGAAGAGGAGGGAAAGCATTCTAGGCATTGGAGAGAGCCAGTGAAAATGCAGAGGAAAGAGATGGAGTATCTTATTCTTGGAACAGCAGTTAGTGTTGCTGGAATTACAGAATACCTGGGGAGGGGGACTTAAGGTGTAAAAATACTGGAAAGACAGAAAGGGAATAGGTTATGAAAGGCTTTGAACACCAAGCAGGATTTTGCATTTGACCACTTTCTAGGCATGTTATAGTGGAGATTGCTTATCCAATATAAGTCTCAAATTTTGTGATTCTGTTTAAAATTTGCCAGAAGGAAAGGAAAATAAAGGAAAAGACAGGAAAAGGGAGAGAAGGGCTCCATTGATGAATCCAGGTACTTACTGTATTAACATATAATTACAAGGATTATGGCCTTCCCAGTGGCAGGAGGAATATTTTTACTCCCTACTTTCCTGTTCAGGGGTCCATAGGAATGAACTAGTCATTTGCAGTGGGAAATGCCATAGTATTTTTTTAACTACTTTTTTTAATGAACCCAAATTTTCTTTTTCTCCCTTCCAATTCCCCCCTCCCACACTGAAAAAGGAAGAAAAAGAATAAAATAAATTTCCATACTATGTCTAAAATATGTCTCAAACTATAGTCTTTTAAAAATTATAAAGATATTTTATTTTACCAATTACATGTAATAACCAATTTCCACATAAGTTTTCTGAAGTTATACAATTCAAATTGTCTCCCTCTCTTCTCTCCCAATTCAGTCTGGATTATACATGTGCCTGTATTATCATGCAAAACATATTTCCATATTGATCATTTTTGTAAGAGAATAATCATATAAAACAAAACCCTAAATAAACTAAAGTGAAAAATCAGATGCTTTTCTCTGCATTCCAACTCCAACAATTCTTTCTTTGAAGGTGGAGAGCATTCTTTGTCCTCAATCCCTCAGAATTGTCCTGAATCACTGTATGGCTGAGAGTAGCTAAGACTTTCACAGTTGATCATCCCACAACATTGCTGTTACTATGTACTGTTTTCCTGGTTCTGCTCATTTCACTCTGCATCAGTTCATGTAGCTTTTCCCAGCTCCTTCTGAAATCATCCTGTTCATCATTTCTTATAGCACAATAGTATTCCAACATCATCATATATCATAATTTGTTCAGCCATTCCCCAATTGATATATATCCTTTAGTTCCCCATTCTTTGCCACTACAAAAAGAGCAGCTATGAATATTTTTGAATTTGAAGGTCCTTTTCCCCTTTTGAGGGATCTCTTTGGGTTACAGAACAGGTATGCACTATTTTTATAGCCCCTTGGGCATAGTTTCAAATTGTCCTCCAAAATGGTTGGATCACTTCACAACTCCACCAGCAATGCATTAATGTACTGACTTTGCCACATCCCCTCCAACATTTATCATTTTCCTTTAAATGGAATATTGGCCAATATGATAGGTGTGAAGTGGTTCCTCAGAGTTGTTTTAATTCGAATTTCTCTAATCAAGAGTGACTTAGAATGTTTTTTTCATATGATTATTGATAGCTTTGATTTCTTCAACTCAAAATGACTTATTTATATTCTTTGACCATTTGTCAATTGGAGAATGACTTGTATTCTTATAAATTTGACTTAGTTCTCTATATATTTGAGAAATGAGACTTTTATTAGAGAAAGTTGTTATAAAAAATTTCCCCAGTTTGTGTTTTCCTTCTAATCTTGGTTACATTGGTTTTGTTTATGCAAAACCTTTTAAATTAAATATAGTGTTATAAGGAGTTTTCTTAATTTCACTCTGTCTCTTTCTGAGACAGTAACAGACAGATTAGTCCTCTTATCTCTTTAAGAGACCAACTATAAAAACAAAAACAAAAACAAAAAACAAGAGTCAGTTAAAGTCAACTCCATTTTCTCTGGCTTCTGAGGGAGTTGGAGTTGAGGGGGGTCTGTGTCACTGTGACAGGCAGTTTCACCATTTTAGTTTGGATTTAGATACTGGTTAAGATGGTTGGAGGAGATAAAGACTTATTGATTTAGTTTAGTTAAGATATATAGCGAATATAATTTTAGATAGTCAGAGTAGGTTTAGTTAGGCCAGCTTTGTCAGGCAAGAAGATCCTGAGATTTAGGGTTTCTTAGAGATTTTAGCATAGGGTTTAGATTTTTAGGCATAGTTATACAATATAAGAGATAAACTTTCCTATTTTCTATCTCCTATTTCCTAGCCCCACTCTCCTCCAAATAAATAAGTAGAGGTGGTTTACCAAACTGTTCTCGGGATGCTTATCACAATATAATTAACCCCTCACAGCTTTACCAACTGGATATCCACAATTTCATCAAGCTCCCACGAATACTTTTTAGCCATAACAATAGTCAATAGTATTCATTTTATATCTTATAACATTCCCTATCTCTTGTCATAAATTTTTCCCTTCTCCATGACAATTAAACTCTTCTATGTTCCCCTAATTTACTTCTAGTATCACCTTTTATGTCTAAATCACATACCCACATACACATACTGGGATCTTTGGGTCCCAGTTTTTTAGATTGCTAAGGTAATTTATCCCTATTCCATTGATCCACCCTTCTATTTCTTAGCCAGTATCAGATTGTTTTGATGATTACTGCTTTATAGTACAGTTTTAGATCTGACACTGCTACTAAAACTATATTCTGAATCCATCACCTCTTTAATGAGTAGTGTTTCATCATGAATCCTCTGGAATCATAGTTGATTATTTTGTTAATCAGAGTTCTAAAGTTTTTTAAAGTTGTTTGTTTTTACAATATTGTTATGAAATACATTGTTCTCCTGGTTCTCCACATTTCCTTCTATACCAATTCAAGCAAATCTTCCTAAGTTCTGAAACTTTCTTCTTCATCATGTCTTATAGCAAAATATTATTCCATTGTATTCATATATCATAACTTGTACAGTCATTCTCCAGGTGATAAACATCCCTTCAATTTCTTGTTCTTTGCCACTAAAAAGGGAGCTGCTTATAAATATTTTGTACCTCTGGGTCCTTTTCTTTGATTTTTTAAGGGCATTATCTAGTATATACTTTATAAAGATCAACTTGCTTTGCAGAATAGACTAATTCAAATCTTTGCTAAGAGTACATTAACATACCTATATTTCTATAGCTCATTTAGTATTTGTCATTTTCCCTTTTTATTAACTTTGCTAATCTTGTAGGTATAAGGTAGAACTTCAGAGGTTTTTTTGTGGCTTTCAAGTAGTAACTCAAGATTACTTTCTCTGAAAACTGCCTGTTCATATCCTATTATTTGTTAATTGGGGAATGGCTCTTATTCTTATAAATTTGAATCAGTTCCCTATATGTCTTAGAAACTGGACCTTAATTATGAGGCTAATAATGAGAAAATTGTTGCAAGATTTTTTTCTCCATTTGTCTTTTCTTCTAAATTTAGCTGTATTGGTTTTGTTTGTACCAATACTTCTTGATTTTACATAGTTAAAATTGTCCATTTTACCTTCTGTGATTGTCTCTATCCCTTGTTTGGTCATGAACTCTTTTCCTATCCATACTGACATGAAAGGTAATTTCTTTTTTGTTCCTCTGATTTCTTAAAAAATTAAAAATTTTGTTTTATCAGGCAAGATTCAACTTTTTGCCCTCCAAATTCACCCTACCCCCAATAGAGAACAGAAGAAAGAAAAAAGCCCATTACACATAGGCATAGCTAATCAAAACAAATTTACACATTGGACATGTCCTAAAAAAATATTTACCTCATTCTGCATTCTGAGTTCTTCACCTCTCTTTCAGAAGATTTCATCATGAATCCTCTGGAATCCAGGTTAGTCACAACACTGATAAGAATTCAGCACAATAGTATTACATTGCATTTATATGCCATAATTTGTTCAGGCATTCTCCACTTTTATGGCCACCCCCTTCTTTGCTACCTTAAGAAGAACTATAAATATTTTTTTATATCCTTAGAATTTCTGTTGCTTAGGATGAGTCTCTTCCTTAATCTACTTTCTCTCTAATAACCCCACCTCTTTTCTCCCTTTTCCAAAATCTACTTCGCTGTTGAGTGAAAAGTATTTCTGTACTCAATTCTGTTTGGGTATATGTGTGTAATCTACCTTATTTGTATAGATGTCTGCTTGCACACCCTAATTATGAGAAAATTTTCCTTAAGCTTCCTTTTCCTTCCTCCATCCAGATTATTCTACTTACCCTTTATTTCCATTTATTTCTTTTTAAGAATTATTTTGTTTTATTTTTCTTAATCACATGTAAAAATAATTTTTACAATTAAAAATAATTTTTGAGTTCCAAATTCCCTTCTTCACTTCCCTCTTCTTCATTTAGAAAGTAAGCACTTTGATATAGACCATACATGTGTAGCCATGCAAAGCATATTTCCATATTAGCCATGTTGCAAAAAAAGAACATAGTCCAAAAAATATCCCCAAGAAAAATGAAGTAAACACGCTTTGATCTGCATTTAGACTCTTTCAGTCCCATCTCTGGAGGTAAATAACATTTTTCATTATGTCTTCAAGATTGTCTTAGATCATTGTATAGATCAGAATAGCTAAGCCATTCATAATTGATCATCATATAAAATTGTTGTTACTGTGTACGATGACGTCCTAGTTCTGCTCACTTCACTTTGTATCGGTTCATATAAGTCTTTCCAGTTAACTGATGTACATCTTTACAATGTCTAATTCTTTGCCATCACAAAAAGAGATGCTATAAATATTTTTGTACATAAAAGTTCTTTTTCTCTTTCTATGTATGCTCTCTTTGGGATACAGATCTAGTAGTGGGACTGTTGGGTCAAAGGGTATGCAGTTTTATGGCCCTTTAGGCATAGTTCCAAATTGCTCTCCAAAATAGTTGGATTAGTTCACAACTCTACCAACAGGGCATTAATGTCCCCATCTTCCCATATCCCCTCCAACATTTGTCATTTTCCTTTTCTATCATATTAACCAATATAATAAGTGTGAGGTGGTGTCTCAGAGTTGTTTTATTGTGCTTTTCTCTAACCAATTGGGATGTAGAGCATTTTTCATTTGACTATAAATCATGTTGACTTCTTCTAAAAACTGACTGTACATATCCTCTGACTATTTGTCAATTGGGGAATGACTTGTATTCTTATTAAATTGCCTCCGTTCTCTATATATTTAAGAAATGAAACTTTTATCAGAGAAACTTGATGTAAAATTCCCCCCCCCCCCTCCCCGTTTTCTGATTTTCTTCTAATCTTGGCTGCATTGGTTTTGTTTGTGAAAAACTTTTAAAATTTAATTAAAATTATCCATAATGCCCTCTCTCTCTTGTTTGGTTATAAATTATTCTCCTATCTGTATACCTGACCAGTATTCTATATTTCTCTAATTTGCTAATGATATCACCATTTATTATTTAAATCATATACCATTTTGACCTTCCCTTAGTTTACAATAAGAGTTGTTGGTTTATACTTATTTCCATTTTTTTTCTCAGGATCATCAAGACATAGTAGAACAACTTCCAGGCTTTAGCTAATAGAACTCCCTTTATGAATCCAATGATAATAAAGATCAGAGGAAATACATGTTATCAGTGACCCATATTTGATTGTAAGCAGTGCATCTTCCTTTAGTTTTGACATCATTGTTTGTTCATGTTTACCTTTCTCTTTACTCCTGTGTTTGAACTTCAAAGTTTCTCCAAAGTCTGGTCTTTTCATTAGGAAGATTTAGAAGCTCTCTATTTCATTAAAAATCACTTTTTCCCCCTGTAGCATTATAATATTTTTTTCTAGGTAAGTTATACTTGGCTATAAGCCCAAGTCTATTTCCTTTGCCTTCTGGAATATTATATTACAAGTTTTCTACCCCTTTATGATTGTAGCTGTGTATGTTTATATATTTTGGCTGTGACTTTTCAGTATTTGAATAATTTCTTTCTGGACACTTGCATTATTTTATTTTTTACTTTAAAGTTCTGGATTTTGGCTATGATGTTCCTGGGAGTTTTCATTTGGGAATTTCTTTCAAAAAGTGATGAGAAAGCTCTGGTTCTAAGAGATTTTTTTCTTTTAGGATTTCTTATACTAGGATATCTTGGCACTTTTTTTTATAGTGATGGCTTTCCGTCATCCAATGTGTCTTATATAGTTTTTCTCTTTGTTCTGTATCCCAGGTTAGTTATTCTTACTATGAGATAACTTATTTAGCCTTTAGACTTTGTTTTAAAATATCTTGTTGCCTGGTGGAGTCATTAACTTCTATTCAGTTAATTTTAATTTTCAAAGATCACATTGCTTGGACAAGATTTGTTCCTTTTGTGCCAGCCCATTAAATCCCTCTCCAATTCTTTCTTCCTTATCTCTCATCCTTTTCCAGTTGTTTCCTTAAGAGCTCTCATTCCATTTATTTAATAGAAGTCTTTTTTTTTTTTAACTTGTTTCATCTTTTCCAGGAATTCTAGTTGGGTTTATGCCCAAGTTGTGATTTTCTCTGAGGCAATGCCTGTAGTTGTTTTGTAGTCATTCTCTTCTGCATTTTGTCTTGAATGCCCTTTCCACCATAATAACATATCACGGGGCAGGTTTTTTCTTTGTTTGCCCAATTTGACCAGCCTCTTTCCTGACTTTGGATTTGATATTAAGGTTCTTTGGCACTTCTAGAGGGAAGGTCTGGGATGCTCCTGTTGCCCTTTTCTTGGGATATTGAGTATTGTGTTATTCTAGAATCTCAGGGAGAGACTAGGAATCTACCAGTTTTCAGTACTCCAAAAGTGATATGGTTCAGGGCAAAGTCTGTTCACTATTCCCTTTGTCTGAGCTTTGCAAGTCCTTGACCTAGCTTTGGGTTTGAGCAGGAGCAGATAGCTGCTGGACTCTACCCCTGTCGGGCAACTGGAAAGTTCTCTTGACTCAGACTGGCAGAATTATAGACTTCCTTTTGGTCAGGTATCTCTCCTTGGTTATTCCTCTGCATAAAGAACTAGACATGGAAAGTGAGACCCTGCTTTTTGTATCTGAGGCCTGAGCCATGCCATGTTGCTGCTATTACTACTGGGTTCTGAACTCACTTCTTTCTGAGGACAGTGCAAAGGACATTACTATTTAGGAATGCCACTCCTGCTCATGGGTCCCCATCTCACTCCATCTTGGATCTTTGGCCTGAGACTGAAAACTGGGTAGTGGAAAACAAAGCTGTCAGTTGTCATCTTTCCCATTTGCAGTTTTCTGGTGTGGTTGGGAGGTAGCCTAGTCTGGGTCTGGGACTTCCTCTAGTCCCACTACTCAGATTTTCCTCTGGTGTTGGAGATCAGTGGACTAAGCTATTGGTCCAATCCATCTCCAGGGTTTGTAGACCTTCCTATCTAAACTGGGCTGAAGAAAGGACTGGCCAGAACTTTTTCTGGACTTCTCCATTAGAATTCTCTCTGGTGTGTTTTCTAGATCTGTTAGAAATTTATGGAGGGAAACTCCTTTTACGACACAAACATGGTACTGATTCCAAAACCAGGCAGGTCAAAAACAGAGAAAGAAAACTATAGGCCAATCTCCCTAATGAATATAGATGCAAAAAGCTTAAATAGGATACTAGCAAAAAGACTCCAGCAAGTGATCAGAAGGATCATTCACCATGATCAAGTAGGATTCATACCAGGGATGCAGGGCTGGTTCAACATTAGGAAAACCATCCACATAATTGACCACATCAACAAGCAAACTAGCAAGAACCACATGATTATCTCAATAGATGCAGAAAAAGCCTTTGATAAAATACAAGACCCATTCCTATTAAAAACACTAGAAAGCATAGGAATAGAAGGGTCATTCCTAAAAATAATAAACAGTATATATCTAAAACCAACAGCTAATATCATCTTCAATGGGGATAAACTAGATGCATTTCCAATAAGATCAGGAGTGAAACAAGGATGCCCATTATCACCTCTACTATTTGACATTGTACTAGAAACACTAGCAGTAGCAATTAGAGAAGAAAAAGAAATTGAAGGCATCAAAATAGGTAATGAGGAGACCAAGTTATCACTCTTTGCAGATGACATGATGGTCTACTTAAAGAATCCTAGAGATTCAACCAAAAAGCTAATTGAAATAATCAACAACTTTAGCAAAGTTGCAGGATACAAAATAAACCCATATAAGTCATCAGCTTTTCTATATACCTCCAACACAGCTCAGCAGCAAGAACTAGAAAGGGAAATCCCATTCAAAATCACCTTAGACAAAATAAAATACCTAGGAATCTATCTCCCGAGACAAACACAGGAACTATATGAACACAACTACAAAACACTCGCCACACAACTAAAACTAGACTTGAGCAATTGGAAAAACATTAACTGCTCATGGATAGGATGAGCCAATATAATAAAAATGACCATCCTACCCAAACTTATTTATATATTTAGTGCCATACCCATTGAACTACCAAAATACTTCTTCACTGATTTAGACAAAACCATAACAAAGTTCATTTGGAAGAACAAAAGATCAAGGATATCCAGGGAAATAATGAAAAAAAACACATATGATGGGGGCCTTGCAGTCCCTGATCTAAAACTATATTACAAAGCAGCAGTCATCAAAACAATTTGGTACTGGCTAAGAAACAGAAAGGAAGATCAGTGGAATAGACTGGGGGAAAGCGACCTCAGCAAGACAGTATACGATAAACCCAAAGATCCCAGCTTTTGGGACAAAAATCCACTATTCGATAAAAACTGCTGGGAAAATTGGAAGACAGTATGGGAGAGACTAGGACTAGATCAACACCTCACACCCTACACCAAGATAAATTCAAAATGGGTGAGTGACTTAAACATAAAGAAGGAAACCATAAGTAAATTGGGTAAACACAGAATAGTATACATGTCAGACCTTTGGGAGGGGAAAGGCTTTAAAACCAAGCAAGATATAGAAAGAATCACAAAATGTAAAATAAATAATTTTGACTACATCAAACTAAAAAGCTTTTGTACAAACAAAACCAATATAACTAAAATCAGAAGGGAAACAACAAATTGGGAAAAAATCTTCATAGAAACCTCTGACAAAGGTTTAATTACTCATATTTATAATGAGCTAAATCAATTGTACAAAAAATCAAGCCATTCTCCAATTGATAAATGGGCAAGGGAAATGGATAGGCAGTCCTCAGATAAAGAAATCAAAACTATTAACAAGCACATGAAGAAGTGTTCTACATCTCTTATAATCAGAGAGATGCAAATCAAAACAACTCTGAGGTATCACCTCACACCTAGCAGATTGGCTAACATAACAGCAAAGGAAAGTAATGAATGCTGGAGGGGATGTGGCAAAGTAGGGACATTAATTCATTGCTGGTGGAGCTGTGAACTGATCCAACCATTCTGGAGGGCAATTTGGAACTATGCCCAAAGGGCGACAAAAGAATATCTACCCTTTGACCCAGCCATAGCACTGCTGGGTCTGTACCCCAAAGAGATAATGGACACAAAGACTTGTACAAAAATATTCATAGCTGCGCTCTTTGTGGTGGCCCAAAACTGGAAAACGAGGGGATGCCCATCAATTGGGGAATGGCTGAACAAACTGTGGTATATGTTGGTGATGGAATACTATTGTGCTAAAAGGAATAATAAAGTGGAGGAGTTCCATGGAGACTGGAACAACCTCCAGGAAGTGATGCAGAGCGAGAGGAGCAGAACCAGGAGAACATTGTATACAGAGACTAATACACTGTGGTATAATCGAACGTAATGGACTTCTCCATTAGTGGCGGTGTAATGTCCCTGAACAACTTGCAGGGATCCAGGAGAAAAAAACACCATTCATAAGCAAAGGATAAACTATGGGAGTGGAAACACCGAGAAAAAGCAACTGCCTGAATACAGAGGTTGAGGGGACATGACAGAGGATAGACTCGGAATGAACACTCTAATGCAAATACTATCAACAAAGCAATGGGTTCAAATCAAGAAAACATCTAATGCCCAGTGGACTTACGCGTCGGCTATGGGGGGTGGGGGGGAGGAAAAGAAAATGACCTATGTCTTTAACGAATAATGCTTGGAAATGATCAAATAAAATATATTTAAAAAAAAAAGAAATTTATGGAGGGGAGCTTACTGCCTTTCTTCCTATTATTCGACATCTTGGCTTTGCCTCCTCTAACTTGTTTATAATGTTTATAATGTTGTTTATAATTGTTTATAATGTTTATAATTTGTCTATAATGTTATAATATAATATAATAATTATAATAAAATATAATAAACATAATAATGTATAATGTTTATAATGTTAGACCTAATGTTCTTTAGGTCTAAATTATGTACTCATATATAGGAGCTGCAGTAAATAATGAATTTGATACTCTCTGGTCAGCTTCCTTACCCTCAAATGTAAGCACACAAGGTGCAGAATTCACAGCATTGAAACACACCTATATGATTGCAAATGATAAAAGAGTCACTCTTTACACAGACTCCCACTATACCTTTATGTCATGCTATCAGCATTCTATGGCTCCAAAGAGGATTTTTAACCTCAGCTGGAAAATCTATAGCTAATGCAAAATAATTAATAAAGTTATTTCTGTTCTCCAGCTGCCCGAAGCCATAGCTGTAGTTCATTGCTCTGTATATTCAGGTAGCAATGATCCTATCTCCAGGGAAAATAACCAAGCAGATATCACAGCCAAACTAGCAGCCTTAGAAGGACCTGAATTAATTTTGCCACTAACAATTACTGATGATTTGGATCTATCCCTTTCCTATAATGACAAGGAAGTGGGAAAATGGAAGCAAAAATTTAAAGCAAAACAGATTAATGGAGTATGAGTGTCATCTGAAGGAAAACCCCTGCTCCCTAGTTTTTATCAACAAATTTGCCAATCTATTCATAAAAATGGTCATTTTGGCACCCAGGAACTCTGTTAAAAGAGTATGGATAGCCCCTGGTATAACTACTATAGCCCCTAAAGTACATACAGTCAGTCTGCCCTACCTGCCAGGCCTTTAATCAACATGCCTTTTGTGGCAAAGCCTTTGGTGGATGTCCTCTCACTTACACACCATTTGAACATTTACAAATTGATTTTATCTCTATGCCAAAAGCTGGACAATATAAATTTTGTCTGGTCATAGTTGATCAGCTGACCAGATGGACTGAATCATTACCTACTGCTTGGGCCACATATGCTTTTGTTGCCAAAGTCCTTTTAAAAGAAATTATTTCCTGTTTTGGCCTACCAGCACATATTGACTCAGATAGAGGAACTCATTTTACCAATTCAGTCTTATCACAAATTTATTCATGTTTGGGGGTAACTCCTAAATTTCATACACCATATCATCCGCAGAGCTCTGGCCAAGTTGAATGAATGAATAAAGAACTTAAAACTTAAAACTTAAAAAAGAACTTGAAATGGCCTGAAATTTTACCTCTGGCCTATTTTATCTCAGAAGCAGACCCAGAGGTGATTTACACATCTCACCCTTTAAGATGCTATTTGGACAGCCACCTATTCAGGCACAACCATTTACCCCTGCCTATTCCTTATTGTTAGGAGGGGATACAACCATTGCTACATATATCAGACAATTACAAACAAAATTGCAAAAACTCAATGATTGCTGTTCAAGGAGGCCCCATAGACTTCTTGCTTCATGATTTAAATCCCAGTATTAGTGTAAATATAAAGAATTTCAAATATACTGGGTTGACTGAACCTGCTTATGATGGACCATTCCAAATCCCATTAACTATACCTACAGCTATTAAAACTGGGGAGAGGGACTGATGGATTCATTATAGCCATGTAAAAAGAATGCCCTCTGTTGATAATGAATTATTGACTACATTGATTGTATTTAACTATTGATTCTGATAAGACTTCCCTATTGTGATATTTAAAATGGTTGAGATCTTAAACTATAGTGAGTTAAAATGGTGGAAGATATAAATTGTGATAGATATAAGAGAGGGTGAGTAAATTTGACCGCAGAAAATATGTTTCACGGCAGTGTCTTGGTTTTTAAATCAAATATAAGGTGGTCGCCAGGGAAATATTCCCAATTATTCAAATACCCAAGTCAACTGGGTTTTATAGAGATTTTTAATTAATAATATAATGAGGAATTAGAGAAAGAGAGAAAGAGTAGGAAAGGAATAATTATGAAGGGCCTCAAGCCAATATGGCCTAGACCTGAGTCTTAAGAGAGAGAATCAGTCAGCCAGTCTTTTAACACTCACCACAAGGTCTGCCTAAACAAGGATTCTAGTGACACCAGGCCAGCTCCATCTCAGCTGACTTCACCAGAGAGCCTTCCAGCCAGAGACTGTTCTAAAGGGCCTCTCTCCAGAGCCTCCAGAGGGACAGAGTCCCCTTAGAGGAGTTCCAGCGAGACCTCCTTAGAGATTGTCCTCCAAGAGCTTTCCTTCTCCAGAGCCTCTTTCAAGAGATTCTTCCCAAGTGGTCCTCATCAGAGATCCTCCAAAAGGAATTCTCCCAAAAGGCTATCTCCTCAAGAGATTCTGCTTTTTCTTATATAGGGGTTTTTCTCCCATGTCACCTCCCCTAAGTCCCTACATCTGCCAATCACTGTAGACACTTTCCTAAGGACTGCCCATCTAAATTCCTGCTAAGTCGACCAATCTCCTCAGTAAGTCTGAATCAGAAAAAAATGCTACTGTGTTGACCAATCTCCTCAGTAAGTCTGAACGAGAGAAAACACAGCTGAGTCAACTAATCTCATCAAGAGAAAACTTGCCTGACCCTTTTAGGTACCTAGCATCCCATTGTATCAATTCTAAAAACAGGCCTGGCTCAAAGAACTCCTTGCCTTATTATAAGCATGGGTCCAAGTACTTTCATTGTTTAGCAAGGAGTTTTCTCTCCTAAAGCAGTCTTAAGTACGGGTAGAGTAGGGGTCCTCCCATAGCAAGGAGTTTTTTCCCCTAAAGCAGTCTTAAGTACGGTTGGAGTAGAGGTCCTCCCATTTCTGATCCTGGCGAGTTCTCACATCAAAATGGGGAATGTTTCTCAGTAGGGAATTTGTTCCAATTAAGAATTCCCCGATGGGGAAATTTTTAACATTCACAAGTCTGAGAGATTTCAAGATTTACACTATTGATGGATTTGTACTATTTTGTTGAATTTTATTTGTGTCATATAGTATTTTTTTTCTTTCTCTAATTTTTGCATTTGAAGTACATTTAATTGTATTGAAAAGATTTTCTTGTAACTATTTTTTTTATTTTTGCAATAACCCAAGATATCCATTTGTTAGCATATAAACGCATACCCAAAAGCTTTAGACTATGGAAACCTGCCATTTATTGATATATGTTATGAGACTTTGATTGATGATTGTGTCTGATTCTAAGAAATGGGATAAAAAGAAAAGGGGGCAGAGACTATATCTACCTAGTGCCATAGAAGCATGAATTTAACCTGAAAAGTGCCAAAAGAGCACACAGGTCAAAAAGAAACCAATCCATGTGGGATTGATGAACTTCTACGCCAATACGAAAGGACTTGAACCTAGTGTGAGACTTGAGGTTGCAGAGCTTGACATATGTTAAGATGCAGGACTCCTTGAAACCATACTCTTTGTAAAATACTTTCTATGAAAGTACATAACAATTGGCTATTCTGGCTCCCCTATCCCTGAGAAATGATGAAATATCAGACCATCAGGAAATGACACTTCCCTTTTTACACAAAAATCTAGTTGTTTTTTTCTCTTTCTTAAGATATGGCAACTTCCTGTAGTCCTGGCTTATAATGGGTAAATACAACATTACTTCAATTTTTTCCCCTACAGGTTTGTAGGACAGAAATTTACTTTAATTTGGATCCTAATAACAAGGGCCTGTTATGAATTTATTATTTTTTAATTAAGAAATTATATATATATAGTTTTTGATATTTTGATTCTGATTTTGATTTTTTGACTTTTTTCTCTCAAAAGCTTAATTTTTTCATTTATTTTTCTTTTATGTTTTTGTTTTTTTCTTTTGATAATTGACTCATACACCCATAACTCAACCACTTTGAGTTGATCCAAGTGTTGGTGAACACCCTATTCAGGGGAGATTGTATTATATTTCTTATAAAAAAAAATCCAAGACTTAGAATTTTGTTTTAAAAGAATTGCAGGAAAAGAAGTTTGCTAGTTCCTTGAATCCAGAGAATGAACTCTTTGAAGAAAGATGTTTGCAGAAATCTATACTGCATCAAGAAGATCCAGAATGAACTTTGGGGTATAATTGATTGAACAGAAGGGGATTGAACATGTATTTATTGTAAATGTGTACATTGGTTTTGTTTTCTCTCTTTTCTATTTCCCTCTTATCTCTAACTATTGTAATTTCCTCTTAGAAAATAAAATATTGTATACATCTGTAGTTAGAAGTTCTTAGTGGTACAAGATGATTATGTTAAATGATCAATGGGGAGACTAGTCTCCCAGTGATCATCAGGAGGATTGTGAAGATTGGATTTGGCTCTCCCCTAATTGTAACAATGAAGGTACTTACCTTTTCCTTGATTGTGAAGATTAAATTGTAATCTCCTGTCTATTTTTAGATTTTAATCCCCCAAAATGTAAGCACAGTACTTAAAGTTGACTATGGAGATCTACCCATTTTGGATTTTAACCACAAAAAGGTATGAACACCCATTTCATACACTGAGTGGGAGGTCTGTGACCCATGTATGAAAGAGTGGGCAGTCCTAGAATGGAGCATCAGCTGTGATTGGTGGAGGTAAAAATTTAAGGGAAGTGATGCAAGAGAAAAAGATCTTTAAAAGTGGAAACAGAGACACACAGACACACTTGGAGTGAAGAGACACACTTGGAATAGAGACTCACACTTGGAGTAGAACCTCCTGTTAGAAGCAGTTCTACTGGAGTTGAGGCTGATAAAGAATCTGCTGATTGAACTGACACATGTTGTAAAGGGTGTAAAGGCTGAATTTAGTAATTCATTTTTGAGATTTAGTAACTAAATCCTTGGCGACCAATTAAATATATTCAGTCCAACCATAAATTTAACAGAACTTATCTTGGTATGTGGTATTATGGTTTATGGTATATCTTGGTATTTTTATGATATTTGTTTATAGTTAGTTCCTGCTATACTCCTTTCCAGTTTTCCCAAAATTTTGTTCCAAATGGTAAGTTCTTATCTCAAAGACTAGTATCTTTTGGTTTTTCAAATTCTAGGATACTTTGTTCATTTGCTTCTATATATTACACACCTAATCCATTCTACTTATTGACCACTCTATTTTTTAATCATTTTGATGATTACTGCTTTGTTGAATAGTTTCAGATCTGGTACAAGTCCTCTTCTTTTCCAACAGTGGGAATTACCTCACTATTAATGTAAGATATCCATACTCCCAACTCCTTCCATGTGGACTCATAGCTCAGTGATCCTCTGACTTTGATAGCCTTCCCAGGTGGAATAAGCTGCGATCTACAGACAAAACCTAGTGGTAGTCTCTCGGTGATCGAGAATGACTATTGTCTTTGTGCAGTTTCATCTACGGTGTACCCTCATGTGGCTTTGGAGTCCAAAGGCTGAGGCGCACAGTCTGTGGCACACAGGGCCTGGGACTCCAGTTGTTACGGGAGGTGCGGGTGTGGCCTGGTGTCGGCGCTCACGCACAGCAGCAAGACGTCGACGTCGCTCATCTTCAAAGTTAGTGGCAGCATGGTGAATGTGGGTTCACCAGCTGCTTCTGTCAGAGGCAGCGAGTTCTAGTTGCTTTGGTGTAATGCCAGCCCACTTCAAGTTGGACTTTAGCTGATCCTTGAATCTTCTCTTTGGTCGGCCTTGTTTCCTGAGTCCAGCTGACAGTTCACCATAGAATACCTGTCTTGGTATTCGCTGTGGGTCCATGCGGATGACGTGTCCAGACCATCGTAGCTGGGTTTTGAGGACCAGGACTTCGATGCTGGTGGAGTTGGCTCTGTCGAGGACTTCCTGGTTGGTGATTCGGTCCTGCCATTGGATCCTCATGATTGACCGGAGGGAGCATTGGTGGAATTGCTCCAGCTGTTTCATGTGCTTCCGGTACCGTGTCCATGTCTCACAACTGTACAGGAGCGAGCTGAGGACCACTGTGTTGTACACTTTGAGCTTCGTCGCAGTGCTTACACCTCTGTGTTGGAGGACTTTGGAGCACAGCCACCCGAGTGCCTGGCTGGCCTTTTGGATCCTGGCATTGATCTCATGGTCTAGGGACCCGTCGTTGGTGATGGTGCTGCCCAGGTACTTGAAAGTGTTGACGTTAGAAAGCTGCGTGCTGTCGATTGTAATGCACGGCTGGTTAGTTGGCCTCCCTGGTGCAGGTTGGAACAGCACCTCTGTTTTGCTGAGGCTGATAGTCAGGCCAAACAGTTTTGTTGTGGTGGAGAACCTGTCCACAATGGTTGAAGATGATTTTCTTGGTGGGCCATGAGAGCACAGTCATCTGCAAAGAGAGCTTCCAGGATGAGTCTCTCTGTTGTCTTTGTTTTTGCAGTCAGGCGGCGAAGGTCAAATAGTGAGCCATCCAGTCGGTATTTGATGTAGACGCCCAGGTCTAGATCCATCACAACATGTCGTAATACTTGGGTGAAAAATAGGTTGAATAGTACTGGAGCGAGGACACAGCCTTGTTTCACGCCATTGGAGATGTTGAAGTGATAGGAAGTCTCTTCACCAGATAGGACTTCCCCAAACCAGTTCTCTAGCAAAACGGTTAGAATTGGTCATAGGTCAGCTTCCACCCCTACCTCAGCCTGCAAACACCTAGCACTTTTCTAACTTTCCCCTGACTGCCAAAGGTCCCCCAAAGTGGTACACTGTTCAGGTAGTACCCCTTGCTTTAGACTTTTTTAATCCAAGGCATTGGAGTATTGTAGAAAAGTACAAGGGGCTCAAAGTCCTGGGATTATAGGTTTAGAGTCCTAAGGGAAGTCCTAAGGGGACATCAAAGTAGGAAATTGAGGTACTAAGAGATAAAATGATTTGTCAGTTATACATCTATTAAGATTCTGAGGCAGAATTTGAACTTAAATCTTCCTTACCCTAAGCCATTGCTTGATCCATTCTGCCAACCAATTCTGATTGATCAAATCTAAATTGTAGTTTTTTCATTTAAAATGTGGTTAATAAAACTTGTGCCACCTACTTCAGAGAGCTGTTGTAAGAAAAATATATTGTAAATTTAAAAAATTACACATATGTAACTTATAAAATGGCAGTCATTTCCATTTTCTTTCATAAAAGTTTATCTGTCTAGTTTTCTATCCCTTCAGGGTCATGTTCTCCTCTGGGGTAGATCTGATCAATGAAATGTTTATCATGTTAACAGCTTAGTGGTGTTGTGGATGGAGTTCAGGAAGACCTGAATTCAAATCCAACTTCAGATACAACTAGCTGTGTGACTTTAGGCAAATCTCTTAACTTCTGTCTGCCTCAGTTTCCTCATCTATAAAATGGGGGTTAAATAATAGTACCTAATTCTCAGGGTTGTAGTGAGAATAAAATTAAATAATGTTCTTAAACTGCCTTAGGATATTATATAAATGCTAACTATTAAGAAACAGTTAGATGGTGTGATGGATAGAATGCCTGACCTGGAATCAGGAAATCAGGAAGATGAGTTCAAATTCAGTTTCAGACAATTGCTACTTATGTAAGTCTGTCAGCCTCAGTTTCCCCATCCCCATCCATCCAACTGAAAAGGTTGTTGAGATGATCAAATGAGATAATATTTGCAAAGTACTTTGCAAATCTTAAAGTGATTATGAATGATGCAGAAATGTTTTTTCCATTCTCAGTGGATTTATGTGTATTTGAACAATGGTCTTATGGAGATAGTATCTCAATTAACTGAAAAAGTAGTGTTTTGAGGTTTTTTGGGCCCTGGTCTCCCTATTTTGCCCAGGCTAGAAATGCCTTGGCTATTCATGGGCCTGAGCCTATGACTGGAGCATGGAAGTTTTAACCTAACCCATTTTTCTCATGTGGGCTGGTGGCACCCCTCATTGGGCAGTCTAGTGACCCTCTGCTCCCCAGGACTCACCATGTTGGTTCCAGATTTGCCTTGGCCCTACTACAGAAGAACTCCCAAACTCAAGTAATTTATCAACCTCATATTTCCCAATAGCAGGTGCTTATGGGTATCTGCCAACCTGCCCAGCGAAGGATGGACTTTTACACACTAGGGAAGTCTAGCTAGTGGGGGAGATATGGTAGAGGATTAAAAAAAAGAGGGCAATGTCCAACTTTATTTTTATGTAGAGCTAATAACGGGCCAACTACGTGGGACAGTGGATAGAATGCTGGGTGTAGAGTCAGGAAAACCTGATTTCAAATCTGGCCTTAGACCCTAGTTGTGTGACCCTGGACAAGACATTGAACCCTGTTTGCCTTCATTTTCTCATTTGTGAAAAGAACTCGAGAAGTAAATGGCGAACCACTCCATCATCTCTGCCAAGAAAATCCCAAGTGGAGTCACCAAGAGTTGAACACAAATGAAATGACCAAACAACAACAAAGGCCAATCATAATAAGGAAGGAGTGAAGATTTAGAAAGACAATTGACAAAGGGATAAAGACATTATATTAATTGGGGGGAGAGCCTTAGAGTCATAACATTGCAGAGCTGGGGGAGATCTCAGAAAGCCTGGTTCAAACTGTACCTGGATTAGAATACCAATAGTTCGCCATCTGGCATCTGTTTGAAGACCTCCAATGAACTCCATTGGCAAATTTGGTTAGGATATAAAAATTCCTCAAAGTCTCCAATAAAACAACAGGAATAACAATGATTGTTTATGTGTTCTCTCTCCGCCTCTCTGTGAGCTTCTAGAAGGCAGGGACTGGCTTTTGCCTCTTTATGTATTCCTAGCTCTTAGCACAGTGCCTGGCATATAGTAAGTACTTAATAAATGATTTCCTGCCAAGGCAGCTGGGTGGTTCAGTGGATAGAGAGCCAAGCCTCTATCTCCAGACCTGGCTCTCTATCCCCTGAGTCACCCAGTTGCCCCAATATAATCCTGTTTTCAAAGAAAAATTTCTGTGAGTGAAACATTATTGAGAACATTCTGCTCAAATATTCTATTGTTGAGGTCAGAGGAACCTCCATGAAAACTCACCTGTCCAGTGTCTCATCCCCTAGGGGCCTTACTCTCTGCTGGGGTAGAGTTGATCAAAGAAATAATTCTAATGCTTCATAGTTATGAACAATGGGTAAATGTGTTTCCAATTCACAGGGAACTGGAAGCAGCAGACTCTCTATGAGAATTGTTTGTTAATGTAACCGAACTAAGATCCAGGAAGACTTCAGGGCCACCAACTTGATGAACTGAAATGTATTTGGCATATATTTCCTAGAGTTGTCTGGCTTCCAGTTCCTTTGGCCTTGAAATGACATTTTTTCCCTGAGATTTTTGTGCAGAAAAAAAAAAGAGGAAGAGGAATCATTGCCTTAATGTTTTTTTTAGCAGTAGGGGCTTTTGGGTATTTGTCATTGTTAGCCAGCCCAGCATTTATTAAATACCTACTATGGGCTGTTGCAGTAAAAGGAAGTGGATTTCCTGTCTACAATTATTTTCTTCCCTCTGGATTCTCAGAGCACAGCTGAGGAAGCTCCTATTCATTCTGCCCCTCTTGGACAGGTGGGGGAAAAGGTAGTTGAGGTTGAGTTGGGAGTAGAGTAAGAAACGAATCCCTGTTTCAATGGCTTATTATTGCTATTGTTATTTTTATTATAGTTTTACTTATTTTGTTAAATATTTCCCAATTGCATTTGAGAAATTTTTTAAACATTCATCTATTAAAATTTTGAGTTCCATATTCTCTCCTGTTCCGCCCTTACTCATTGAGAAGAAAAACAATATGATATTTGATCATATATGGAAAGTAATGCAAAACATATTTCCATATAGCCCAGTTGCAAAACACACAAACACACACACATCAGTGCAAGAAACATAAAGTGAAAAGAGTAGGTCGCATTACTTATAAATCTCATTTGCATTCTCTCTGATGCCTGATAGGGTTGATATGTTTTTATTATTCAGTCATTTCAGTCTTGTCCCACTCCTCTTGACCCCATTTGGGGTTTTCTTGGCAAAGATACTGGAGTGGTTTGCCATTTCCTTCTCCAGTTCATTTTCAAGATTCATCTGAGGTAAGTAGGGTTAAGCCACTTTAATAAGCTACTAAGTGTCTGAGGACAGATTTGAATTCAGAAAGATGACTCTTTTTTACTCTAATTCCTGGCATTCACTCCTCTGCACCATCTAGTTGCTCTATTAACATGGACTTGTTGAGTGCAGTTTATTGTTTGGTAGGTGCCTGGGAGGTGGGGACTGGGGAAAGAGGATTTGAGCTAAGTCAGTCAATAAGCATTTATTCAGTGTTCACTAATATGCCAGGCATTGTACTAGTCATTGCTAAATAAAGAGGTTAGCTTGGTATGGTGGCACCACATTTAATTCCTGCTGGTGGAGGGACTAAGCCTGGGTTGGGAGCTTTGAGCTCAAGTAGGGGGTAAAGCCAATGGGAAAGGGAGAGGAAGAAAGAAAAGGGAGGGAAAGAGATAGAGGGAGAGAAAGGGGTGAAAGGAGAAGGGGGAGAAGGGGACAGAGTGAGGAGGGGGGAAGAGGGGAGAGGGGAGAAGAGGGAAGAAAAAGGAAGAGAAGGGAGAGAAAAGGAAGGGAGGAGAAGGGGAAGAGGGAAAACAAAGGAGAGGGAGATAGAGAGGAAGGAGAGAAAAATAAGAGAGAAGGGAGAAAGACGAGAGGAGGGATGGGAGAGGGGAGAGGGAGAGAAGAGAGGAGGGTAAGAGAAACCAGATAATATAAATCTGTAGTTGAGACAACCAGTACATCCTCTGACTTACTCCTGCAGTAGTTAGTAACTCCAAAATAGGAAATAGTGAGAGATTGAGCCAAGGCTGAAGATTGGTAGGTTGAGGGCATTGGGAGGAAATACAGACAAGGAAGTTGAGGGCTGTGGACAAAGATTGTGAAGGGAGGAGGGGGAGAGAGAGCCAGAATGATGAACCAGAAAAACTGGTCTAATAGGGGTTCGAGAAATGATTGGCACCTTGGGAATGAAGGTTTAGAGGGACAAAAATTCCTTCTCAACCTTGAAAGTCATTTGGATCTTTAAGGTCTCAGAGCTGAAAGGTAGCCTGGAGTCACGGCAGGGAAAAAATATCCATTGTCTTCTTGAAGAAGGATTCAGTTTCATATGAGTTGAGCAGTAGCAGCTGGGGAGATAGCATCCCCAGTGTTAACATTAAAATTTGGGAAACTGAGGCAGGTAGAAATTAGTTTCTCTCTGGAAGGAATATTATATTTTTATGAGGTTTATTGAAGATTAAAATATAAATAAAACACAAGTAAGAAAAGCACGTGTCTAGGCCCAGAGAGCCTATTCATTACCACTCACATCTTGCCTGCTAGGTGGAGAGCCATGGAAGTAGGAAAAAAGGACAGAGCCTATTCACAAGCAGGTTAAATACCCCATCTCGCTCTAGGCCCAGGTGAGGTTTCAGTGAGATTAGAGGGCATTCTGGGGAAGTGGAGCAAGGACTTCTGGGGATTGAAGTCCTGGATTCAAGTCTCCATTTTTTACATCAGGGTGGTCTAGGACTTACTTGGAAAGCATTGGCAGTACCGAATGAAAGGAGAAACTGAAAGAATATCTGAGCTACAATAGGGAGAGACTGAAGTGGGCCATTAGGGCTCTGCAGATGTTCAGAAGCTACCAGTTATAACCTCTTCAAAAACAGAGGGACATTAAAAAAAGCCTGCTCTTCCATAGCCTCCTTCCCACTGCCTGCCTAGTAATAAGCATTGTAATAGTCTCTGCTTGCCTCTTTTGTCTACATACTTCTTATATCCTGATTTTGCCTTAAGTATAGAGAAGTCAAGATTAAATTATTATAGCAGAGAAACAACCTTTGTACAAAAGCCACAGCTTTGGTGGCTGCTCTTCATCAGTACATTTAGCACCTCTGATCAGAGGGCAAAGAATTGTGCCCCCTTCCAAAGCCTTCATTGAAAGAGAACTCTCAGATCAACTGTCTCTATTTCTCAACAGCTTGCACTCCTTAAACTGGACTCAGCGTGTCTCCATATTGGTGTTTTCTTACCCTTCCCCCTCTTTTTAGTTTCCTCTTGTCTGTTAACTTCCCTAATTACATTGTAAGCTCCTTGAGGGCAGAGACTGTATTTTTGTTACATATAAGTATACTAGAACTTAATACAGTGCCTGATATGGGGACTGATAAATGCTTACTGCCCTACTGACCTTTATCTGAATGTTGAGGGCTTTCTGATTGCATTAATAACATTTTGTCTGATATAAAAGCCACAAAATTGCCTAGAAAGGAACCCCTTTGACCTGAGGGTCATTATGTTGCCTTTAGGCTAAAAGCAAGCTAATTATTTCTCCTGAGTGTGACTGATTAAAGCTGCAGGGAAAAGAAATCACTAAATATCCTTCACCAGGACACCACTGGTCTTATATAGAAAAGAATGGAGGAACTGGGTGTAGGGGGCAGGGATAAAGAACAGATTTAGGAGGAACCAAAGACAGAGAGCAAGGACAGGAGGTTGTGTTCAGAGAAGAGAACTTTTCTGTGAAGAGAATTTAAGAATAAGGAGTTACAATAGCTTTGGGTGATGGTTGGGTTGATGATGTGGTTGATGACCTGAGGTAGTTAATGAGTTGTAGGTCATGAGAGTTGATGCAGTCTATGAATTGGGACAGCAGGATGTTTAATAAGACAACAACATGATTTTTATTTTTTACAATTCTGAGGATGAAGGCAGGAGTTAGCATGGAGAGGAAGGTCTAACTAGAAACTGAATTCCTTAAGAAAGGAAGGAGAGTGACCTGGAGATTGGCAGCTGATAGCAATAAGGATAAATTATAAAGGCAGAGTTATTTCAAGTTTAAAGGGAAGCTTGCTGATTGATGACAAAGCAGGAGTGTCCAGAGATGACAGAGGAGAGGGAGAAAGAAATAGAACTATTCTTCTTCTTCATTTGGTGTATTGGGAGGCATGAGAGGAGGAGCAATTAGCATTGGACAGAATGACAAGGGATTAGGTATTTTCTGGGAAAATCCAGGATTTTGTAAACCTTAGGGGGCAGTTAAGTGGTACAGTGGATAGAGTGCTGGGTCTGGAGTCAAGTAGATTCATCTTCCTGAGTTCAAATTTAGCTTCAGATACCTCCTAACTGCATGACTCTGGGCAAGTCACGTATTCCTGTTTGTCTCAGTTTCCTCATCTGTAAATGACTTGGAGAAGGAAATGGCAAAGGACTCCAGGATCTCTGCCAAGAAAACCCCAAGTAGGTTCACGAAGAGTCAGAAACAACAGAAATGAATGAAATGACTGAACAACAGAAAGGAAGAAAGAGAATGCTTTGAAAAGACCTCGAGAGAAGGCAAGTTTATTAATAACAGAAGAGATATTCTAAAGGACATAATAAAAAAGGAATAGGGATGGAAGGGTGTGGACTAGAGAGGAGGTAAAAATGATCTATATGTGGGTGAGGGTGTGAGAGGCAGGAGGGGAAACACTGCTTCTACAGATCTTCACTGTTTCACAGACTTCAGGAAAGCAGGAGGTAGGAGGTTCACTAGCCATGGGGTCATAATCTCAAAACCAGATGGGACCTCAGGGACCATTTAGTCCAACTTGTACTTTACCTGAACAAGAATCCACTCTTCCAATACAAGCAACAAGCAATCACCAAGTCTTTAACTGAAGATCTCCATTGAAGGGGAAACCTGCTACATTCTGTGACTCCCTCTTTCTCCCCTCCCATTTTGCTTTTGGGACTTTTTCCTTATATCAACCTATATTTGCTTCTTTGCAATGTTTATTCATCACTCTTAGCAATGTTGTTGGAGGCAAAACAAAGCAAGTTTAATCCCTCTTCCATCCAAAAACCTTTCAAATGCTTGAACAGAGTTTCACCTTAACTTTACCAATAAAGTCTTATCTTCTTCAGAAGAGATCAGTCATTCCCAATTCCTTCAACCTATGCACATGGCTAAAGTGAAATTTGAGAATTTGAGAATTTTGAGAATTGGTAGAGTACTCATCTTCCCGAGTTCAGTTGTGGCCTCTGACACTTCCTAGCTGTATGACCCTGGGCAAGTCACTTAACCCCATTTGCCTCCGTTTTCTTATCATTTTATAAAATGAGCTGGAGAAGGAAATGTTAAATGATTCCAGTATCTTTGCCAAGAAAACCCCAAATGAGTTCATGAAGAGTCAGACCCGAGTAAAACAAACAACTGAACAAGAATTAAGAGCCATCTCAAGCTAAGAAAACCTGTGGGCAAGTCCTGTCTTTGACATATACTGGCTATATGAGCTGGTTCAAATCACTTAACCTCTCAGGGCTGAGTTAAAGTTCTTAACCTTTTTGTGTATGTAATATACTGGCAGTCTGATAAAACCTATGGACCCCTTTTCAGAATATCATTTTTACATTAATAAAAAATACATCCAGTTACAAAGGATACTGAGTATACTGGAAATAAAGATGCTACTCTAAGACTTTACATTGTAGGGAATGTATTGACCTGCACTGGCAGAGGGAATTCCCCCACATGGGAGTTTGTCATGCTACTGAAACCACAGGGTCAGGCTCAGTCTCTATTCCTATGCATTTCAACCGACCAGGTCACCCCCCGCCCCCAGTTAGAGAAAAACAAGCCATAAAATGAGTCCATGAACTTTATGAAAATTTGCCACCTTCTACCCACAGTCCGACCTCCTTACTTTCCTATCTCTTTATCTATGGCTTCGTAGGAGGGGAAGGAAAAGCCTGGACATACTTATGACTTATAGGTCTGACTATAATAGCCATGTTGAATCATTTTTCGTTTGTCTTCCATTCTGTGAACCTGTTTGGGGGTTTTCTTGGCAAAGATACTGGAGCAATTTGCCATTTTCTTCTCCAGTTCATTTTATAGATGAGAACAGAGACAAACGGACATAAGTGACTTTTCCAGTCACACAGCTAGTAGTGTCTGAAGCCAGATGTAAACTCAGAAAGATAAGTTTTCTTGACTCTAGGCTTGGTACTCTATCCATTGTACCTTCTAGCTGGGCAATAATAATAATAATAATAAATAATAATACCTAACATTTATATAGTGCTTGTTATGTGCAATTATTATCTCATTTGATCCTCACAACAAGCAGGGGAGGTAAATGCTATTCTTGTCCCCATTTTACAGATGCGGAAACTGAGGCAGAGTTCAAGTGACTTGTGTAGGGTCATACAGCCACACAACTCCTAATTTCAGACCCAACTTTCTATCCACCATGCCACATATGGCACCCTATCCCACCACCACCACCTCAATAAACTCCAATAGCTTTCTGTCACCTTCAGAAACAAATATAAAATTATCTTTTAGGCTTTTAAAGCCCTTCTTAACTTGAAACCTTCCTAGCTTTCTAATCTTACAACCTTCTCTCATTTATTTTTTTAAACCCTTACCTTCCCTTTTGGAGTCAATACTATGTATTGGCTCCAAGGCAGAAGAGTGGTAAGAGCTAGGCAAGGGGGTTAAGTGACTTGCCCAGGGTCACACAGCTAGGAAATGTCTGAGGCCAGATTTGAAACTAGGACCTCCTGTCTCTAGGCTTGGCTCTCAATCCACTGAGCCACCCTGCTACTTCCCCTTCTCTTATTTCTTGCTCTATAATCTTCAATTTCAGTAATACCTGCCATTTTGTTGTTCTTTACACAAGACACTTCCATCTCCCAACTCTGCCTTTCTGTTAGCTGCCCCCCCCCCATATCTGTAATGTTCTTCTTCCTCATTTCCATCTCCCAGGTTCTTTTAAGACCCAGCTAAAATACTATCTTCTACAGAAAGCTTTTCCTGATCCCCTTTAATGCTGGTGTTTCTCTCTTGAATATTTCCAATTTATCCTGCATCTATTTTGTTTGTACATGGTTGTTTCCATGTGGTCTCTCCTATTAGACTGTAATCTCCTTGAGAGCAGGGATTTTCTTTTGCTTAAAAAAAAACCCCAAAACACCTTACCTTCCATCTTAGAATCAATACTGGCAATGGGAGTCAAGTGACTTGCCCAGGGTCACACAGGTAGAAAGTGTCTGAGGCCACAGTTGAACCCAGGACCTCCCTTCTCTAGGCCTGGCTCTCAATCCCCTGAACCACCCAACTGCCCCCTTCTTTTGCTTTTCTTTGAATCTTAGGGCTTAGCACAGTGCCTGGCACATAGTAGGTACTTAATAAATGCTTGCCTCCTGGTTTTATGTGTGGAGTAAACATTTAATTTATTTGGTTTAAAATTAAGGGTGGGAGAGCACTCTTTGCCCAGAGGACAAGGCAACAAGGACAAGGGTTTGTTTACTCTCAAGTTAGGAACCTGGAAGCCTGCCCTTGAGCCCAAGATTGGCAGCAAACTTGCAATATAACCTGAGCCAAGAGTCCCTTTCAATCCCTTGGACCTATTTCTCAAGCTATGAGATGAAGCTGATACCACCCCCACTGCCTGATCTCCTGAGGATATTATGAAGATGAGCATGAACTTTAGTGTTCTTTAAATAGAAGGTACTAGAATATGACAGAAGGAGGCTTTCAAGGATCAGACTTTGCCTTTTCCTGTATGAATGTGCTGCCCTCGTGCGGCTATTCTGGCTCACAAATGGA
Organism: Monodelphis domestica; assembly: GCF_027887165.1. Classification (NCBI taxonomy): domain Eukaryota; kingdom Metazoa; phylum Chordata; class Mammalia; order Didelphimorphia; family Didelphidae; genus Monodelphis; species Monodelphis domestica. Next base: position 138,467,773 of record NC_077228.1, on the reverse strand, counting down.
AGCCTAGGGAGTAATGGGAAATGCTCCTGGCTGGTGGGTTCCAGGATCAGCTTCAAGGAATTTCAAGAATTCCTTCTGCAACAAACTCCCAAGATGGTCTTCCAGCCTTTGGTCCAAGACCACTAGCAAAAGGAGGAGAGGGGAGGAGAACCACTATCTCCTGAGGAACCCAGCTCCAATTCTGGATGGCTCTAAATGTTAGCCAGTCTTGCTTGCCTTATATCAAGCCTACATGTGCCCCTTTGCAATGTCTTTTCTTTACTATTTTTTTCCACCTTCACCTATTGTCTTAGTACCAATTCTAAGACAGAAGAGTAGCAAGGGTTATGCAATAGGGGTTAAGTGACTTGCCACTGATATTGAGTAACAGAAGTCTGCCTAAAATCAGTTTTCTTCTGAATCGAGCAATATTTTTGAAAAAATCAACTGAATGAGAAGACTGAGATTCTCTGTCCTCCTTAAGTGTTTTCACAATTGGGAACAATATTGCAGCCCACCTGCTAAGCTTGGCACGAGTCCCCCTGGCAGCAGCAACAGTAGAATGGTCTTTTTTCCTGGGATAAGCCCTACAAAGGAGTCCTACATGGTGCCCATGGTGGGGTGTCTCAGATTCAGGGTACCCGACATGTATGATTTCTTACATGTACCCCCTGAGGAAGATTAAGGTAAGATGGCACATATTTGCTATGATAGATTAGTAGAAAGGAATGAAGAAAATTGGACTTCCACAACCTTAATAGGCATCTAGTCTATACCAGGCACAGTATCAGGTATTATGGGATACAAAGATGAAAAATGGCAGACCCTTCCCAGTTATTAAGTATAAGACCCTTTAATTGGTAACTTATGAGTTTGATGATCTGAAACATGGCATAATGGCAGCCAATATTTCTAGAATTATTAAATCTGTGCCTGAAATAAAAACCCATTTGGGAAAATCTCAGAACTTTGCCAACCACGTTTCTGCCATTGAATCCTCTAGGTCTGGGCATTTGAACTCAAAGGCATTATAGAAGGGCATCCCAAGTCAACTCCAACCTACAATGTAGGGGAGGAGGGTCAGTAAAACAGTAGCCCTTGAGGTCTATACTGATGACCTCTTAAATCCTCCTGCCACAATTATGAAGGGGGGAGGACCAAGAAAAACCATGGCCCTGGACAACATGATAGAGTAGTAATGAGGGTGATGCTATAATGCAATATGATGCCATTATCAGAAATGATAAAATGGATGTTCTCAGAAAAACTTGGGAAACTTGTCTGAGCCAGTGTAGAGTGAAGTCAGCAAAACAAGGTAATAATTCATATTATACCAATATCTTTGTAAAGACAAACCACTTTGAAAGACTTAAGGATTCTGATTAATGCAATGACTAATCACGATTGCAGGAGAAGGCAACTAAATAGGACATTCAACCCCTCTCCTGACAGAGAGAGGAATGGACTTAGAATGCAGAATGATATATACATTTTCAGACACAATGTGGGAATTTGTTTTGCTTTGCTATGTATATTTGTTACAAGGGCTTTGTTTTTCTTTTCTTGCTTTTTTTTTTAAGTGGGATGAAGAGTAGGAAGGCAAAGGGAGAAGGGAGAAAGAAAAGAGGATCAAGGAGGCATTTTTAATGGAGAAAAAAGGACAGAGGGAAACATGAAAAGAAGGTTAGACAAATAGGATCACCTTGAAAAAATATGATATTCTTATATATTTTAAAAATAAACTGTGTATAGTGGAGACTTGCCATTTTTCTGCTTATTTTTCAGTCATTTCAGTCTTGTCCTACTCTTTGTGACCCCATTTGGGGTTTTCTTGGCAAAGATATTGGAGTGGCTTGTCATTTCCTTTTCTAGTTCATTTTATATATGAGGAAACTGAGGCAAGGGTGTTTTTTTTTTTTAAACTGAGGTTAAATGATTTGCCCAGAGTCATATGGGTAGTAAATGTCTGGGGCTGAATTTGAACTCAGGTCTTCCCAACTCCTGACCTACCATTTTATCCAGAGTACCACCTAACTGCCCTGTTCTACTGCCTCTGTTCTACTATGTACATGCAAATACTTTTTTATTGGATGTTTAGTTAGGTTGTGAATGAAAATTTTTTTTAAGATTTGTTTTTAAGAATTCTAGTTTTGGAGTCAGGAGGAGCTGAGTCTAAATCTTGCCTTTGTCCCTTGCTATCTTTGTGACTTTGGTGAAGGTCCTAAACCTCTTTAGGCCTTCGTTTCCTCATCTGGAGGGTAAGGGAGTTGAACTGGCCTATTAGGACCCTTCTAGCTCTAAAACTATGATCCTTTGACCTCTGAGTTATTCTCTATTACTAAAAATCCTCAAGATTCCATGTTGGCAGCTACACACTAATTGAAACATCAGGGGACTTCCTTGAGTCCACATGCTGCTACCCAGACAGAAGAGAATAAGAATTCCTGAGTCCCTCACCCATCTGCCTCCCTCCCCTGATTATTTTTAAATAAGACCCTATTATCACAATTAATCAGTATTTAGTTACAGCAAGAGATTAATCTAGTACAATGCTTAATTAGTGATTAACAGAATTATAGTAAGATTAATAGAAGTAATTACATTTTATAAGGGAAAGACTATGCAATGATGAATCAAGCTATTTCCTCCTTTTCTCATGACTTAGCATTTGTAATAGAGTGTGACTCAACAAGTGGAAAACTTATCAAGCATATAAAGCATGCCTGGATGATGAAAGGTGGGGGCTTCAGATATGTGGTGACCCCTTCACTGAGGGACATTGCTATAGTATTAAATTGATGACCATTCTAACCAACCAGGACTCCATAAGAAGCTGAGATACTTCCTCAAGAAGGTAGTGCCCAGTCATTGCTAGAGAAATGAAAATCCCACCCATTGTCCTTGAGCAGACGGCTTGCCCTTATTTGGCACACAGAGATATTCTGGGAAGAAAGATACCAAGGGGGGAAAGATGACTTGGAGAGATCTCTCACTTCCAAATGTCCATGACTGGTGGTTGACTTTTGGGATGGGATCTTGAATGATGTAATGTTATAGTATAAAAAAGGGGAGAAAACTCTCATTTAATTGTCTTAGATTATGAGGGAAATCTATTGACCCAGCTGTTCTGAGAGACACTGTTCTCTCTCAATAAGCCTGTCATTGGCCTGGAGTTTTGCCTCTTTGTTTTCTGTTAGATTGGTTGAAAAATATTCATCACACCATTCATAAAGCTATTAATCATTCTCCCCATCAGGATCTAGCTCATGGTTCCTGGAGTCAAATAAGACTGCTGAAATGAAATGATGTCTACAAGGTCTTTTACGTCTTAATCTATGCTTCTATGTTCCCCAAGTTCTTTCAATGGGTACCTGAGGCACTGAAAAAATTTTGAGTGAAATTGAATTTCTCTGCAACTGAGCTTTGATTGTACCACTTGATTGTTCCAAAACATGAATTTCAGTATTATATCTACTTTCCTTAATTGGTTATAACCCCTAGATCCCATAAAAGTTCCTTAATATGAGCTTCTGATGGAATTATCTGGCCTTCCACCTTCTGGGCAAGAATCACAGTGTTGTTAGGTACAAAACAGAGCAGAGATATTTGTTATTTGATTGTGGGGCTAGGATGGGTAGGAGGGAGAGAAAACAGATTTTGTTAATTAAAAAAAGAAATAGCTGGGCTAATTAATTGAGGAATAGCTAAATGAACTGTTACATGAGTGTCATGGAATATTATTGCACTAAAAAAATGACAAATCTGAAGAATACAGGCAAGTGTGGGAAGACTTCTATGACTTGATGCAAAGTGAAGTAAGCAAAACCAGGAAAAAGAACACGCACAATCATTACAATTATGTGAATGGAAACAAAGATATTAACAACAAAAATGAAACATAAACCTTGTGTGAATATAATGACTAAGCTTGGATCTTGAGAAGAGAGAAGAAAACAGAGCCTCCTCTGGTCTTTGCCCAGGTAGGGAATTATGAATAGAGAATGCTGCATAAACTGTTAGACTTAATGTGCTGCTTAGTTTTGGTGATCTGCTTTTTTTGTTTTTTAAAATTCTTTTTTTTGGTGTTTCATTATAAGAGATATCCTCCTCTTTGTAGGGGTGGGAGACTTCTCTGGCTTTTAAAAGTTTCAACTAAAATTGCAGAAAGTTCTTAATTCTACTGCTTATCCCTCCCTTGTTTCCTGTTTATTCTGTATATTGATTGCTTTGTATGTATTAGCTTGTACGTTGTCTCCCCTGTTAGACTGTAAGCTCCTTGGGGCAGGAGCTCTTTGTTATTGTTAGTACTTAGCACACTGCCTGGCACACAGTAGGTGTTTAATAAATGTTAATTGATTGATTGGATGTGAAATGCTGCATAAGCTGTTAGATTGACTGAAATGCTGGCTAGTTTTGGTGAACTCCCCCCACCTCTTTATTTCTGTTCTTTATGAGAAGACTTTCTATGTAGTGAGAAAGGGAAGATTATATTGAGAAATGGAGGTGAAGTAAAAACAGAAGATGCCAATAAATTTTTTTTAAAGAAAAGGAACCAGGAAATCTGCTTCTGCAATGACACTCACTGAAGAGAACTCATATAATTCTGCACTACTGCTCATTAAAGGGAAGGCAGTGACCTTGGGTCCTTGAAGGCTACGGCACTGGCCAGTGGACCTGGCCAGTTCTACCATGCTGGAAGGACATCAAGTAAGATCCCAGCAATAGACAATGCCTGCTTTCTGAGCACCAGCATAGCTAAATCAGGAGAGGCTTATGACCGGTAGGTAGGCTGGCCACTTGGCAGTGGCAACTCATGAAATAAACAAAAGTATAAAATGGCCTCTGCCCTCCCTCTGCCTCTGTAGTGATGGGATCAGAGGAACAGGAAGGAGGGTAGAGGGCACTAATCTACAAATATTCATTTTAGCTGCTTGTATACCTCTATGAAGCATGGAGGGAAAAATATTTTCCAATCACTTCTTAGGGTCTAAATTTAGTCATTGTTCAGTTTTTATTTTTGTTGTTGATATTGTTTCCATTCACATGATTGTAGTCATTGTTCATTTCTTTTTTTGTGGTTTTGCTTACTTCACTTTGCATCAGGTCATGTAAGTCTTCCCACGCCTCCCTATATTCTTCATATTTATCATTTCTTGCAGTGTAATACTATGCTATATTTATGTACCACAATTTATTTAGCCCTTTACTAACTGACTGAAAGGTAAGATACTTATCTAGTGAATAACAAGTAGAGGTACTGAATATACCACATAGGATTGCCAAGGAAACCAAGATTGGTGAAAATAAAGATGCAATTTTTTCCTTAGTATTCACAGACTCCTACATTTTGTCCATAGACTCCTTGGTGTGTGTGTGTGTGCGTGCGCGCTGTGGACCCCAGGTTAAGAACCCCTGGCTTAGTTTAGCTTCCTTAAAGCACAACTCAGATCATGTTTCCTAAATGGTCCATTTCTGATCCCCATGCCCCTTGAGTATTATCATTATTTCTCTCTCTTTTGAAATTACTTTGTATATATTTACTTGTTATATTCGACCAGAATGTAAACCCTTTGTAGGCTTGGACTGTTTTAATTTTTGTTTCTGTAGCCTCATGATGTAACAGAGATCTTTGTACATGGTAGACATGTAACAGATATATGAGTTGAATAGGATAATCTCACAGAAACCCAAATTTGTAGTATCTGGGAGGAGGGCACATCAACCATCCCACCAAATCTAGAACTTACAGCTTTGCAGCTATCTTGTCCCAGTTGACAATGGTGCCACCCCATATTATGGTCACCTGGTCTCCCTCCAAAAGAATCCATTGATGACTCTCCACTGACTTTAGATTTAGCCAAATATAAATGGCAGATGATAGGTTTAGAGTTGGAAATTGATTTAGAGACTATCCTATTTAACCCACTTCTTTTACGTGAGAACCCCGAGACTCAGACTGGTGAAATAATTTGGAGCAATCTTTCAAGTGGTTTGTAGTTTGCAATCCTTTTAGGGATGACTCATTCATATTCTTTGATCTCATATCTATTGAGGCAACAGCACTTGGTCTTTTATATTTATGCAATTTCCCTATCTTGGATAACAGATCTTTTATGTCTAAAGATCTTTGATGCAAAAGCTTTTCCACAACTAAGTTTCCTTTATCTAAGTTGATTTTGTTCACACAAAAGCTTTTGACCTTCATATAACTAAATTTGTCTATCTTATCTCCTCTATCCTTTGTTTGGTGAAGAATTCTCCACTTCACCACTTAGCTGTTCACTCCTCATTTCACAGAGAAAAAACTGAGGTTCAGAGAGGGAAGTGATTTTTAAACTGTTAACACCTTCAAGGGGAAAAAATATAGAGAACTGAGGGGTGAAGATTCTTGGGGTGGTGGAAGAGTAAGCCCATGGTTTAATCTCATTTTTTTTCCTAAATCATTTTCTAGTTTTCTCATTAGTTCCTGGGGGAAAGGAAGCCAGCCCTATTTAAATTAATGAATGTTTTTGGTCTTATTGAACAATACATTGAGTTTAATTATTTCTGATTCTTGTCTAGTCTATTCTATTAATTAACTTTTCCTTTATTTTTTTACCCATTACTAAAAAGACTTTTATTTTTAAAAAAATCCTTACCTTCTGTCTTAGAATTGATACTAAGTATTGGTTCCAAGGCTGAAGAACACTAAGGGACAGTAAATGGGGATTAAGTGACTTGTCCAGAGCCAAACAGCTCAGAAATGTCTGAGGTCAAATTTGAACCCAGGACCTCCCATTTGCAGGTCTGGCTTTCTACTTGTGAGTCACTTAGCTGCCCACCAAATAGTTTTAATAACTGGTGCTTTATAATACAGTTTAAGGGCTGAAAGAGCTTTTGTCCCTTCACTTTTATTTTTTCCCCCTCCATTACTTTCAGGCAGGTGGACTATCATCTTTAATATGTTCTTTACTGGTATAGGAATTATGAGCTCTGGATTTGCCATGTTCCATTAGCAGGCTGGGTGACCAGGGCATGGCTGGGCCTTAGGGGTATCCCCTGAGAAGCTGAGGTTTCTTTCTAATGCTATGATTGATCGCCTATTTCGTTGTTTCACTCTGTATCTACAGCCATTGATTACTGGCTCAATATCATTCACCTTATTGATATTTCTCAATATCATCAATCAACTTCCATTAGTCTTTGCAAAAGGATATTTGCTGAGGTCATGGGGGACCGAACTATGAGGTCTATTTCTGGGAGTCTGCACATTGGGGTCACCAAGTGGGAGGGGTTTGGTGAGCTGCTTCTCAAAGTGCAATACTGTGTATTGGAGGGGTTCTACTCCCCCCGTATTCATACACAAGATGCTAACTAACCAAATTGAGCTCTTTCCTGGGAACAAGGGAGGGAAAGTGGACTGTAAACCTCTTGGAGGGGAGAGAGGCCTTGAGCCTATATATTCTTATCTGGCCTAAAAGGAGACCTTGAACACCCAGAACTTCTGGTTTCCTGTTTGTGTTGGTTCACTCTTTCTTAATCTTAAATGAATGAATACAGGGGATGAAAGGACCAGCCTATAACCTGGTGAGCTTTGCAATGTCAGAAAGACAAGACAGTATAGTTTCCTGTCCTGAGAAAAATCCCATTATTTGAATCTCCATTTCATCTCCTATTATTCACTGCTAAACTTCTGAAATGGCTGAATCCACTTCCTTAACCTCCCTGCACACTGGCTTATGCTCTCTTTAATACTACAGTTAGGTCAGGTAAAATGTTAACGCTTTTATAAAAAATAAAACCGAATCAATACTATGCATTGGTTCTAAGGCAAAAGAACAGTAAGGGTTAGGCGTTAAGTGACTTGCCCAGGGTCACACAGCTAGGAAATGTCTAGGTTGTTTTGTAATAGGATTGATAAGGGGAATGGGGGGGGGGGGGGCGGGGAAGAGGGTGGACGGGGCTGGAAGGAGAGAGGGAAATGGGGAGAGAGAGTGAAGAGATTCTTCTTCTCTCTTTTCTGGGAGAGAGGTAGCCAAGTCTTGTCCCCCTGCCAGAGGGAATATGTCTCCTCAAAGAATAGTTCTGGGAGATGGAAGACAAGAGCTGGAGAGATTACCTTTGGTAAGATGACCCACTGTCTCCCTTTTGGTCCCAGCTATCATTGAGAGGCAGGATGGATTCTTCTGCCTGTGGTCTCCTTAGGGACACCCACCATCACTTCCTTTTAGAAACCTGGGGTCACCCCACTATCAAGGAGAGATGTTGTTCCTTGGGTTAGGCAGTTTGGATCACTGGGATCCTGAGCTAACCTTCCCTTTTTTGGGAGAGATGTGACTCTCCCCGAATCTTCTGCTCTGCCTTCCTAGTGTCAGAAACCAGCCAGGTCTAATTCTAAAGTAGTAAACAATTTATTTAGGTTCACACAGGGAAGGAGAGGTAAGGGTGTGAGGCAAGGAAAGTGTGGTAGGGTATGAAACCCTAACACTTGTCCCCTCTGGCAGACTGCCCCCTTCACAGATGACTCTGTGCTGTTGTTGAGACCGAGGAAGAGGAGTCCAGGGGTTCACAGGGAAAGCTGTTGATCTCCCAAGAGATCCAGCTTCTTCCCAGCTTGAGAGGTTTGCCTCCCTCCTCTGGCTCTCAGCTGAAGAAGTGCCCGAGTGACAGTTGGAGCCCCCGCCCCCCCCCCCCCCCTGCTCTCTGACTGGAATCCTGAGGTTCTGCCTTTTTTTTCCCTCTCCCTCTCTTCTTTGCACCTCTCCCGTGCTTTGGATTAATTCCTCCCATCTCCCACTTGACATTCTATCCACTGAGCCACCTAGTTGCCCCTGTTACTACTGCTTCTTCTTCTTTAAAATTTCTTTATTTAGAATATTTTTCCATGTTTACATGATTCATGTTCTCTCCCTCCCCTCTTCCTTCTCCGCTCCAGGAGCTGACAAACATTTCTGCTGGGTTATACATGTATTGATGCTCATACCTGTTACTGCTTCTTAAGCAATGGTTATTGCAAGACTTACAAAAAGACCGATTTTCAACATCTCTCTACTGAACCTGCTGCTGAGATTCTCCCTAGAAAGCAGCTTACCAAGACTTTCCTTAAATCTCATCTGAACTGCTTAGAGAAAAGGCAGCTTCTTTAATATATAAAAGTGTCTTTATTCATTTCATGATAAATTAACTATTCAGAATGTGTCATTTCTGGAGTCAAGACTCATTTCTACTGGTTTAAAAAAATGCCATGTGCTTCCATCCTTTGGCCTTGATACTTCTATAAGTATTCTGCATTATTTCAAGAAAGAAACAAAGACAGTGACATTTCCCCAAAGTCTGTTGGTCTCATCCCAAGGGCAGAGTCTGGTCCTCAGAGAAGGAAAAAGCCTTTCAGCAGCAACAAGGCCCTCAGAACTGTAGTGACGCAGCCCCCAAAGGGAAGGATTTTTCTCTAAAAGTCCCCATCACCCAGCAATCACTATTCTGTGGTCTTTGGAGAGGAGAGGGGTTGGCTTCAATTCTCAAGCTGCTGTCACCATGAGTTTTTGTCATTAGCCTTGCTATGGTTTTTAAAATGTACATGGGGGTAGCTGGATATCTCAGTGAATTGCAAGCCAGGCCCAGAGATGGGAGGTCCTGGGTTAAAATCTGACCTCACACTTCCTAGCCCTGTGGCTTTGGGCAAGTCATTTAACCCTCATTGCCTAGCCCTTACCACTCTCCTCTGCCTTGGAACTAATACACAGTATTGATTCTAAGGCAGAAGGTCAGGTTTTTAAAGAAAAAAATTTTAAATGTACATTTAAAAAAGTGGACGGCACTGTGGCTTACCTAACAATGTTTTTAGTACTTAGACGGTGTTATTAGATCTCAATGATATTCAATAATGAGGACTATAGATTCAGGACTGAAAGGGACCCCAAAGGACATCAAGTTTACCCTTCATTAATTTTGCAGATGACGGAACTGAGGCCCAGAAAGGAGAAGCAATTTGCCAACAGACAGATAGGTAATAAGTGGTCCAGGTCCCTGGACTTCAAATCCAGTGTTCGCCAGTGACCCCTCAGTTCTTTTCTCTATACTTTCTTCCCGAGAGGATTTTTTTCACTGTGACAGTTCAGATTAGGACTTATACTTGAAAGATTCTCAAAGCTCCTCGGCTAGCCCTGAACTCTTCTCTGAACTTTAGAACCTCATACTGAGTCTGTCCAGAGGGAAGGGTAAGACAAAATGATGATGGGTCTTGAAATCGTGAAAAAAAGAACAGAAAGATTGGGACTGTCCACAGACAAAGATGACACAAAAGGGTTCTGTGTGGTTCTAGGAAATACATCTAGAATCAAAGGATGGAAGGAAGGAGAAAAAAAGACAATATCAGACTAATACAAGAAAACTAGAAAAAAATGTAGTGAATGTAGTGAAATGTAGTGAGTTCTACCCAACTGAAAACATTCAAGTAGAAGAACCCTGCCATTTTGAAAACTTCTTATATCTCTGAGAATGTAGGCTACAGCAGATTGACCCTATACTGATGGACAGTTTTCATATCAGGAGTTCCTCACACCAGTGAGAGCACAGAACTTGGCCAAAAAGCAAACAATTAAGAACTCACATGGCAGGGCAGCTACATGGCTCAGTGGATTGATTACCAGCCCTACCAGGAGATGGGAAGTCCTGGGTTCAAATCTGGCCTCAGACACTTCCTGGCTGTGTCACCCTGGACAAATCACTTAACCTCCGTTATTTAGCCCTTACTGCTCTTCTGCCTTGGAATCAATACTTAGTGCATGAACCAAGAGTTAGAACTTAAACCCAGGTGTCCTGACCCTTTCCCTATACCGTAATGTCCCTCCTTAGTCAGAGCCTATGCATCTCTTTTTTTTTTAATTAACTCTGCTTAAAATTCCATCCTTGAATGAATGCAGCACACACTTTACTAGCCTGGCACATGACACCAGAAACAGGGAAAGCAACCAGATCTGTGATTTCACTGTTATAAAGAACTCCTAGGTGAGAAAACTCCTGCCGCCAATGCAAGCTGGCACCTTTGCTGCAACCTTGGGTCCCAAGAGATGATCGTCTTGCTCAGGATCCCACAGACAGGCGTGTGGAGAGGAGACTTGGCGTCGAGGCTAGCTCTCGATCCACGATGCCGCGCAGAGAATGTCACAATTTACAAAGAGGTAAAGAGCATTTCAACCAAATGAATCTAGGAAGTTTATTAGTATTAAGTCACGATGGCCAATGAGCCAGCAGTTAGTGATCTGAAATGTAACAAGAATTGGTTCATTTCCAATAGGTAATAAAAATGACATCACTGATAAAACATCGTGAACATTCCTTCCTGAAAGAGGAAATCTTGCCTTCCTTGTTCTTAGTGGCAGGACCAGCCTCTTAATCTAGGTTCCTGAGAATATTCTATGGGCTTCTACTCTGTCACAATCTTCTTCAGATTCCCCCTTCCATGAAATTCCAGACCATGAAGTATAGGTGGGCATCTAGCTCCATCCCCTTTGGTCCACAGCCACATGTGGTGGCTTCTTTTCTTAGTTCATCTGAATGAACTCCTGGGTCTCCAGCAGGGGGAGTGCTGGTCCAAGGGGAAAGGTCTGAAGTTCGCATCCTAGCCACCTCTATGGTATGTGAGCCAGGAGGGACCATTTAACCCAATTCCCTCAGTTTGCCAAGGAGGAATCTGAGGCTCAAGGTCACATGGCTAGTTAGTGGCGGAGTCAGGATCTGAACCCAAGTCCCAAGTCTACTCCACCACAATGATGCTCAATCTCATGAAGTAATCACATAATACTTTTTTTGTCATCTTCTTTAAAAAAAAGTTTTAAAAAATATATGGCACTAATATGTAAAACTATATGACTGCAGAGAGTTGGAATTTCCTAGTTTCCAGATATTAGAGGCTAAGCTTTGCTCTAAATGTACAGCTGGTGGGAGGCCAGGGTGTCCATGAAAGGCCTCACGAGGTTGTCGGTGGAGAAGTAGAAGATGAGACCGAAGGTGATGGAGATGGGCAGGGCGGGCAAAGCCTTCTTGAACACCGCCAGCAGCAAGAGCGTCAAACACAGGCCCTGGGGGGAGGACAGAGTGAGGCTGCAGAGCGGCCGCGTGGCTGGGGGAGCGGGGGAGCGTCTGGCACCTGGTCTTAGGAGAGGATTTTCGGGGGACACATCCCCATCTCTAGGCTCACCCAGGCCTCACTGCCCCCTGGGGCTGGCACTGCAAGGTGGCTTTGGCCTCATTTCTAACGGGGGAAAGTCAACCACACAGAGCTGAAGTTTCTGCGATGAGAGAACCCCCTCCTTCTCCCCAGGCGGCCACCTTTCTAGCTAGCCTTCGGAGAGCATCTCAAGAGCGGCCAAGCGCTATGCAAACAGGATCTCTGGTATCTTGTGACAGTTCTGGGCAGGGGAAGGTAGCTGCTCTCAGGATCCTCCTTGGACAGGAGGGGAGACAGAGGCAGAGTCACGGAAGCCAGATTTAAATCGGGACGTCCTGCCTCCGGGACAGCACTTCAGCTACTTACACACCTCCTCTACTACTTCCCCTCCCACCTCTGAAGGCAATCAAATAATAACACATAAGTTCTGTCTGACTAGGAATTGTCAAAGGCCAACAGGGTTGCTGCCCGCTTATATGATGTGACTGCAAATGCTAAAAGTCCATTCCTACAGCGAGGGAATCCCTGCGGATCTCTAGTTAGCTCTCTGGCCTTGGTACCCATCTGATTCATGTTCATTCATTCGTTCATTCGTTCGTTCATTCATTTGTTCATTCATTCATTCATTCATTCACTCATTCATTCATTCATTCATTCATTCATTCATTCATTCATTCATTCATTCATTCTTTTTGAACCTTACCTTCCCTATTAGAATCAATTCTGTGTATTGGCTCCAAGGCAGAAGAGTGGTAAGGGCTAGGCAATGGGGGTCAAGTGACTTGCCCAGGGTCACACAGCTGGTGCTTCATGTTTAAAAACTCTTACCTTCGGTCTTAGAATTGATAGTAAGTAGTGGTTCCAAGGCAGAAAAGTGCTCAGGGCTGGGCAATGGGGCCAAGTGACTCACGTTGTGAGTCTTGTAGCAAGAGCCCAGGAAGGCCAGACAGCTAGGAAGTGTTGGGAGGCCAAAAATGAACCCAGAACCTCTAGCCCTGGCTCTCTTCCACTGAGCCACTTAGCTGTCCCCCACACTTCACTCTTATGAACTACTCAGGGATATCTGGGAGTTGGGGGTGTTTCAGGGACTCTCTGCAGCACCTCTAGCATGGCACCACCTACAAAGATGATTCCTAACGGCTGCTGAATGGGAAGGGAGCCATTCAACCCAACCCTGACATTCGTTAAATACGTGCTACCCTTGAAGACCCTGAATTTGGAAGCTGGAAGACTTCCTCAATCTTCCTGCTTGAAAGTCTTCAAGCCAGATCAGGAGTCAAGAGGTCCTAGGTTCAAATCTGGACTCAGACTCTTTCTAGCTGTGTGACCCTGGGCAAGTCACTTCACCCCCATTGCCTAGCCCTCACCCTTCTTCTGTCTTGGAAGCAATACCCTATTGATTCTAAAATAGAAGTTAAGGGTCTAAAAAAAAAAAAAGTCTTCCGCCAAGGCTGGACGACACTTGTTGGGTTTGTTACCATGGGAAATCCTTCTGTGTATGGCTCAGGCCGGAGGGCCCCAATTCTGAGATCCCTCGGAGCCTCCTTTCTCCAGCCACAAAAATGAAGCTAGCGCTATGGAAGACCCCCCAGGGCTGGGTCAGAAGGGAAGGCTCAGGGGACGGCTGTATCTGCGTCCCCTCAGCCGTCTCCCCACTTACAATGAGAATGGCGACAAAGCAGGCGAGGGTCGTGTTCCAGTCCCCGCTGGCCGTGGCTGCCGCCTTGCCCACCAGAACGCTGTAGAAGATGAAATCCCCCAGGCCCAGCTTCACGCCCCCTGCGGGGGAAAGACAAAAACCACTTTGTGAGTCTCGTAGCCCACACAGGCGGGTGCTGATGGAGGAGCCGTGGGGCTGCCTCGGGGAATGGAGGGCTGACTTCGCTCGCCTTCTGCTGTGCGGCCACTTCCGCCCAGCGCTCAGGAGCCCAAGAAACGTGAAACAGCCCCACGGCTGGCCACTCCCAACTTCCCGCCAAACACGGATCCCCCGCGAGCAGCAGCGACGGGAAACCGAGGACGGCCTTGGATTTGCACCCTCCACCTCGAGCCTTCACCGACATCGACAGGCAGCTCCCTCAAGGACACCCGGCTGGGGCAGGAGGCTGACAGACGAGGGGCTCGAATGCCGGATCGGGCACGGAAAGAGAGAGAATGGGACGGGGACTGGACTGCTGACTGTACGGATACAGGGAACATCTGGGTGAAGAACTCCCTCTGCCCATGCAGGACAGCAGTTTCTCTGCAAGTCTGTCTAAACGGGGTGAGCCAGTTTACAGGCCTGGAAAGACCGAACTTGAGAATATTTTTTAAGGAACTGTCATTGGATTACTTTCACAAGGGGTCCCATGGGACGTGGGATTTGGAGTTGGAGGGCCTCGGTGCAAAGCCCTGCTTGACATTCCCTGCCCAGGGGACACCGGACAAAATGCTTACATTTTCTTGGCCTCAGTTTCCTCGTGTGTAAATGGAGAACACTGGACGGACCCATTCTGGCTCTAAAGCTATGACCCCAGGACGTGCTTTAAAGAATCATTCAGAATGCTTTATAACGACAGCCCTCATTGTAAAAGTCCTTTGAGATTTGCCTGTAAGATCAGCCACGAGCCTCTGTCGCCCAGTCTCTTTGGTCTCTTAAGAAGCCAAAGAATCCATTCTCGTCTTTCTTTGCCCCACATTCCGTGGACCAACTTCATACCTTTCCATGGGACAAACATGCAATTCAATTCAACAATTCCCAAGGCCTGGGGCAGCTAGTCCTTGGTAGTACTAGTACAGCTAGTACTGGGGCAGGCTCAGTGGACTGAGTGCCAGGCCTGGAGATGGAAGTCCTGGGTTCAAATCTGGACTCAGGAATTTCTTGGAAAAGTCGCGTAAATCCAATTGCTTAGCCCTTACCACCCTTGTATCTTGGAACTGACGCTTAATATTGATTCTTTTTTAAATTAGTGATTCTATTTTTTTTAATCACCAAGTACTTTCTATATGCCAGTGACCATGCTGGACACCCGGAAAATAAAGACAAAATGAAACACTCCCCACGCCTGGGGAGCTCGGCTTTCCCTAGAAGTCTGCAGCTGAGCTCCTAGTCATCTGCTCCCGTTCTTTTCCCTTTGGAAGAAGATCACTATATAGGTGTGTGAGCTCACTCTCCTAAATCTCCAGGCAATGCCTCCCCTCCTCCTCCCACCCACCAGACACCAGCCCCCCCCCTTGGCTAGAGAAAATTAATCCACCTTACTTTCCTCCTCTTCCTCCAGCTCCTCCACGGCATAGGAAGGCACGTGGAGGGGGGTGCACCTCGGGGAGTCGTAGGTTTCAGAGTAAGAATGGTCCCCAGAAGTGTCGCTCCAGTCGTCCTCTGGGCTCGCAGACACAGAGAAGCATCAGTGGTGCCAGAAAATTAAAAAAAAAACAAACAAAAAACAGAAAAGATTGAGAGGTCATGAGAAGCACAGTCTGAAGGACTTTTCATTGGGGAGGGAGAGGTTGGCAGTCGGGGGGAAGGAATCCACCCTTCAGGGAAGGGCCCACAGGGGACTGGACCTTGGGCTTAAATGGGCGTCTCTGCCACAGGCCGGCACCTTCCTGATGCTTTGCCCTTCCCAGGCTTCTTCCTGCCCTCCCACTGGCTCAGCGACTTTGGCTCCAAGAAAATCTCGGTAATAACAAAAATAACTGAAATCAGGGGGCTCTCTGGGACACCCAAAATGTGCCAGCAATGGTGGGGTGCCAACAAAGCCATCTGGATCTTATGGGTGGCTCTTTCAATTTCTTTTTCTTATATGAGATTATTTAAGTATTTTATTTCTTCTTTTGTTAATCTAAGCAATTTTAATTTTTGTAAATATCTGTTCATTTCACCTAGATTGCCATGTTTATTGTCATATAATTGGGCAAAATATCTCTTAATAATTTCTTTAATTTCCTCTTCATTAGAGGTGAGCTCACTCTTTTCATTCATGATATTGTTAATCTGATTCTCTTCTTTCTTTCTTTTTTTAAAAAATTAGATTAACCAATACTTTATCTTTTTCATCCGGGTCTTATTGGTGAAGGAAAGAATCTGCTACACAGAGCTCGAAGGCCCCAGGGCACTCCACATTCTGATCCACACGGGGTAACTTCTAGGGAGCTCTCAAGTCCTAGAAAGACTCCTTTCTACCCATGAAAATCTCTAGCCCAGACCAATGCTTGTGCTTCAGCAGAGTAAAGGGGTCAGGCAGGGAACTAGGAGTTCTGGGCCCATATCAGGGAAGGGAGGCCTGGGCCTGTGATTTCATTGGTAGAAGGCACTCCCAGGGGAGGAAACTCCTTCTGCCAGTTGGTCTGTGGCAGAGGCACTGACCTTGCTCCTGGTCCTTGGGGAGGGCTCCCTTCGTTGGACTGTCCACCTTTGCCATGCCTACGGTCCACACCATGGCGGCTGCAAGAGGAACACAGGACAAGACCATGATCAATGTGGCTGCATCCTCTCCTCTGTGCTTAATGAATTATTTTGTACTACAGTACCCTATCTGTATCTATTTCTATATCTATATCTTTAATCCCTCACCTTCCACCTTAGAATCAATCCTGTGTGTTGGTTTCAAGGCAGGAGAGCAGTAAGGGCTAGACAATGGGGGTTAAGTGACATTCAGGGTCACACAGCTAGGAGGTATCTAAGGTCAGATTTGAACCCAGGACCTCCTGTCTCTAGCCCTGGCTCTCTATCCACTGAGCCACAGAGCTGCCTCCAGTACACTGTATTTAATGATATGTAAGGTAGGTGACTCAGTGGGAAAAGCCCTGGATTTGGAAAACAAAGACCAGAATTTGAGTCCGGGGCCTTGTTTCTTGGAGCCGGTGTGATTCTGAGAAAATTTCTTCACTTCTTTGTAAATCAGTTGTGATGGACCAGTTTCCCCCTCTGTAAAATGGGGGTGGTAATAATACTTAGGCCACCATATTATTTGATTAAAACAATGATAACATAATATAGACTTAAAAAAACCAATAAAATGGCATTCGCTCTGAGCCCCCAGGGCTCTAGTCTCTTCCCCACTTATGTGTTTATAAACCTATTGTCATTATTGTTTTAGAATAATTCTAGGCTCAATTGACGCTTACGTGTTTCCTTATTTTTTTTGGTTCATGTTTGTCAATATTTTCTAACACAAAAATATTCCATCACATTGCTATTGCATCACTTAAATATTCAGAATTCTCCCAAACCACTTGGCAGGTTTCCTTCTCTATTACTAGAACACTGAAGTAACCGCCTTGACTCCTGACCTCCTAACTCCCCTTTGGGGTTCACAGATTCACAGACCGCAAGAGTTTCAGAGCCAAAAGTGACCCATAGTGATGGATCATCTACCTCTCCCAACTCCTCAGTGACAGATGAGGGAAGTGAGGTCCAGAGAACTAAGCAGATTTGGCAACAAAGTTATAGCAGAAAGAGCTTTAGAGCCCCCAGACCTAGTTTTAAATCCTGATTCTGATACTTACCGTCTATATGACCTTGGACAAGTCACTGAACCACCCTTGGCTTCAGTTTCCTCATTTATAAAATGAAGCAGTTGTACTGGATGGCCCTTAAGGTCCCTTCTGCTCCAGATCTAAGATCGCTTACTCCTTTAAGAAACCATGTAGGTAGATGTCATGCAAAAACATACTGGACTTTTTCTATATGGGATCAGTACATGGAAGTTCCTGGGCAGTAGATTTCAGCTTAATATATGAAAGAACTCCCTAGCAAAGAGAGATCCAACAGCATTAGGGATTTCCCTCTCTGTGAGCTTGTTTACCCTCCATCACAAATGCTACAGAAGAATTGCACTGGAACGTGAGACTAGAGATCACAGGACATTTATGGTTGCTTCTAATTCTAAGACTACAATTCTGGTAGAAGAGCATGCATTTAAGTCTTCAGTTATCAAAAAGAGGCTCACTCCTCATTGGATATCAGAGAGAGGAGTAACCAACTCCGCTCCCTTCCTCTCACCCTCCCTGACCTTGGAAAAGGGTCCTTTGGTATAATTTTGAAAGGAAAGACAGTCAGGAAATTGTCTTTGGCATTGGAAAAGCCAAAAGGGAAAGGGTGCAGAGCAAAAACTATGCCCAGGTGGTCTAAGCTGCTCAGCAGTGGCTGAGGGGGGAACACTTACACGAATATATGAGGGCAGGAAAGATAGGTTCGTTTCTTTCCTGAGCCGTTTCTACAAGCATCCTCAAGGGCCCCTTAGGACAGAGCACAGCCACCAGATCTGTGAAAACCAAGAAGTCTTTGTCAGGGAAAAGCAGTCAATATTCTCAAGCAGGTCCCAGAAACTTCCCTCCTACTCGTATAAATAAATGAAGAGCCAGGCTTCTCTCACCCCTCATCAAGGAGAAGAAATGGAGAAATAAAGAATACTGGTTTCCTCATTTGTCCTGGCTATTCAACCCCTATTCAAAGCTTACCGGTTGCCAGATAGATTCCTGCCCTTATCTATGGCATGTGCCAAGAACCAGCAATAGGTTGGAATCTAAAACAACCCTGAAAGAATCAGTTTTGAGAAAAGAAAAATGAAGTATGAATCGACTTCTACTTTCTCTTCAGAGAAAGGCCACCTTTTGTGTTTTATAAAATTCAATTAGACACGAGCATGTTAAATGCCTACTGTGCCGGGCACTGACCACAGTCCCTGCCCTCAAGGAGATTGTTAAGAGACTAATTCCAATCAATTGATCCATCAAGAAGCATTTGTTAAGCATCTCTTAGATATCAAATGCTGCAGTAAGCCCCTGGATACAAGTGCCAGTCCTCACCCTCAAGGACCTTCCATTCTAGTGGGTAAAGGAGTGGGATCTGACCCTTCTTGTCTGGCATGCAAGACAACCACCCTCACCCACAGCTGTCCTACCATACACAGAGATGGCTCCCAGGATGACCCAGGCTGACCATTCTGGGAGGTACTTGATGAAAACCAAGGCCATGAGGGCACTGATCATGATGAGGTAGGCCTGCTGCAGCACCAGGGGGCCCTTCCAGTGGATGCAAATCATTCCCACTGCCCCAAAGTTCCAGATGACCAAAAAAAGGGTTGGATAATCCATAGCCACATTGTAAGTCTTGAGCACTTCTCTGAAAAGCAAGACCAGCAGATGAGGGGAAGTCATTGGGAGGGAGGAGAAAACACTGATTCCTTCAGCTCTATCAGATCTAGTTTAAAATTCCCTGATTTCCAAATGATGTAATGGATAAACACTGGTTAGAGTCAGGAGGTTTGGGGTTCAAATTCTGATTCAAATGCTTACTTGCTGTGTGACTCAAGGAAAACACTCACTTCCTCTGAGAGTTGGTTTCTGTGACTATAAAATGAGGGTAAATAATAACACTTGCCGTGCAGATAAGGATCAAATGGGATAATGCATATAAAATGCTTTGAGGATATTAAAATGCCATATTGGTTACTATTATTGTTATTAATAATATCCTCTTTCTCCTCTATATACTTTACTGGCCCCATAAACACACACACACTCTCTCTCTCTCTCTCTCTCTCTCTCTCTCTCTCTCTCTCTCTCTCTCTCTCTCTCTCTCTTCTCTCTCTCTCTCTCTCTCTCTCTCTCTCTCTCTCTCTCTCTCTCTCTCTCTCTCTCTCTCTCTCTCTCTCTCTCTCTCTTCATTGATCCCAGGTTAAGAACTCCTGCTTTAGATACGTGAAATTTATTCATCAGCAGGACAACAAAGTATTACCTGAGCATTAGCTGCCCATGACCCCTAGGAAACCTTCCTTCCTGGTCCTTTTTAGATCCCATAGAACATAGAATAAAAAGACAACTCAAAACAGAATATAATGTCCCAAATCAATCATTTTCTAAATTTGGAATTTATCAAGTTTTAGACTAAAGAATAAAACTTAAACAGGAAGGGTTTTCCATTATAATTTGGAGTTTGGCAGGGTTTTTGGTATGAATCCCTTTCTATGACACTCTACAATCATGAGCAGCCACAATTTCTCTGTGCCTTAGTTTCCCCCACTATAAGAGGGCTTGATTCGAAAGCCTTCCTCTGAGGTTCTTTCCAACTCTCAATCCACAACCCTTAATCAGGTTTAAAGTTTCAAATTATTCTTAAATTTTGGGACTGGACCTGGGTTTAATGGGTAGAAATAAGAAGTCCCTTCCATCAAGACAGGTTGACACCCCTCTGTATCTTGTCTTAGATGGCTGCCTGCAGCCCTGACAGTAGGACTTACCCAGGGTCACACACACTTGAGGTGTCAGAGAAGGAACCTGAATCTTCTTGATTCCAAGGCCAGCACTCTATTCCCTATGCCATGTTGGCTCTCTCCATGGTATTTTTTTTTTACATCACTTACCTTCTGTCTTAGAATCAATACTGTGTATTGGCTCCAAGGCAGAAGAGTGGTAAGGGCTAGGCAATGGGGGTCAAGTGACTTGCCCAGGGTCACACAAATGGGAAGTGTCTGAGGCCAGATTTGAACCATCTCTAGGCCTGGCTCTCCATCCACTGAACTACCCAGCTGTCCCCATCTCCACAGTATTTTTACAGGGGCTGAATTTAAAATAATACAGAGCCAACCAACATATATTATAATCTGCTCATAAGAAAGCATTTGGAGAAATGTCCTGGGCCTGGTGGAGTACCTGGCACATAGTGGGTCTTAATAAGTATCTGCTGATCTATAGGGCATTCTGGCAGCTGAGAGAAGGCAGTACTGGCTCCTTTCATTCCCACAGTCTCTCTCTGCTGAAGCACCTTTTGGCTCTTGGGATCAGAAGGAATGGGTCCATGCTCTGGCTCTGATCATGCCCCTCTCCCACCGCACCCATCTTCTACCCCCCTCCTCTGCATTGTGACTCTGGGCAGGGGTCTAATCTCTCTTTGCCTCAGATTTCTAATCTGTAAAATGGGGACAATATTGCTCCTTACTACACCTGCAAGGCTGCTGTGAGGCCAAAAGCCCATCCCTCCTCTTCCCTGGGCCCCCTTTTACACCCTTCATCTCAGGGAGCGCTTTGGATGAAACAGTTACCCGGAACAATCACAGACCTCACTGGCAGACTTACCCAAGATAAATGTAGGTGAAGAGGAAGAGGAGCATCAGAGAAGACAGGATCAACCAGCCATGGATAAACTGGACAACAGAAATACACACCACTGTTTACACCATGAATGAGTGTTCTCGGTTTGCTTGTCGTTTCAGGCAGAACCACTGGGCAGGAGCCAGGGCACTGCCAGGGTGCTCAACCAGCGGGGGTTACAATGCACGTGGCTGATGTCCACACTGCCACAATGTCGTGTTAAAGCAAGATTAAGGGGCAGCTAAGGTGGCTTATTAGATAGAGTACCAAGCCTGGAGATGGGAGACCCTGGGTTCAAATTTAGCCTAGCTGTGTGACCCTGGGCAACTGCCTAGCCCTTACCCCAACTGCCCAGCCCTTACCATTCTTCTGCCTTGGAAATGACACTTAATATGGATTCTAAGGCAGAAGGTAAGGATTTTTTAAAAAGCACCTCAAAACAAGATCAATCTGGGCAGCAACAAATCAAGAGCACCATGACCTACCCTACATGCTTACAGAGCTTCTAATTCAAAGTGTTTTCACCTCAATTAATAGCTCAATAATAGTAGTTACAGCTCATAATATATGTCTCCATAGTTTACAAAGGGATTTGACATCTCCAAACCCATTTCATTCTCTCTGATTTCCTATGTTTTACCATTTGCTCTGCCCTGGGCCCTGAGGACAATGGGTTCTTTCCCTCCATAGGTACTGCTTCCTCTCTTAGAATGGGAGCTCCTGCATTAATGCATTGCTGGTGGAGTTGTGAACTGATCTAACCATTCTGGAGGGCAATTTGGAACTATGCCCAAAGGGCGATAAAAGACTGTCTGCCCTTTGATCCAGCCATAGCACTGTTGGGTTTGTACCCCAAAGAGATAATAAGGAAAAAAGACTTGTACAAGAACATTCATAGCTGCGCTCTTTGTGGTGGCCAAAAATTGGAAAACGAGGGGATGCCCATCAATTGGGGAATGGCTGAACAAACTGTGGTATATGTTGGTGATGGAATACTATTGTGCTCAAAGGAACAATAAAGTGGAGGAATTCCATGGAGACTGGAACGACCTCCAGGAAGTGATGCAGAGCGAGAGGAGCAGAACCAGGAGAACATTGTACACAGAGACAAACACACTGTGGTATAATCGAATGTAATGGACGTCTCCATTAGTGGTAATGCAGTGATCCAGAACTATTTGGAGGGACTGGAAGAACTGTGGGAGTAGAAACACAGAAGAAAAACAACTGCTTGATCACATGGATTGGTGGGGCTATGACTGGGAAAGTGGACTCTAAAAGATCACCCTAGTGCAAATATTAATAATAAGGAAATGGGTCTTGATCGATGGCACATGTTAAACCCAGTGGAATTGTGTGTCAGATATGGGAGAAGGGTGGGGAGAGGAGAGGGGAGGAACACGAGTCTTGTAACCATGGAAAATTATTCTAAATCATCTAATTAAATAATTTTTTTTTAAAAAGTGTCCCTTGCTGAAAAAAAAAAAGAATGGGAGCTCCTGGAATGCTGGCTAATGGCTCAATTTTCAATTTGTATGCTCAGTGCTCAGAGCAGTACTTGCATACTGTAAGTGCTTAATAAGTGTTTCCTTCATTCACACATATGTATGTGTGGCTGGACCAACGGTGGGTCCCAGTGTGCTGTTGGCAGAAAGAACACTAGATTTGGAATTAGAGGATCTAGATCTGAATCCTATTTCTGTCATGTACAACCTACATGACTTTGAGCAAGTCTTTAACCTCTTTGGGCCTCAATTTCTTCATCTGTAAGGAATAAGGATAATAATTTTTGCACTAATTAGGTGGTTTTGGGGATTTTGGTGAGATAATGTGTAGAAAGTGCTTTGGAGACAATGAAAAGGGCTACAGATTTCAAGGCATTTGGGATTTCTTTAGCATAGAAACTAATCACTTAATCACAAACAAGGATTACAATCATTGCATGCTAAAGAAGACAGATTTCATGAGCTGCTGTGACCATATCAGCTTTCAAATACTTCCACAATATGTAATTTTCATAAAGGAGGGTCACTGAGGAACTGGAGAGTTTTAAAAGATCATCAAAAAAGAAATATATTCCCCAACCTCAAAGCGAAACATAAGGTGGGCAAGCAAGGAACTTCTTTAAGTGAGGAATGGACTTCCCTCTGGGATTAGCCCTTCCACCTGCAAAGCCAGCAGAGATCATCACAGCAGCAGCATCCATACAGTATACTCCTGAGAGACACTGACCAACTATTACCTCCTAAGAGGCATCTGCTTCACATGTCACCTTTAATTCCTTCAAAGGAAAATAGGCCTAGCCTTTGCCTTTTTGTCTTAAAAGATATGACTAAGACAGAAATAAGGGTATGTATGTATATATATATATATATGAAACCAGGAATTGGGAAAGAATCATGGAATAAGTCTGGAGAAGGTGGGAGGACCCTGAAACTCAACATACTCAATTACAACCTAAAGGGGTTAAAGGTCTGTTTCTCTATTTTGATAATTATTAAAAATTTATTTTATATTTACAAAATTGGTAATATTTATTTTAGTAGTTGATGATTTAGGAACACAAATTTCTGGTATTCCTAGAAATCTAGTTCTTGGGTACAAACCAATAGACTGGAAGCCAGAAAGCAAAGGCTACTGTACCATAAAATAGCTATGTGACTGGGATGAATGATTTCATCCTTTAAGACCTTAATTTTCTCCTTTATAAAATAAAAGGACTGGACTAGATGAATGATGTCTAAGGCCTCTAATGGCTTAAAACTTCAGTAAAAAATCCTGTATATTCCTTAACAAGAGAAAGTATTTGTGGAGCCATTGTCCCCCAAAGTCCCCAAATCTACAGGGAGAACAAGCAGATGTGGGATTATGTCTGGATGAAGCTACACTGCCTGGAACTGTCTGAGACAATGAGAGAATTCCTAGATGAAATGGCCCTTGGAGTAGAGGCTGAAAGCCTCTCAGATCACAGTGTGGAATCTGTATAGAACCACCTCGAAAGGGAAATGGGAAAATAAAAATGAAAAATAAAATAAAACCAGCTGTGGCAGTCAGGAGCCTTTAAAAAAAAAAAACAACCCACTTCTTTATAAGGAGAAACAATGGAGAAATTAACTTTTAAAATTGGGGAAGAGAAACTCTGGGTGATTAAAAAAAAAGGAAAATCAAATAGGATATTTTAAGAGACCATAGCCCAGTAATACTGCATAACATATTCAGAAAGGGCTGTGAGGAGAAAATGGGGAAGATTCAAAAATCCTGACTCTGCCTAGCATTAAATATGAATTGTCAGGTGGTAGAGGCAGCTGCTGCCTCTGTCCAGGTACAGATACCTGTAGGTGATGCGTAGGTTGGCAGAGTAGACAGAGAGCTGCCTTGAGTTAGGGAAACCTGGGGTCAAGCCCTGCATGGAACCTCTAAGAAAGTCACTTACCCTTGTGTCTACGTGCAGGGGGAGGTGGCTCACTTAGAACAAAGGCCTTGGTTATTCAGCACAATATAGAAAGGACTGCCAAAGTAAGCGTTCTATTATGCCTTTGGGAAACACACACACGTATGTATACAGACATGCATGTATATGTGTGCATCGACACACTGCTATGTAGATGCATATCTGTCTACACACAGAGCTGCCAATTTATATTGATAAAAGGAGTTTCCTTTCAGTGTTTCTTATACCAATGAAATTAGAATCTAGGATAAAAAAAGACTCTCTTGATATATGTGTGTACGGTTCCATATGCAGGCATGTATGTGTGTGTGTTGTCAGAAGCAGGCTTTGAGCCTAGGTCTGTCCCATTTCCACATTTGGTATTCTTTCCATCCAATTACCGTCTTCTATAAAAACAGATACGTAGATAGACGGACAGATAGATCTATGTAGACACACATATGCATATATACATATCTACACATATATGCAGATGGTTTACATGTGTACAGAATGATGACGAGGACACGGATAACAGGCGCTTCTATAGCTCCTACTGTGTGCAAGATAGCGAGAATACACACGTTCTCTCATTTGATGTTCACAACAAAATGATGTCTATTTTACAGCTCAGGCCAGCAGAGGTTAGTGACTTGCGCAGGTCAAAGAGTTGGTAGGGTCTGAGGCTGCATTTGAATTCAGGCCTTCCTGACTCCCAGCCCAGTGCTTTATTTACCGTACCACCTGGGGGAGGGTGGAGACATGCATGCGGGTGCATGGGCATATAACAAACACATGAGCACCAAACCTGTAATTGGGGCAGGTGTGGGTTCAAATCCTACATGACAGTCACTGGCTATCCTTCCCACAAGCAAGTGGCTTCATTTAGGCATCTGAAGACAAAAATGAACCTGTGGTATAGTGGGGAAAGGCCTGGACTGAGAATCAGAGGCACTTAAGAAAAAAAAAAAAGCCCAAACCCTGACTTTCCATCTTAGAATCAATACCATGATTTGGTTCCAAGGCAAGAGATCAGTGAGGGCTAGGCAATGAGGATTAAGTGACTTGCCCAGGGTCACCCCGCTAGGAAGTGTCTGAGGTCAGATTTGAATCCAGGTCACTTGGTAAACCTTCAAAGAGCTAGAAAAATGCCACATGTCTATTGTGTATATGTGTCTTTTTTTCTTTTAAGTTTTCTGCCTTTGTAACAGCTCTAAGAGAGAAGGGTAAGGGCGAGGCCAAGGGGAGCAAGTGCCTCACCCTGAGGTCTCTGGGTTCAGGATATGCCCGTGCCCAAGGCATTCAGCATGCGGAGTGGACCCCCACTCCAAACTTTCTGCAGACAAAGGCAAGAATTGCCAGGCTGGGCACGGATGGATGGGGGGTGGGGGGGTGCGCATCACTGGAAGGAATTCCCAGACGGATGAGACCTCCGACTGATGTGACTATTTGAGACTATATACTGTGGTCCATACACACAGATGCACCCACATAAATAGTGCACAATGATACATGCACACGTACACATGGCGTAGAAACGACACGGGACATACATTCAGTGGATATTATATGCATGCAAACCATTTGAGTAGAAATGAAGCAGCCTGAAAGCATACGGTTGGGCAAGAACTGATTCTGGCTCTCAGAGCTCCCCCTGCCCCTGGCTGAGCACCTGCCCAGAGGGGCCCCGCCTCCCCCACTCCCTCACCTTGTAGCAGCGGTACTTGTACAGCACGACCAAGAATATCGTCATGACCACAATGACGCTGATCATGATGAGGGTGTTTAGCACCGAGTTGAGCAAGCGCTGACCGATGGAGGGGGTGTCTTCCGTAAATGGCGTGTAGATTCTGAAGGGAAAGAGAAAGGATTATTGGTCTCCTACCCTTGTTCTCCCTTTCAAGGCCTTTCTACATCTAATCGTTTCTCCTCCAGCATATGTGGACACACACACTCCTCTCTCTCTGTCTCTCTCTCTTTCTCTCCCTCTGTCTTTGTCTCTCTCTGTCTCTTTCTCTTTCTTTTTCTCTGCCTTCCTCCCTCCCTCTCTCTGTCTCTCTCCTCCTCTGGCTCTCTGACTCTCTGTCTGTCTGTCTCTGTCTCCCTCCCCTTCCTCCTTCCTTCTGTCTCTCTGTCTGTCTCTCTCTGTCTCTGTCTCTTTCTTTTTCTCTGCCTTCCTCCCTCCCTCCCTCTCTCTGTCTCTCTCCTCCTCTGGCTCTCTGACAGTCTGTCTGTCTCTGTCTCCCTCCCCTTCCTCCTTCCTCCTGTCTCTCTTTCCCTCTCCCTTTCCCTCTCCTTTTCCCTTTCCCTCTCCTTCTCTCTGTCTCTCTGTCTCTGTGTCTGTCTGTCTCTCCTCCCCCACCCCAATCTTCTTCCTCTACTTCTCCATATCTTTGTCTAGTCAAGCACCCACCATCATCGGGCAGCATTTGTCTTCCACAAGGGCCCAGAATTTCAAAAGAATTCACCCAACTCCTTGGTCTAGGACACTTCACATTTCAGTCCATTGATTGGTTTAGTTGAACAGGAGGCAGATGGATGGGATGCCTTTCTCAAAGTTTCTGCCTTAGCTAAGATTAAAACTCAGGCTGAAGGTTCTTTAAAATATGTGTTTTAGAGGTAAGAGCACTGGCCTGGACTCTAATCCCTCTCTACTGGTACTTTTCTCTGTGACCTTGGGGAAATAATGTAACCCCTGGGCCTCAGTTTCTTTCCATGTAAAACAAGGGAACTGGGTTAGATCAGAGGTGTCAAACTCTTGGGAACAGATCAAAGTGCAATTGAGAAATATTTTACAAAATAAACACGAATACAATAGAGCATAAATAAGGTTACTCTGTCACCTGCAGGTATGATTTAATTAGTGGCCCAGGTTCCATGCTGAGTGTGACACCACTGGGCCAGATGATCTCTGAGGGGTCTCCTAGTTGTAATAGTTTAATTGATCTCTACGTGGAGGACTCCAAATTGATTCAGTCCATTCATTTTCTCTCTGCCTTTACTCCCAACCCAACACACATATTCACTGCACGTAGTAAGCCACACAGCCCTAAACAATTCCCTTACTTATTGCTACCTTTCATGTTAACTAACTGTATAAACTGACACTTGTTTGGTTAAGTGCTCTCAAACCTCACATGAGTATATCCTCTCTCCCTTCTCATCCTGAAGGCAGGGGCTGTGCCCTTTGACAGACTTTTTTATTTTTCCTGCAGGGCCTGGTATAATATGCTGGCTATATACCCCCTCCCCCAATAAGTGAGTAGTGATCACAGAATCACAGATTTTTTTTTAAACCTTTACCTTCATCTTAGAATCAATACTGTGTATTGGTTCCAAGGGAGAAGAGCAGTAAGGGCTAGGCAATGGGGGTTAAGTGACTTGCCCAGGGTCACACAGCTAGGAAGTATCTAAGGCCAGATTTAAACCCAGGCCCTCCCATCTCTAGGCCTGGCTTTCCATCCACTGAGCCACCCAGCTGCCCCCCAGAATCATAGATTTAGAGCTAGAAGGACCCTTAGAACACATCAAGCCCAAGACCTTAATTTTACAAATGAGGAAACTGAGGCTGAGACAGTAAATTGACATTGCCTAGCCGTAGTAAGTAGGATTTGAATTCAAATCTTCCTGACTCCCAAGTCCAGTGTCCCAAAGGTGCCATCTAATTGCCTCAGTGACTATTGCACATACACACTACCTGGCTTGGCCACACACATGCACGCACACACACACGCACGCACACACACACACGCACATTTTTCTAGCCTAAGTGCACCATGTACAGGGCTGACTCACAGCTGTCCATTCTTCTCCGTGTAGAAGCGGACTGACTTAATGGTTGCCACGACAACCACCATGCAGAGAGTGACAGGCACAAACAGCATGATCACGTGCTTCGCCCCGTATTTGAGGGTCAGCTCTTCCTCCTCTTCCTCTTCCTCCAGGCTGCTGCTTCTCGTGGAGCCCCTGCTGTCAGGGGTACACTGGTCAGCATCACCATGGTGACACGGGCTGCCGCGGCGTTTCTGCAGGAGGGCGACAGGCACCGTCAGTGGCAGCCCAAGACCTTCCCCCCGGCGGGCACTCAAGAACGGGGCCGGAGGAGGACGAGGAGAAGCCTTTCTCTTTGTTAAACAAAAACCCCCGAACAACAGCAGCAACATACACGTTCTCATGCCATCCTCACGACTGATGGGCAGAGGCCGAGAATACAAGATCTCATTGTCCTTACTGTACGTCAGTTGACAAGCATCTATTAAGCTGACGTTGTCCTAAGGGCTGGGGATAGAGAGAAAAGCAAATAACCAGCTCCTTCCTTCAAGGAGCACACATTCTAATGCTGGAGAGAACATGTAATGAGTAGCTGGTCTGTGGAGGATTAAAAAAGGCAGAGAAAAAAACACCTTAACGGCTCTCCTCCAACCGTGTGTCTGCTGTGCTTAAATCATACAAGAGTCTGCAATATTTTACAAGGATCATTTTGGTGGATAGCCCTGATCTTTAATGTCCAAGGGGGCATAAGGCATGGAGACCTATGCTGGCCAAACATGTGGTCCTCCGTCATGGAGGAGGTCATGTCAGGCACACAGTTAGAATAAGGAGTTCTTACATGTGGTGAAGCTTTCTTTCCTTTTTTTTTTACTCTTAATTTTTGTCTTCTAATCAATACTGTATTATTAGTTCCAAGGCACAAGAGCAGGAAGGACGAGGCAATGGGGGATAAGTGACTTGCCTATATAGTGAAGTGTCTGGGTCCAGATTTGAACCCAGGCCCTTCCACCTCTAGGCCTGGCTATCAATCTCCGAGCCACCTAGCTGTTCCCATGAAGCTTTCAAGATGTATTCTACTTGGATTACTCAGAGATTTTTTTTGACTTAATTTTTGGTTTTGGGTCATGTTTCACCAAAGTTCTAGTTACTGGAAGCACTGATAGAACTAGATGTTAAGGGGACCCTTTAACCTCTTCAAATATCACAGAATTTTGGAGGCGGAAGGGAAATCACCCAGTCTAGAGGTTTTTAATTTGGAGTCTATGAGCAGAGACCAAAAAGACGGGTGCTTCAAGGCAAGAAAGGCCAATGCTTGGTGGGCAGATTCCCCAAAGGAAACCGAGCTTTTAGTAGAGGCTGGGATGCTTCTGTTTCTGTTCTATTTCTCCCAGCTCTAAGACTTCTCCACCCTCACAACAACAGAATCTTCCTTCATGAGATCAAGAAAAACCTATCAGTGGCCTGCAATTCACAGGGGGAAGGAAATTGTGTCTCCTTGATAGACACATATAGCAACCTTACTCATGGGTTTGAAAATGATGATAAAACATATGGTCATATGGATGCCAACCAAAACTCCAATGGTGTAACAGAAGGAAGGAAAGAAACAACCATTCCCTATGTGTTGTTATTGCCACAGGTCGTGACACAGCTGTTATTATTAACTTTATTTTACAGATAAAGAAACTGAGCCAGAAAGAGATTAAGTGACTTGCCCAGGCTCACAAAGCTTCTAAGTGTCTGAGGCCAAATTTGAACTCCAGTCTTTCCGACCCTAGGCTTAGTGGTCTATCCTCTCTATGCTACCTAACTTCCTCAGAATCATAGAATGTAATAACCTTAAAGCAGGGACCATCTAAGCCAAGGATTCTTAACCTTTCTATGGGTCACGGACCATTGGGCAGTCTGGTGAAGCTTATAGACCCTTTTCAGAATAAAAATTTTAGATGACTAATATGGGAAATATGTTCTGCATGACTGTACACATATAATCTATATCAAGTTGCTTGCCTTCTCAATGAGAGAGGAGAGGGGGTGAGGAAGAGAACTTAGAACACAATATTTTTTTAAAAATGAATGTTAAAAATTATTTTTATGTGTAATTAGAAAAAATTTGAGAATCAGAATGTTTTTAAATGCATAAAATAAAATACATAGGATTACAAAGGAAAATATTTCTACTGAAGTAAAGATGTAATTTTTCTCCCCTACAAGCTCATGAACTTCATGAACTCTACCTTTGGGAATCCAAGGATCTTGGGTTAAGAACCCCTGATCCAATACAAACCTCCTTGAAAATATTCCCAACAAATCATCCTCCAGAGGCCACTTGGAAACCTCTAGGGAAAAGGGGTCTCTGATCACTTTTTGAAATATGTAAGTGAGTTGAAATATGCCTGTCTTCAGCCATCACTCATTAGTGCTGGTTCTGCCCTCTGAAGCCAACAAGCACGATGCCTCACCCTCCTTTTGGGTGTAGCTCTCCAATCAGCTGGATGCTCACATATACAGGAGTCCAGGGTCAGGCAAGGCAAGGTGGGTACCCCAGAAGGCAGATGTCTTTCAAGCAGAGGACACTACAGGCTCAATGGGGAGTGCCTGAAGCTTAAGAGTTTCTGTCTATGCTCAGATATTGACTCACTTTATGTGACTTCAGACAAGTTGTCTGACTCCTCTGGGCTTTGGTTTCCTGAACTTTACAAAAACTGGAATAGACAACAATCTATTGAGGGAAGGCTGAAAGAAGGAGTAATTATTGAAATTTCCCCGTTCTCTTTTTAAAAGCAAAAAATCATAAATTACACATATTAAGGGGGCAGCTGGGTAGCTCAGTGTGTTGAGAGCCAGACCTAGAGACGGGAGGTCCTAGGTTCAAATCTGGCCTCAGACACTTCCCAGCTGTGTGACCCTGGGCAAGTCACTTAACCCCCATTGCCTAGCCCTTACCACTCTTCTGCCTTGGAGCCAATACACAGTATTGACTCCAAGACGGAAGGTAAGGGTTTAAAAAAAAAATCACACATATTAGAATAGGAGTAGTTCAAGTTTTGTATAATATTTTAGAGTTGGCTAAGTACCTTCCATACATTCCTTTACTTGATTCTCACAAAACTCTGGGAGGTACCATTATTGTTCAGTTATTCCAGTTGTGTCTGACTCTTCATGATCCTATTTGGGTTGTTTTTTTGTTTTTGTTTTTGGCAGAGATTCTTAAGTGGTTTGCCTTTTCCTTCTCTATCTTATTTTACAGATGAGGAAACTGAGGCAAATAGGGTTAAATGACTTGTCCAAAGACACAAGTAGTAAATGTCTGAGCTTGAAATTGAACTCAGGAAGATGAATTTTCTTGACATTTGGGTCTACCATTCTATGCATTGCAATATGCTAGTTGCCACTGAAGTGCTATTATTATCCCCATTTTATACATAAGGAAGTTGAGGCTTAGACAGAGGTGAAATGATTTGCCCAGGATCACATTATATGTATTTTATATCTATACAGTTATTTGCATGCTCTCTTCTCTATTAACATTTGAGCCTCTTTAAGACTGGGACCATGTAATTATCTTTCTTTGTATCCTCAGGGTGTAGCACAGTCCCTGGCTAAAGAATTCTTTTAAATATAATTAGTAATTGCCCCATGCATAACAAAACATTATATATTATTGCAGAGTGATTTCCAACTGGTCTGTCAGAGGTGGAATCTGAACTCAAATTTAATCCTTGACTAAGTCCTGTGCTGTTCCCAAATAATCAATCAACCCCCAATGTTTGTAAAGTGTCTACTGTGGGCCAAACCCTGTGTGGTGTACTGGGGATCCAGAATCAAAAGCGAAACTATGGTATAGTGGAAAAGATTGGCTCTTAATCTTAATCTTAATCAGAGGGCCCCTAAGTAGCACAGTGGTTTAGAGAGCCAGGCCTAGGGGAGTCCTGGGCTCAAATTTGCCCTCAAGTCACTTCCTAGCTGTTTGGCCCCAGGCAAGTCACTTATAACTTCAATTGCCTAGCCCATACTACTCGTCTGGCCTTAGAAGTGGTACTTAGAAGTGGTATTGATGCTAAAACAAAAGCAAGGGTTAAAAAAACCCAAAGGACAGAGGTTCAAATCCCACACCTGATGCTTACTACCAATGCACTTCACTTAGCCTCCTTAGGCTGTTTCCTTATCTATAAAATGAGGAGGCTGAACCAGGTGGTCTCTCTTTGCAACTCTAGGTCTGAGATGCTATGATTCTGTCCTCAAGAAGTTTATATTTTATGAGGATAAACAACACAGACGCATATAAGTAAAGAAAAAAATGTAACAAGTAAAAACTGTCTCAGTGAATGGAATAATGATGAGAAAAGCAAATACATATGATTTTAGTGAAAAGGGTGAATTAGTGGCTTGAAAAGAGACAAAACATTTGTCATTATGACTGTTACTTTCGCACAGGGTACTTTTTCCATAAATTGGCACTGCTATGTAAAATTAGGCCAAGTAATGGGAAAAAAGAATCCAATTCTTCCAACTTGTAAAAAGCCTACATTGTACAAAAGCTTATTGTACACATGAAAGTGTGTTAACATTTAACAATTAGTTCCTGGACCTGGAAACTAAAGGATTAAAAAAAAAGAATTCTTTAATTCCTTAGTAAGGGCCTTGTTAAGCCCTAGGGGTACAAAGTCAGGCAGTCCTAGCCCTAAAGGAGCACACAGTCTACTGGTAGAAATGGCATGCAATGACTATGTGTAAATAAGATACATAAAATGTAAACAGAAGATCCTTTCAGAGGAGGAGAAGGGTGGGGAGGAGGGAGGAAGGAAGGAACAGAACTAGGAAAGGGCTCTTGCAGAAGATGGAATTGGAGTTAAATCTTTTTTCTTTTTCTAAACTCTTACCTTCTGTCTTAGAATGTAGACTAAGTATTGGTTCTAAGGCAGCAGAGCAGCAGGGCTAGGCAATGGGGGTTAAGTGACTTGTATATGAGACCACATTTGAACCCAAGATCTCTCATCTCTAGGTTTGGCTCTCTATCTGCTGATAGCCACCACCTGGCTCAGTGTAGCATACATGTAAGGATATAAGGAATAAGAAGATTGGAAAGGATCTACCACTGGTTCTTCAAACCCAACAGAGGATGTGATATTTGATCATGGAGTTAATAAAGAGCCACTGGAGTTTATTGAGTACGTGTCAGACCTGTTCTAGGAAGACAGATAGTTTTGGCATTTTGGCAGCTGAATGGAGGATGCTAAGAAAGACTTGAAGCAGGAAGCCCAAACAGAAAGTTAATACAATAGTCCAGGTGATGAAATCCTGGACCAGGGTCCTGGTGAAGTTGGAAATGACAACTTGGCAATAGATCAGATATGTTGGGTAACTGAGAAGCCAAGTTTTGAGCCTGGTCAACTGGGAGGACAGTAGTGCCTTTGGCAGTAATAGGGAAGTTGGAAAGAAGGAAGGGTTTTGGGGAAAGAGAATGAATTCTGATTTTCAACAGGCTGAGTCTGAGATGCCTTCATGCAGTTTGAGGTGCTCAAGTTGGTAGTGTGGGACTGGAGAGTAGGAGGGAGGTTAGGGTTGAGCAAATTGATCTGAGAATCATCTGCACAGAAATCACAGAGAGATGTTGTAGAGGGAGAAGAAAGAAGGATCCAGTACAGACCCTTGGGAAGCACCTGGTGTCAGTGGGCATGACCCTATGATCAGTGCCTATTGGATATTTAATCCTGCAAATCCCAGAGACACCTCAAACTTAATATAGCCAAAACAGAACTCTTCACCTATGGGGCATGAAGGAATACTAGAAGACATAGGCAGGTCTCTTAACCTCTCTGTGCCTTGGTTTCCTCATCTGTAACTGGTCTTGATAGCCTCTAGAATGTTTTCCAGCTCTAAGTCTTTGATGCTCCAATCCTTCCCCTCAAACTTGATTCTCTACTAGACTGTACTATTTCTGTCCAAGATACCACTATTCCTCCATATTTCCAAATCTGCCCTCAGGTTACTTTAATATTCTCTCTTATTTCACAAATCCAATCAGTGACCAAATCTTGCTGTTTTGACCACCAAGATTCATGATCCCTTCTTTCTACAGAGGAAGCTACCACCTTCACTCACTTCATTGGTTTTCACTTAGATACATGATAATAGTCTTTTCAGTACATGCTATGTATAACTGCCAAATTCACATTCCTAAAGGTAAGATCTAATGATTCCATTCCCTCTTCAGTAAAATCTAGTGGTTCCTTATCTTTTTTCAGATCACATACAAACACTGGGCAAGTCTCTTAGCCTCTGGCTGCCTTGGTTTTCTCAACTGTAAAATAGGGCTAATAACAGCACCCACCTCCTAGGGTTGTCCAAAAGATCAAATGAGATAGCATTTATAAAGCACTTATTACAGTGCCTGACACAAGATACATATAATGTAACTGGAAGATTATCTCAGAGGCAAAAGGCATAGGTAGGTGTGGAAATATATTCTCCCTTCCCCCTCTTCCCTTTTAAAATCTTTCACAATCTGGCTCCAAGCTATCTTTCCAGTCTTGTAATATCATTGCTTCCCTTCCTGAACTTTATGACCCAATTAATAATTCATCCTGCTGTTCCTCACATATCACACAGACTCACTGGACATCCACTCCAAATGCAGGAAATGTAATCCTTTCTCACTTCTGCTTCATAGGATCTCCCTTTTCTTTCCAGACCTTCTGCCTGAAGTTGTCCCCAATCCACCCAACTTTAAGTGTCCTCCCCCCAGAACGATTTCATCTTTATCTTGCATATGTTTTTTCTGGATATGCTCATATATGTGTACATTGTCTAGTCCTATAGAACAGGTTCCCTTAGAGTAGGGATATTTTTCCTTTTTTTTTTTTTTGGCTGTTAAAAAATGCAGAGTGCTTGGAGCATAGGAGGCTCTTTGCATATCATGCCATCTCTGCCCTAAGTGTGCTTTGACCAGATGTGAAGGGGCTTCATGGGCAAGCCTTGGACAAAAAAGCGGGGCAGAGCAAACAGGCAGCTAGGAAAGGGCCAAATGGGGACCCTGATGGAACTTGGCCAAAAGGGATCTGCACGACTTCCCATTTTTTGGCTGAAGTCACACAAGCAAGTTAGCAGTCTGCTTAATTATAATGATAGCCTGAAACCAGAGCCAAATAAAAGAGAGGGAGAAAACTCTTTGCAGCTCCAGTATCATTCTTTTCCAGACAATGTTCCAATCTAAATATTTAGAGGAAGAAGAGGAGGAAAGAGGCAAAGACTTGATGAATAGGAACAGAAACAATCTAAAACCCACAGACATATTAAAAAAATAAAGGTTAAAGAATTTGGGATATTTTAACCTGGAAAGAGAAAGCTGAAGGGTGACTTGAGTTGTCATACAAAGTTTTTTTAATGCAATTCTCTATGCCCAAGTGGAAAAATAAAATGAGGATAGTGGGGAGGCCAGACAAAATGTTTTTTTAATTCAATTTAACAAGCATGTATTAGGTGCTTACCACACTACACAAGGCTGGAGGATTAAAAATGCTGGGGAAACAACCAGTATACAGATAATTAAATATATCAGAAGTCTGCAGGGCAGGGAGAGGTGTGGAATTAGAGAAGGGCCCCTGTAGGAGGAGGCTTGAAGGTTGAGTCTTAAAGGAAAGTAAGGATTCTGAAAGGCAGAAGGGAGAAGGGAGAACATTACTACCATAAGGTGCTAGTATAAAGGCAGAGGGGAAAAGGAGAATAATAACTAATATTTATATATCATCTACTATGTGCTAGGGCCTAGTCCCCAAACATTTTACACAGGGGGCCAGTTCACTGTCCCTCAGACCATTGGAGAGCCGGACTATAAAAACCTAACCCTAACCCTAACCAGGCAGCAGTATACACAGTACAGAATCCCCTCCCCCAGATCACTGCTCACCATGCTAATGTCTTCCATTGTGCAGCCACATAATCCTTTTCATGGCACTTCATTCTAAGGTGTCATGCAAAGGATTATGTCACTGTAAGTAGTACTGTATGTGAGTGATGCTGTGCTTTGCAGTGCCGCTGTGCTCCTCTCACTGACCACCGATGAAAGAGGTGCCCCTTCCAGAAGTGCAGTGGGGGCCAGATACATGGCCTTAGGGGGCCACATGTGGCTTGTGGGATTTGTGGTTTGTGGTTTGGGGACCCCTGTGCTAGGCATTTCACTAAGCACTCCATAATTATTATCTCAATTTACTTTTGCAACAAGCCAGGGAGGTAGTTACTATTATTATCTTCATTTTTACAGATGAGGAAACTAAGGCAGAAAAAGGCTGAGTGATTTGCCCAGAGTTACACAGCTAGTGTCTTCCTAACTCCAAGTCCATTACTGTATCCATTATAGCATTCTGCCTCATTGTAAAACATCATATAAAAATTAATTAATATTATAACTTATTCTAATTTGTAAGTTAGCTTACAAAAAGTTTAATTCAAGGCTGGTTTCCTCTTGGTATCTATCTATAAGCTTCTGGGCCATTCCCTTCCAATATCTATCAGAACTTTCTCTGAGAATCAAAACCATTTCAAAATTATTCTGAACAAAGTATCATCCTTTATAATACATCATTGGGAAAATTAAATGTGAAGATATAAAAACCATATCATGTGTTTCAAAGCCAAAGGCAGAGTGCATCTAAGATGTTCTCAGGTTGGGTTTATTCACACATTGTTTCCCCACCAGTCCCTATCATCTGGAGGTGACAGTGAGTCTCTGGTTTTCATTTTTAAAGGACAATCACCCCAGGAAAGCTGTTTAAAAACCTACCAATAGCTATTTCACCTGCATAGAGGCTCCCCTTTGCCCCAGGTGTGGCTTACCTCTTGGATCTCCTTATCCCTTTCTTCCGTGCAAATTCCTTCATGATACGACCGCGCTGGGGGGCTCTCTGTGGACATCAGAGATGTCCTCTCGTTGCAGACTTCCTCTTCACTGTCTGAATTCATGAATGTTATCATGGTTCACCCCTTAGGATGAATCTGGAAGGGAAGACACAAAGAAAATTCATAGAGACTATTGGGAATTGTAGGAAGCTGCAAGATTACAGAGGGGAGTAGACAGGGTCAGAATAGGCTGGAAAAGGAACCAGGTAATGGTAAATCAGATATAATAAAAGAGCCACATTTTAAATATTTGAGACAAATTCCAAGTCATGAAAAGGAGTAGTAAAAGATGTTACCTACTGTTCCTGATTGAGTCCTGGAATTGTGTATGTTAGTGCTCCTAAGGACCCAAGCATAGACCCTGGAGAAGTGATGTCCTAGCACACCATCTCTACTCTAGGATGATTAAAGAAATTATCTTTGAGGAGCAAGAGAAAAGACACTCTAATATCCACCTTAAAAAAAAAAAGAAGGGTTGTTAGATAAACTCTAAGGCTCACCCTTATCTGCCCTTAACTGCTGATAACTGAATGGGGACATGGAATGCCCTCTTTTCTCAGACTCACAACAAGGCATTCGAATGATTCTCAAAGAAAAACGTTCTCTTTCTGCAAACTAGCCAGCATGTCCTCGATCTAAGTGCTTGGGTTTAGAATCCAGGTTCTCTGAACAGAAACTCAGCCTTCTTTCCAGAGTATCTCACTTTGATTCTCAAGCAGGGTCTGGGGGAAGGGAATAAACATTTATTAAATTGTGCCAGACTATGTGCCAGACACTGTGCTAAGTGCTTTATAAATATTATCCCATTTGATCAGCAGTCCCAAGATGGCTGATGGCTCACAGACTGGGGATTTGTTGTATTTTATACTGAAAATGGTTATTTTCTGGTTTCTGGCATGTTTGTAATTAAATTATTATTTTTCTCTCTAGTGTCTAATCAAAAACATCATTTTTCCTATTCCTGCTATATCCCAGATGTTGAAGAATGGTTGGGGTATGGTAAAAACTGGCTCTATTATGAAACAAAATCTAACTTTTTACTGACAATTCTTCCAGTAATGCTCTATGGCTATGAAACCCACAGTGTCTTAAGAATTAAACTTGGAGGGCAACTAGATGGTTCAGGGATAGAGAGCTTGGGCTGAAGATGAGAGCTCCTGGGCTCAAAATCTGGCCTCAGACATTTTTTAGCTATATGACCTTGCATGAGCTATTTAATACCAACTGCCTACCTCTTACTGTTCTGCCTTGGAATCAATACTTAGTATTGATATCAGAGATGCCCTCTCATTGCAGACTTAAACTTGGAAGTTGCCCTCAAATAGTGACTTTTTTTTGCAGGGACAAGAGGAAGCATACCAAAACTGGGTAAAGCAGTTTGCAGATGAAAAATAATAATAAATTGGGAACTACTAAACTAGATAGGAATGAGCAACCTTCCACATGAATACTGTTCCTTGGAAGAGCCAATACAATACTGTGCCTCCTTCTTTCACATGTGTGAAAGGAGAGGATAAAACGGGAAATGAAAGAATTAGCTATGAAAACAGGATGACCAAGGAAACAGGAGCAGGTAGAAAAGATCTCTTTGTCTGATTTTCCCTACTAGTCCCCACCACCTTCGGCAAGAAACATGTCCTGATCCCTCAATTGCTCATCTCTACCCTTTCAAATCACCTTGTCTATGTTTGCATTTATTCAGTCAATATTTAAGTTCTATATGTCTTTCAATATTTTTGTTGCCTCCTCCATTAGAGGGCAAGTTTCTCTGGGAGCAGGGACTGTTTCATTCTTTGTTCTTGTGCCTTCAGCATCTGGTCCATCGTTTGATGCTTAAATATGCTTAAATATTTGTTGATTGACTGTCAGCAATGGCCAGCAAAATAAATTTTGGCTTGATGCCTTTGAATTCCTTTGTCCTACAGAGACTGGACATCAGACCACAGTGGCAGACTTACAGAATGATTTCCAAATGGGGGATGTGCCCATGTAAGCCCTTCAAATGGGATCTTTTCTTTTTTGAGATGGGGGCAGAATGGGTATCTGATGCCAAGTCTGAGGCTTTGCCCACTACCTGAGAACCTCACTTTCCAAGGCATAGTTAATTTTCCATGGCGCCCAGAAGTCTTTAGAGAAAAAGTCACCTCATGTAGTGTGTGATTTATAAACAGCTCTGCCAAGCAACGCCATAAGATGTTTGTCCACACTATGGCTTTGCTGACGCACAGAAGTAATCGCTGGGGGTGGGGGGGTGGGGGGGTGGTTCATGGCTTCCAAACAGGAGGGGGCAAGGCTATGTAATTCATACCTGGTAGCAGTAAAGCGATATCAAAATGAGGAAATGAAGACTCCAACCAGCTCCTCCCTCCCATGGTCCTTCTGCAGAGCCCATTCATTTGACTTACAGATGGCAGTAGGCTCCAGTTACCCGACAAATGATCTCAAAGTGAGGGCAGGGCCAGGTGGTGGAGAGCGCAGGGGAAGGGGGAAATACAACAAAAAAAATCAAGTCTGTCCAGAGCACCCAGGGCTACATCTGGGAAGCCTCCTTGCCAAAGTAACCTAAAGCATCCGGCAGAACAAGCAGTTTTTGCTGAAACCTTCTTTGGTCCTGGGAACCCTTTTAAACAAATACCCACGGAAACCACCCTTGTGCTGGGTCTCATTATTCAGGTGTATCTGCCTGAAAAAGCTGAATGAGCCAATCCAGCAGAATCGTCCCTTCTGACTTGCAGAATTTCAGCAAACCTGCTTAGGCCTGCAATTCCCTGCAGTTATAATGAAACCCAGTGACCCACTTTCCTCTGTATTCCTGTTTTATTTAGATCCAAAATGAGCTTCATGGAGCAAGGCAAAAGAGGTCTGCCCTTAAATTTGAAGGCCAGATGACAGCAGAACTGGCAAGATATCAAAAACCCTATGGAGAGAAACAATGCCTTATGGGAGATGTGAATATTGCTCTAAAAGCAAATTTGGAACAGTGGCTATTAAGCACTTATGCAGTCTTACTTGGGTCGGTTGTGTGGGGAATAGGTTCAGGGCACTGTTTATTTAAGAAAGCAAACAAAAACAGCCTGGTTTAAGTTAAGAGGAGAGGAAGAGGCACAAAAAGGGGTTACCTTGTAGGATCTCACACAGCAGCCACAACAACCTCATTGCATGAGAAATGATTACCACTTTGCCTTTAAAAGCATTTACTTTTACCTACCAAACATCATCCTTTTCTATAACCCTCCTCATCCCAGCCCCAAAACCTGCCTTTGGCCATGTCACCAGTGATCTGGGTTACTACCATTCAAGTCACACTTGGTTGAGTGTACATAGAATCAACCTAGGCAATTGCTTTCCCTACAATCTGGCTACTGAATGTGAGACAGCTCTGGCTGAGGGCTCTTGGACTGGGGACTAAGAGTTAGGCCCACAGCAAGCATCTCTGCCAGTCCATGCTGAGTTAATGCAACATTCTTGCAACAGTTGTCTGTCCTGGTCCGTCCACAGAGCAGCCTGCTAGGCTGGGAGATCTGGAACTCCTTGGTTGTTAAGACAAAGTAGAAGCAGGTGAAATTATCCCGCAGGGAATTATGTGGGCTCCACTGGCCTAGTGTACCAGGCACCTGCCCCTTAGGACATGAGGAGTCTTCATTGTGCTCTCTTTTCTGGACTTCAATTTTCTTGTCTTGTCTAGACAAGTGATACTTAAAAAACAAAAGATAATTTCCACCCACTCTAATATTTTACTGTGGTTTCCAAGTGCCCTGAGTGGGAGAAAGTGGGGAAAAAGTGGTTTTGTTTTTTTCCCAGGTGGTTATAAATTTAGAATTGAATCCTATAAGCCTATTAAATGCCTACTAGCCTAGGTGCTAGAAACACAAAAAAGAAAAAGAATGACTGTCTCAGCCCTCAAGTAGCTATTAGGCTCTGAACATCATAAGGACAGGGCTTTGAAATCAGAAGATCTGGGTTCAGTTCCCACCTCAGATACTTACTACTTTTGACCACAGGCAAGTCAGATCACCTTTCTTGGCTCAGTCTGCATATCTGTAAAATGAGGTGCCTTCTATCTCTAGATTTAGAATTCCATGATCCATCTCTTGGCTACATTTTGTATCAGTCCCACCAAGTGGGATAGTACTTTGCACAAAGAAGACCTTTAATAAAGGTTTGTTTTTTTCCATGGAAGGGAAGAGACCCTGGGGATAACAAGCACACACATTTAAGGACATTAAAAAGTCCAGAAGCCAACATTCCAAAGCACCAACTACCCACTTTCAAATAGGCATTGAGGAAAGATGATTTTTTTTTTCTGACAGGAGACATTTGTAATACAAGAGAGGGAAACAATGGAGAGTGGGCACACATCAGCAAGTAGAAGAATCATGCTGGGGCCCATGGAATATTGCTTCAGGCTAGAAAAGTCCAGGCTCTTTGATTTATAAAATAATAAAATTTGCTGATATTGGTATGGTAATTAAAAGTTTTTCAGGATGCTTTCTTTACATATTTCCCCCATTTGAGCCTCTCAATAATCCTGCCAGGTAGGTGCTATGATTTTTATCCCTATTATATAGATGTGGAAGCTGAGGCACTGTTAAGTGATTTGCTCAGGGTCACTTACTGTGTCTGAGGTAGGGTCTGAACCTTGGTTTTTCCTTTAGTCTTGTATAGCTAATGGTACCAGCCACTGCCTTGAATTCACCCCTACTCCTCTACCCCTCCACTCCTCCAGAAAGAAGTCATCTGCCTCAGTTATTACGAGCTTCAGGCTGCAGACAGAGTCACTAAGAATCCTTGAGGCCATCTGGTCTAACCCCTTTACTTCATATGTGATGAAACTGAGGCCCAGGGAGATTCCTGATTGATTTCAAGTCACCTGGGTAGAAAGTGGCCAGTGTGTGATCCCAGGTCCTCTCACCTACAAGTATAGCAGTTCCCCCAGTCTAACATAATACCCCTTTTCCTGGTACATGGTTTGAGGGGTCTATTGGGTGTTCAGGGAAGGCTGGCACCTCTAGTAGGAGGACTTTTTAGGGCCACTCATCCTCCTTGGGTGTCCACCTGCCATCTTGCTCTCACCTGTGGATCCAAGAAGCAGTGGCTACACTCTAGTAAAACCATCTGCACAGAAGGGTTAAACTAGGTTGGGAGGGGTTAGTGGGGTGACTTCCCCTCGTGAAAGAGGGAATGAGAACAGTTTGTTCCAATGGCCACGAAGGCAGCTGAATCAGGTGTTGTGGCGTGCTTGGAGCTTGATCAGATATCAAAGCTTCCAAGGTCATCCACTGAAAGCCCAAGCCAGCACCAGTCATCCGACTTTTGTCTTGCCACTAGACTTTGATGACTCTGTAAGAGTGTGGTCAACTACTGTGCACCTCTGCCTCACTTAAATCCAAGTTATGTGTGAGTCAAAAGACATCATGCTACCATTTTGGTCCTCTTTGAATTCAAGGACAAACACCAACCAACCCACATGGTTTGATGAGGAATGAGAAGAGGCTGGAAGAGCTAGGTTTCCTCAGTTTCCTCCTTTCCCACCCATTTATACTAGTACAATTCATGACCCATCTTTCCATACAGACTTTTACAGGGACTGACTGCATTCATATCCCACTAGAATGCTGAATACCTTGTAGGTATTTCTTAAAGGATCCTAG
Source organism: Monodelphis domestica (assembly GCF_027887165.1). Lineage (NCBI taxonomy): Eukaryota > Metazoa > Chordata > Mammalia > Didelphimorphia > Didelphidae > Monodelphis > Monodelphis domestica. Next base: position 138,424,821 of record NC_077228.1, on the reverse strand, counting down.
AATGAATGTATGTACGTCCATGGATTAGATGCTCCTGTATCCCAGTGATTAGCACCACTGGTGAGATGTGTTGCTGGGAACATCCAGGTGGCTGCATTTACTGTAATCGCATTAAGCAAAGTTGCTCTTTTCTGCTGTGTTATCTTTGGTAGTCACAGCAATTTTCCCTGTGGAAGTCAGACGAGTCTAATCTCACTCATCTCCTGTGGAAGACTCAGTGAAGAAGATGAGGTGCCCATAAACAGTCTTCAGAGACTCTGGCTTGTTCAGCCAAGCTGTTGGCTGTCATCCACAAGGTCACACAATCTCCTAAAGAATGAAGACTGGACCTGTGATTTCACTGGTACAGAGAGGGCACAGATGAGCAAATTTCCTCTCCCAATGCAGGTCAGGGCCCTCTCTGCAGTTTGTAGTTATAGAGAATTTCCCAGAGCACTGAGGGGATAAGTGACTTATGCAGGGCCACACAACCAGTACGGGTCAGAGGTGGGCCTTGCTCCAGGGCTAGCTTTCGATTCACCAGGCTCTGGTGCCTCTTACTCAGGGAGTTCCACCTCCAAAGAACCCCAGTCACACATCTTCTTTGCTAGGCCTTGGTTACAGAGCCTAGGCATTTTTACCCTGACCCACACTTCTGGTGGATGCTATAAGAGGATCTGTAGGCTTGCTTTGGACAGGTATGCTATAGTACCTAAGTACTAGCCTGCTCCAGCAGCTTCTGCAACCCAAGGAGGACCACAAAAGAGGAAATACCTTTTCTAGAAATGCTTTCAAGGGATCATTGGATTATGGATCTAGAGCTTGGAGGCAGCCTTTGAAGTCCCTGAATCCCAAATTCCTCATTTTAGAAATAAGGAAACTGAGGACCATTCAGGTTAAGGTGACTCATCCAAGGCCACAAAGGTAGTAAAAGTGGCAGAGTCAACATTTAAATCCAGGGCTTTGGACTCCTGATCTAACAACTTTTTACAGCATTGATGCGGCTTCCCTATCTTTCCATCTTTCATTGGTTTGGTGCCCTCATAGTTACAGAATCTTTTTAAAGGCAGACTTTCCAGGGCCCAAGGTATAAAATGAAGGAATTGAACTCAGAAAAGATAAGGGTTCAAAGGACCTGGAATTAGAAAGAGCCCTAGACATAATTTGGTCCCAAACCCTTCTCCTCCTTGTCCTTTTTCTTCTTCTTTTTTTAAACTCTTATCTTCTGTCTTAGTATGAATTCTATGATAGAAGAGCAGCAAGGCCTAGGCATTTAGGGTTAAGTGACTTGCCCTGGATCACACAGCTAGGAAGTGTCTTAGGCCACATTTGAAACCAGGTCCTCCTGTCTCCAGACCTGGTGCTCTATCCACTGTGCTACCTAGCAGCTCCCAAACTATTCATTTTAAAAATGAGGTAGCTGGACCTGGAGTAAGGGAGATCTAAGTCCATATCTAGCCTCAGATACATACTATATCAGTGTGACCTTGGACAAGTCATTTAACTACTCTAAATAAATGAGATATTTGTAAAGGGCTCTGTAAACTATAACTGCTATATGAATGCTAGCTATTATAATGAGGAAAATGAGACCTGTGGGAGTGATATGACTTATCTATGGTAACCCGGCTAGTGACAGAACTAGAATCTAAACTGTTATCTGAATTCCATGCCTATGTTATTTCCACTTCTACACCATCAATGTCTAAATAACTGCTAAATCCCCTTCCAGCTTTAACAATCTATAAATTCATTAAAATTTCCAGAAAAAGATATTGCATCATATGTACAATGAGGAACTTGATTTACATGATCCCCATAGGTCCCTTCTGGCTTTGCAACTCTATGGTTCTTAGGTTCTAAGGTTTTCCTATTCATTGGCTGTTCTTGATGTTGCCATGGATTTCGCTTGACCAGCAATAGCTGTGTGGATCCCAATGGCTTGATCCCCTAACATTTAATAGGAAATTCTCAAAGCCTGGACCCAAGTTGGCAAATCTGGTGGGCTCAGGGGAAGTTGCTTAAGCACCTACAAAAACATGCTCTCCCTTTAAAGGGAGCTATAGTGCTTAGTGAGAATCCTTTGCAGGGATCTGCACTACCCTAGAGTTGGCTAGGGAGAACACTCTTCCCCAGGCTACAATTTCCCTATGAATAGTAAGAAAATTCTATAGAAGCTGTTGATGTTCCATAAGCTAGTGAAGTAACAAACAGTTAGAACCTGGAAAACCTAATTCCATATCTAACCCTCATTCAACCTCTATCTCTGTTTCTAACTCTAATTCCCTAGTTCTCTTAAAACTCAATTCAACAAGCATTTATTAAGCTCCTACTATGTGCCAGGCAGAGTGCTAGGTACCAGGGATACAAAGACAATAAAGGAAAAGGATTCCTGACCTCCCAATGCTTTCACACTGAAAGCTGAATAGAAGGACCAGGCATATCACTCGATATAAAAACTGGCTTGAGAGAGTTTAAAATTCCAGTTCTTCCAGTTTTTTATAAATAAACTTTTTTTTCCATCAAAAGAAATAGCCATTTTGGTTAAGTTGAATGCACATAAAGAACTATAGGTTTTGGAGCTGGGAGGTACCGTCAAGATCATTTAGTCCAGAGACATTAAACACCCACAATGTGGGGTCCTTTGACATCCTCTGAAGGAACCAGATTAAAATATACTTGAGAAATATTTATTGAAATCAATAAAAATAGATATACATTAAAAAAAATTAAAACCTTTACCATCTCTCTTAGAATCAATACTGTGTATTGGTTCCAAGGCAGAAGAATGGTAAGGGTTAGCCAATGGGGGTTAAATTACTTGCTCAGCATCATATAACTAGGAAGTATCTGAGACTAGAATTGAATCCAGGATCTCCCATCTCTGGGTCTGGCTCTCTGTCTATTAAGCTGCCCCCAACAACATCATATTTTAATACTAGAGTGATATAGGGCTGGTGGAGATTCTTATGTCAGGAGCTGTGTTCCATTTCTATATTTGAATTGCCAGTTATCTAGTTGATTATTCAAGAAGCATATTTATTAAGTATCTACTTTGTGCTAAAATTGGTCCCACATTCTAGGGATATAAAGACATATAACAATCTACTGAAGGAAACAATATATGAACATACAAAATACACACATGGTAATACAAAGGAAATAAGGGAAGAGGGAAAAGTCCAGTCCCTTCATTTTGTGGGTAAAAGGCCTGAGGAGAGCTGGGAAGTAACTTGCCAAAGCTCACAAAGCCAGTTAACAGAAAATCCAGGATTGGAACTGAAGTCCCTGACTCCAAATACTGGGCACTTTTCCATTCACCTAAGTCCCACTAGTTTCTGTACACTATAGTGTTTCGAAAACACTCTAGTTTCTAAAACAAACGAACAAACAAAAACACTTTACTTTAGAGATACTCTGTGGGGAAGATCTCTTTTGAGATCACAATGCAAAACTATTAAGGAGTACCATCTGTTGAAAAAAAGACTGGAATAGAAAGAAGGAACCTGATTTCCAGACCCAATTTTGCCTTCGAATCTTATGATCTTAAGACAAATCTGCTTAACAATTTGGGACTGAGTGTTCTGCATCTGCAAAATGGGATAACAATCTTTTCTCTGCTAGCTTTTGGAGTTGTTGCTTTAAATAAGATAAAGTATTTGAAAGCTCTAAGAAAAGAATCAAGTAATATACAAATGCAATGCAAAGCAATCAAGATGGGATGACTTTGGGAGTCTCTGGGTCTAAAGGAAACTAAGTAGGAGGGAGTACCGGGCAGGAATATAGGCCAGAAGGGCTGAAAGGAGGTGATAATTTGCCCTAAGCCCTCAGGAAAACATAAATGGCAACCTCTGAGTATTTTTCCAAAAACATAGGAACATAGGGTTGACCTTCTGCAAGCAAAACATGCAAATTGCTATCTCTAGGGAAATTAATATTTCCAGTCCAAATGGCAAAAACTTTCCTAGAGAACAGCAGATCACTACCATGTCAATAACACCACTTCAACTAAACAGTCATAATAGCTCCTACAACTAATTATGGATATTCAACTCACAGCACAACCTTTGACTACCTCTCTGCAAGATAACTTGGCAGAGGATAAAACTCTTGGGAGTAGGGATAGCTAGGTTCCACCAGCTATTCAAGCAATACAGAATTACCCATTTGTTTCACCACATGGTTCTGAGGTCTGCCTCTTAGAGGAGCAGAAACATTGTGTTCACATGATTGCAAATCATTCTACCCTCACTGACTCATGATATCCATTTTACAGAAAGGGATTTGTTCAATGATTTAAGAAAAAAAAATTTAACCTTTACCTTCTGTCTTAGTATCAATTCCAAGATTAAAGAATGGAAAGGACTAGGCAAGGGGGTTAAGTGACTTGCCCAGGGTCACACAGCCAGATATGAGGCCACATTTGAAACCAGGTCTTCTAGACTTCTGGTCTGGTGCCCTATCCATTGTGCTACTTAGCTGCCCTGGTATCCAATTATTTTAAATTCTCCTTGAAAAATCAAGCAGATGGAGACTTCCTAGAGAAGTCTCAAGTCCCTAGAGAAATTACAATTTATGTGTATGAAGGATACTAAACAAAGGATAAGGCAGCTCATTTTCTCCATCTGGAAAGTAGGGATCACTGAATGGTAGAGAAGTGCTAATTTGTATGTAAAAAGGGTAAATGGGGCATGGTGTTATGTCCAGGGGTCCCAGCCCCTCAACATTCCCTAATGTACTGAACCAGATTAAAATGTAATTGGGAAATATTTAACAATAAATAAAAACATAATAAAACATAGATAATATTACATTTTAAAACTAAGTCAATATGCAGTTTCTAAGATCTTTATGTGAGGTTTAGTAGTCTCCTTTTTATTTGAGTTTGACCCCACTGGTAGAGTCAGAGACCTCTGGAGCCAGGAAAGCCTGGGGTCAGATCTGTCTGAAAAAAAACTAGTTGTGAGACCTTAGAGAAGTCACGTAAGCTCTCAGTGCCCCCAATCAACTCTCTAAAGGCAGTCAGTGGGGGGTGAGGAAGAAAGGAGGAAAGCTGCCAACTGCATCAGTAGAAGGAATTTCTACACCAGGAATTACTCAAATCCTATATCTGAACACTGTATATGAGTACGTGTGTATTTGTATATATAATGGGATTGATTTATAGATGAAAGAGACTATGAAATTATTCAAATTTCCTCATTTTACAGATGAATTGAGAACATATCAGTTAAGTGCTATGCTCTGCGTAAGGTTTCAAAATATCAAAATTAGAGGCATCTAAGTCTATTCATCTCATTATACAGATGGGGAAAGCAAGGCTAAGGGAAGTTAAGTGACTTGTTAGAAGTCACAGGCATTCTGAGGTAGAATTTGAACTGGGGCCTTCTAATTCCAAAGGTGTCTATCACAGGTCTTCTGATGCCAAATCTAGCACTTCTGCACTTTACCTCCCACAGAACAAATCTGATGGGCAACATTCAACTTAAATAAAAAGCTCCTGCTTATACAGGAAGATGACAAATCTCATCATGAATGAAATCAAATCTACTTCCTTTTTCTGCATCACAATTCCTAGGTTCATAAAATGCACTCCCTGTTACTATCCCCTAGCATCCATAATCATTTGACATTTCCCTCAAACTGAGGTACCTGAGGCGTGGAGGAGGTACCCCAATGCTATTTGGACTACATGGATTTTAAAATAATAAATATTTTTAAATATATTTTTTTAAGTTTTTTTTTAAGGAGTTAGAGAAAATACCATGTGAGAAAAGCAGAACCAGGTACAGGGTCCTAAAAGTCACACTCTTCTCTGCTGGCTAGCACGCATGTATCTTCTGGTATGTGCCCTCAAGGTTCTTAAGAGTTAGATGCTTCAGATTACTTTTCATTGCCAAGTTATCGGTAAAAAGAAGATCTCCAGGTAGGACCCAGAGAGGCAGCAGGCCCAACTTGGTTAACGCTGCAGGCCTAGGAGTGAAAATGGGGAAAAAGAAGGCGTGATTTAACAAATCCAACCGGTTTTCCTTTCGGAGAGGAAGGGGAAGCCCTCCACCAAGTCTTATGACTGTCATGTGCGCTGTCCCTTTAAACGCACGCACTCGGGTCGGCACAGAGGAGAGCACTAAAGACTGGTGGCCTCCGCGCATGCAGAGACCAGGGGTCAGCGAAGCTCCACGCTCGCAGGTGGGTGGTGGGCCTGAGCAGCCCTCCCCTGCAGCGCAAGGGCCCGGCGTCCCAGACTGATGGGTTGGCACGCTCCCTGTTAGCGCGGGCTCCTGAGCCCTGCGTGGGGATGCAGCGCTAGGCACCCAGCTTCATCCCCATCCCTCTCCCTCAGCTCAGGGGTGCTGCAGGTACAGGGAAGCAGGAGAGCAACAGGGAGACCCGCGCAGGCAGCGGAGTCCCTCGGGCCCCGGTCCGAGCATGCGCGCACGCGTTAGCCCCAGCCCCCGGGGTGTCCGCTGCCCCCTGAGGGCGGAGAGTGTGGGGGATAGGGCGGGGAGGCTCTCCCAGGGACTAGGGATGAAGGGGCCGCAGCCGTCAGTTGCCCACTCTCCCCAGCTCCCACTCACCTGCTCCCCGGGAAGCTCCCCAGCGATGTTTACCTAACTCTCGAGGTAACGGAGCCAGCCCCAGCCCAGGGCCGAGGCACCACCCCCGGCCCAGCCCGCCCCTCCCGGCACTGGGAACCCCGCTGGGCAGCTCCCATTGGCTGAGCCTGCGGACCCCACCTAGAATCTGGGGGCGGGGTTCGCTCGCCCATGGACCAATTACAGATGGAGGCGGGGCGAGAGTGGGGAGGGTAGGAGAGAGGCTGGAGCAGGCCAGCTTCCTCCTTGCAGTAGGTTACTGAGGGGGATTCAGAAGCTCCAGTGTTGCGGGGACCTCCGACCTGGGTAACTAGTATATATGACTAAGGTTTCTCAACTGGTGCCATTTCAAGTCCCCTGGTTGGACTGACCTACAGGATACTTAGCCCTGGGACATAGTAGGGGCTTAATAAAAGTTGATTAATTGATTAACGGCCACCGATTCCAACCCCCAAACTACAGATGGAGCCAGAAGAAATTAAGGTCCCACAGGATGTAAATATCCAAGGGAGAATTTGAACTCTGGTTCTGAGACTCCAAGTTCATCACTACACCTCTTTGTCCCCACATGACCATTGAAAGTAGGCAAAAGATAGTGCACCAATTTATGTGTTGGGGAGTGCGCATTCATGACTAACTTCAGTGGGAATTGCCAACTATGGCAAGATTCTTAGTTTGTCCTTTGGAGAGGGAAGTTAATTTGTTTAAGGAACTGAATGTTTAATAGCATGTCACTTCCTGTAGTCTTTATGACATTCTGGAAATAAGCTGTAAAATTTAGAAATGGGAAATGTTACCTAGATAAGTATTAATTATAGTATGCTTTTCACGTGACTGAAAGGGCTGAATCTGACATAATGACAACAGTTTGACACGTTGAGTAGTTTCTGTGTTCTCTACAGAGCAGAGAATGTGAATATGTAAGAAAAGACAGACTCAACAATAGCAAGATTCTAGAACACATCTCTCTAGGCTTCTAGCACTGAAGCAAATCCATTCTCTGCTGGTCTGGATATTGGCAAAGAAATGAATGACAAGTGCAATTGAGAGGAGACAGAACAAACCGGGAGTGTGGTGGTCATATATTTAGGGGAAGGGGAGCTAGAGAAGGAGAGACAGAGAAGCAGATAAGAAAGAATCAAGAGGAAGACCAGGAAAGGTCCCAGGGCAGAGCTGCCCTGGTGTATGTGTAAATATATAAATATAAAAAGGTGGTGTAGTAAATAGAGAACTGGGCCTGGAGTCAGGAAGAACCCAGTTCAAATATGACCTCAGATACCAGTCATATGATCCTAGCAAGTACCTAGCTTCTGTTTGCCTCAGTTTCCTCAACCATAAAATGAGGATTTTACCATCTAGAGTTCTTGTGAAGATAAAATGAGAAAATAATTGTAAAGCATTTAGCATAGTAAGGCAAACACTTTATAACTGCTTGTTATATACATACACATAAAATTATATCCATACACATTATTTATATGATCATATCCATACATAATAGATATTTGTATCTCCTTTTACATGTATCCATACATAGAATAACTAAAATTTATGTAGCTCTTAGAGGTTTACAAATGTTTTGTATATATACAGAGTGTTCCTTTTGCCCCACTTTAAACCTTTACCTGTCTTACGATCAATAATAAGTATAATTTCCTAGACAGAAGAGTAGTAAGGACTAGGCAATTGGAGTTAAAGTTGTGAACTGGATACAAGGTAAATCAAATCAAGAAACAATTAATTTGTTGAGGATACAAGGACAAGCAAAATGAAAGACAGTACTAGTAATAACAATAAGGCAAGTTTATAACAAAAAACTAACAAGACTGGTTGTTGAAATTCCTCTTGCCATACACAAAGTAACACATAATAAGGACTAGAATTCATATATCTAAACGAGTGTTGTCTTTCATAGTTGCCACCATCAGGGGTTAATCCTATGTTGTAGCAATCCCACCATTGTGCGGGAGGATTGTAGAGCTCTGCTTTTGTAATAGACAAATTTTGAATCTCTTGAAAATTTGCATTAGAGTCTGAGAAAGGTACCTCTTTAATTTTGACCCCAAATGATAAGATTCCGTTTAGAACACCCCCCCTTCCCCTTATTCACTAGCCTTGGTCCTGAATAACTTTTAGTTTATTTTCAAATTCAAATCTACCCTCAGAGCTCTGAGACACAGATGTGCCACCTCTGAGGGGAGGTGAAATTCAGTGACAGAAGCTTTGAAACCAATTCAATTTAGCCTAATTCTGGCTTTAAAATTTCCTGATATCTTTTTTAAAAATTTAGTCAATAAATATTTATTAAGCTATGTGACAGGTACTCTGCTAACCTATAGGATATAAAGAAAGGTAAAAGACATTCTCTGGTCTTAAGGAACTCACATCTTAATGAGAAAGACAGTAAGTAAATGACTAAATGTAAACAAGCCAACTGCAGGATAAATGGAAATAATTAAATATTTTCTCTATTTCCTTTTTTTCTTAAACTCTTACTTTCTATCTTAGTAATGACTCTATGACAGAAGGGCTAGGACTAGGGAAATGGGGTTAAGTGACTTGCCCAGGGTCACATAGCTAGGAAGTGTCTGAGGCCAGGTTTGATCCCAAGTTCTCCCAACTCCAGGCTCCATAGATGCTCCATCAACTGAACCACCTAGTTGTCCCTCATTTCCTAATATAGCTCCCCTTCTCTTCTAAGATAACCTTCTCTTGTTACAAGGAATAAAAAAGAAAGAGGGAAGGAAAGAGTTTCAGTGAAACAAATCAACTCAACAAGTCTCAGAGTATTTACAAAGTTCCCTTCTTCTTTGTCACAGTATATACAGAATCTCCCCATCTCTGCAAACAAAGGAGGGCCAAGCATTTTCTTAGATCATCTTTAGGTCCAAATTTGGTCATTATAATTACATAGCATTTGGTTTGGGGGTTTTGTTGTTCTTTTCATTTACATTGTTAAAGTCTGTGTAAATTATTTTCCTAGTTCTGCTTACTTTACTTTGTATATAGAAATCTTCCTTTGATTCTCCATATTCTTTGTAGTCATCATTTCTTATGGCCCAATAATATCCCATTCCATTTATGTAATCATTATTCAATTGATGGGCATCTACTTTATTATTCTGACACTTTTTCTATTAGATTGTAGGTTTATAGTTGTCTGTATGTTTCTTGAGGAGCATTTTCCCACCTATTTTTATACCCTTAATACCATATAGTACATTTCAAATGCTTAATTGTTATTAGTTATGAAATTGAATTCTCACTGTATAAAGTTAGCTTATTGTATATGAGAAGGAACTCAGTTTAATATAGTTTGAGAATACTGAGAACGCTGATTTCCAGATGGCAACATTTTATATGGTTTGTTTACAAATCCTGAAAATTACAACCTATGAAGAGGAACATGGAAGTGATCCAAAGTTTAATTGAAAGATATAGTCAGCATCAATCACACAGTAGAGGCATATTTATCAGGCTAAATATGCAAACAGTAGCCCAAGCAATGTTTTCTTTTTTATTTGAACCCATGATTTCATTTGTTGTTGAGAACTCCCAGCAATGAAACTCCCTCTAGCAACACAGGTCAGGATTTGCTCTGTAATATAGAAACTTTAGAATATGAAGATGTTGGGGCACCTACATAGCACAGTGGACAGAGTGCCAAGTTGAGTTGGGAGGTTCTGGGTTCAAACTTGACCTTGGACACTTTCTAGCTATGTGACCCTAGGCAAGTCACAACCCCTTTTGCCTAACCCTTGACCTTCTGTCTTAGGGTTATTACTAAGACAGAAAGTAAGGGTTAAAAAAGAGCATAATGGAAACATAGGGAAAAAATCTATGAGTAGAAAAAAGCCTAAGCTGGTCATGTAGAAAGGGGGAGAAAAAATAGTTAGCCAGCCTGAGTTTTTGTACTGGCATTCATGGACTGTAGTAAGACTTAGAGGAAGACCTCCAGAGGGTTGGGTTGATATTCTCTGGATGATGGATATGGTGAGAATTGACAGGACAAGAAAGTATAGATGGGTTGCAATCTGTATTATTAGAGGCAGTATCCACATTAGGGAGATCAGTCTATAAGCATTATTCATCATTTATTGTATGTCAGTCACTGAGCTAAACTCTGAAGATGCAAATAACTACCTCCCCCCAACAAAAACCCATGTTTTCTGTCTTTAAGGAGGCCATATTTAAACAGAGAAGATCACACAAATAACTATACCCATATAAACATACATACACACATATATCCCAAAGTCTTCATTTACTTTTAAGCTATTAAAAGCTTAATTATTACAAGAAATTAATTATTAAATGAGATTAAAAGCTTTAATAGCTTTAATAAGGATTTTCTTCTTTTTAAAAATATAATAACCCTTACCTTCTGTCTTAGAGTCAATACTGTGTATTGGTCCCAAGGCAGAAGAATGGTAAGGGCTAGGCAATGGAGGTTAAGTGAAACTTACCCAAAGTCACACAGCTGGGAAGTGTTGGAGGCCAAATTTGAACCTAGGACCTCCTATCTCCAGGCTTGGCTCTCAATTCACTGAGCTGTCCAGCTGCCCCCTTTCATAAGCATTAATAGTTTAAAACTGGACAAAGGCTTTTGGGATATGCTACATACAGTATAAATGCTAGATCACAGATTTAGTGACGCTTTGAAATGAATTAGAAATGGGACAAATTAGGAGGGTTCAGGTCTATGATCATAGTACTAACTTCATTTATTTTTTAGAAGGAATTATCTTAAATTTTTTCTTAAAGTGAAAAAACATGAGACAACCTCATTGAGGCTGATGAAATTTGGTTCCTGGTTTACCAACAGAGATGCTTTAGGGACATCTAGTGGGTGCTGGTGGTAATTTCCTCTGTGGGTTCTTCTATCACATAAAGCACTATAATTCTCTGTTTTAGGAGGTAATGGGACCTAGAAAAAGAGTTTTTTTTATATACCTCAGTTTGCCCAAACCAAGAAAATAGCTAAAAATACCTGTTGAAGATCACCTTGAGAAATACTTCTATTTTTAAAGTCCAAAATTAACAGAAAGAATAATGTTGTTACATAACAAAATAGACTGAAGGAGGGCTAGCTGTGTGACCCTGAATCTCTCCAGGCCTCAATTTTCTTATCTGTAAAATGGGACTTGGACTTGATAGTCTCCAAAGTCTCTGATAGCTCTTATATCCTGCTTCAGTCTATCTTGCCCATTTCCCTGTGTAATCCACTCACTTAACCTTCCTCTGGTATGCCACAAACACACCCAACTTCTACTACATTCTTTCCATACTAGCTCCACACTCCATTGCCAACACACCCAGGGACTGGATTTTGCTGCCATGTTAAACCATGACCAAATTCAAATCTAAACACTACTGCTTTGTATTTTTTCTTTTGTAATCCTTACTTTCTCTTAGTAATAATTACAAGACAGAAAAGCAAAGGCTAGGCAGTTGGGGTTAAATGATTTGTCCAAGGTCACACAGCTAGGGCAGATTTGATCCAGGTTCTCATGATTCCAAGCCTGGTGTTGTATCCACTGTGTCACCTAGCTGCCCCTCTGCCTCTTACTGTCATTGTCTATGTTATTATCTTAATGATTGTAGACAGGTGAGTGAGCTGTGGGACTTCTCTTCCTAGCTTCATGCCTTCTCTCAGGAATTTCCCTGACCTCAACTCTCCCTTCCCTGCGGGATCCTCAGACTCCAAGCTAGAAGTCCCAGCACTGTTCCAGCTGTTGGCCCTTCACTGTCACTCTCTTAGCTCATCTTATCTATATGGGCACTAAAGTTTTTTCCATTTTTTAAATTCCACAGTTTCCCTAAAAGCCCCAGGCTCCTTCACATCATCGTCCCCATACTTACATGTACCCTCTCTCCTCCAGAGATATAACTTGGACATACAGAGCTCCTGCCTGCATTTGTTCCATGGGATATATCAGTGACAGATTGTGTCTGTTGAGATAACTTTTTCAATGCCCCATTGAATATTAACAGCAAAAGAGACATTAAAAAGGGATCATAAGTTCACCTGAGATATTTAACAAGGTCATGGAAGATATTCTGGAGGGGTCCAAACATGGATTCCCTGTGTTTTCTCATGTCATTGTAGAGAGGAAACAAGGTGGTGTAATGAATGGAGTGCTTAACTTGGTGTCAGGAAAACCTGAATATGAATCCTACTTCATTCTCACTACCCTGGATAAGTCATTTAACCTCATTTGGCTTCAGTTCTCTCATCTTCAAAATGAGGATAATAGCACCTCCCTCTCAAGGTTGTTGTGCAGATCAATTATAAAATATCTTTCAAACCTTAGAGTTTAACATTTAAATGTTGGCTGCTATTATTGTGTTGTTTTTAGAGCACCATGAAAAAACCACTCAGGTTTAATAATTCATAATTAAAAATAAAGTAGATGATGAATATATCATCCAGATTATGGCATGAAGTTGGATATGTAGCCCAATGTGATAATTCGTTCATACATATATTAGGGGAAGGTCCTATAAGTGGACAGTTATTTTGGTCCAGAGTTGAGTGGAATTACTGTTCAGTTGTTTCAGAAGAAGAAAATGAATGAAATGACTTGCCCAGGATCACACAGCTAGGAAATATCTGAGGTAAGATCTAAATCTAGATCCTCCCAACTCCTGGACTGGTACTCTCTCCACTATGCAGGCTGTCCCCACAGTGCTCTTTTGTATAGAACCATGACTACATCTGAACCTATGGTGAAATGGATAGAAGATACTTTGGTCTTAGAATAGGGAAAGTTCAAATCCTGCCTCAGATGCACATACCAGCTTTGCTTCATATGGTCAGAAAAAATGCTTTCTATGAGACTCAAAGAAAGAGACCACATCATTATTCCTTTAGAATTTTCCCCAGGATATGAATATTCCTGGAGGTATACACATGTCCAAAGTAACTAGGTAGATAGTGGATAGAGCCATGGACCTAGAGACAGGAAGACCTGAATTCATATCCTCCCTTAGTCATTTATGGCCTTTGTAACTGTAAGCGACAATCTCAATTTCAGTTTTCTTATCTGTAAAAGATGGCTAATAATAGCTGCCTTAAAATGATATTGTGAGGATCTTTCTCCCTACTTTATCTATCTCTCTATCTATCTGTAACATGCTTTGCAAACCTTAAAGAGCTATATAAATTCTAGTTATCATTATTATTATCATACCTCTGAAGTTTTGTGTGATATTTTCATGAAAAGTAGTAGAAAAAAGTAATATGCTCATTAGTAACACTAACAATAGTAATAGCAACATGGCATACTAAACAAATTGATGGGTTTAGTCAAGAAGCCCTAGGTTCAACTACCTCTTATGCTTATCTATATGTCCATGGTAAATTATTTCCATCCTAAGTCTGTTTTCTCTTCTACAAAATGGGGATAATAACACCTGATATACTTACCTGACAAGGTTGTTCAAAGGTTCAGATGAAATAATGGATGTGAATTGCATTGCAATGGCTCTATAAATGCTAGATGTTATTATTCTTGGGACAACTAGGTGGTCTAGTGGAAAAAACAAACCTTAGATGCTTCCTAGCTGTGTGACCCAAAGCAAGTCACTTAACCCTGTTTGCCTCAGTTTTCTCATCTGTAAAATGATCTGAAGAAGGAAGTAGCAAACCACTCTAGTAGCTCTTTCAAGAAAATCTCAAATCGGGTGCTAAAAGGAATAATAAAGGAGGAATTCCATGGGAACTGGAACAATCTCCAGGAAGTGATGCAGAGCGAAAGGAGCAGAACCAGGAGAACATTGTACACAGAGACTGATACACTGTGGTACAATCGAATGTAATAGACTTTTCCATTAGTGTCAATGCAATGATCCTGAACAATATGCAGGGCTCTAGGAGAAAAAACACCATCCACAAGCAGAGGACAAACTGTGGGAGTAAAACACCTGCTTGACTACAGGGGTTGAGGGGATATGATTGAGGAGAGACTGAACACCCTAATACAAATACCAACAACATGGAAATGGATTCGGACCAAGGACGCATGTGATACCCAGTGGAATCACGTGTTGGCTATGGGAGGGGTGGCGGGGGGGGGGGGGTTGGAAAAGAAAGTGATCTTTGTTTCCAATGAATAATGTTTGAAAATGACCAAATAAAATAATGTTTAAAAGTAAAAAAAAAGAAAAGAAAAGAAAGAAAATCTCAAATTGGGTCATGAAGAGTCAAAAACAACTGAATACCAATAACATCATTATTCTTCTTCTTAACCTCATTTCACTAGGACCCATGGATTATATGGATTTCTCCCTTAAACAATTATCTTCACACCTATTCTTCTAATTTTAGAAAATGAAAGCAAAAATGATGACTTTTCAGCCAGACAGCCATTCTATTATTTTATTAGCAAATGAGGCTGGTTTCTAATTTTAAGGGATCTTTTACTCTTCTTCCAGAGAGCTATCGTCTTACCTTAAAAACCTTGACCTGTTATAAGAGGATGCTACTGCCAGCATCAATTAGTTAATAATTTATAATAATAATAAAAAATTAATGGGTAAGGCCTTTGTTTGCTTTTCAGGTGGTATACAGAAAGGCCTAAACTTTGGAGTGTCAATATTTTGTCCAAAGCAAAAGAGCGAGTAGGTCTCTAGGGACTGAAGACTGTGTCAGCTCAAACCCAGGTAACCATTGTTCAGTAAGAAGTCATTAAAATAGTAAGAATGCATTGAGTACCCTTGGAAACTTCTCTTTAGTCAGAGGTTAGTAGCTGGACAGGAAAGTTGACCTGTGCAGGTGAAAAGAAGTCATAGGTCAACAGTTACCTTCTTTATACACAGTATATGTGCCATAGGCAGGCACTGGAAGACAATCAAGAAGATGAAAAGGATTCTTTTTTTTTCTTTTAGAGTCAGAAAGTCGGAAAGACTTGCAGTCAAATCCAGCTTCAGATATTTATTAGCTGGATGACCTTGGGCAACTCACTTAATTTTATGAACTTCATACGTGACTTTGTGCATGGTCAAGAGAGAACATCTGAACTAGTAATTAAAAAAAAAAAGAATTTCCTCACTCAGGATGACATCAAAAGCATATGAGAAGAAAAAAGGATTACTAACTTATGTGGCACACGTGGAAAAAATAATCACCTTAATGAGAATAACTTTTTGTTTCTGGAAGGACATAGGAAAAAATATGAGCAACATCCTAGTGCTGACAGATCATTGTATCCAACATGTACAGGCAGAAACAGAAAGGTCATATAATTGCTAATATGTTGTGGAAGAAATATTTCTCTGTTTATGGCTTCCCTAACAAGTTTCATGCTGATCAAGGTAGAGACTTTGAGAGCAAACTACTTAAGGAGATGTTGACTTCTATAGGAATCAAGAAGTCTGGAATGATAGCTTACCATCTTTTTTAAAAAAAATTTAATTTATTTATTGAAAATATTTTTCCATGATTACATGATTCATGATTTTCCCTTCTTCCCTCCCCCACCTCCTGGAGCTGACAAGCAATTCTACTGGGTTATACACATATCATTGTTCAAAACCTATTTCTGTATTGTTCATATTTACTCTAGAGGGATCATTTAAAGCCCAAATCACAATCATTTCCCCATCAAACCATGTGATCAGTCATGTATTTTTCTTCCATCTTTTTAAAATAAAATTTTATTTTTCCCCAATTACATATAAAAACAATTTTTTAAACATTTTTTAAAAACCCTTACCTTCTGTCTTGGAATCAGAACTGGGTATTGGTTCCAAGGCAGAAGAGTGATAAGGGCTAAGAAATGGGGGTTAAGTGACTTACCCAGGATCACACAGCTAGGATGGGTCTGAGGCCAGATTTGAATCCAGGACCTCTCATCTCTGGGCCTGGCTCTCAATTCACTAAACCACCCAGCTGCCCCCTTAATATTCTTTTTAAAAAAGATTTTTGAGTTCCAAATTCTCTACCTCTTTCCTTCCTATTTCCTCCCTCTGAGATGGTAAGTAATCTGATATGGATTTTACATGTGCAATAATTGAAAACATTTTTCACATTAGTTATGTGGAAAAGAACTCGAATAAAAAGAAAATAAAGAAAGTGAAATATATAATGTTTTGGTCTGCATTCAAATTTCTTCAGTTCTTTCCTTGGAGGCAGACGGCATTTCTTATCAAGAGTTCTTGGGGATAGTCTTAGTTCACTATTGCTGAGCATAGCTAAATTATTCACAATTGTTCATCATACAATATTGCCATTACTGTGTATAATGTTTTCTTGGTTCTGCTCATCTAACTCTTCATAATTTCATGTAGGTCTTTCAAGGTTTCTCTGAGATCATTTTGCTCATCATTTCTTATAGCACAATAGTATTCCATTACATATACCACAACTTGTTCAGCTCTTCCCACATTGATGGGCATCCCCTTGGTTTCTAATTCTTTGTTTCCACAAAAAGAGCTGCTATCAATGCAATGACCCAGGACAGTTCTGAGGGACTTGTAAAAAAGTATGCTATCCACATCCAGAGAAAGAACTGTGGGAGTAGAAACACAGAAGAAAAACAACTGCTTAATTACATGGGTTGAGGGGATATGATTGGGGATGTAGACTCTAAATGAGCATCCTAATGCAAACACTAACAACATAGAAATGGGTTCTGATCAAGGGCACATGTAATACTCAGTAGAATTGCTTGTTGGCTACAGAAGAGGGAGGAAGGAGAGGAGGGAAATATTTCTCTTTTTATGAAAGAACATGAATCATGTAACCATGGAAAAGTATTCTAAATTAATTAATTAAATAAATGAAATTTTAAAACAAGCTGCTATGAATATTTTTGTACAAATAGGTTCTTATCCCACCCCACCCCCTTTTAAAAATCTTTTTGGAATACAGACCTAATAGCTTATACCTTGCCATCTTTAGGGAGGTCAATAGTCTGAACTCTCGAATCACCCCAAGCTGAACATACTAAGAACCCTAAAATTTGAGTAGAAGACACAATGGAGTCAGCATATGGCATTTGTTAGTACAGTGCTTGGGCAAGAGCTAGCATTTGTTGACTTGTGCTTTGGAGTATAGAAGGATGGAAAGATAGACTCAACCAATATGTCTCTGAAATGAGATTTGAAGAAGACATTCTGTCTACATATGGTCTCAGCTCAGAAGAGTGTCAATAGAAACAAGAGAGGATATGAAGCTTGAATATGTTCTTAAGGCTTTCATGGAGGGGATAGTTTTTCTAAGAGATCTTAGAATTCAGGGAACATACTAGATAGGAGACTGTTGGATGCAACATGGTACAGGGGATAGAACACTGACCCCAGTCAGACAACCTGAGGTCAAATACCATCTCTGATGCTTGCTACCTGTGTGACCTAGAGTAAGTAATTGAACCAAACTGGGCCTCAGTTTCCTCATCTGTAATATGAGAATATCGGTCTCTTCTGGCTATAGATCTGTAATCAATCAAACAAACATTCATTAAGACCATATGCTAGGTGGCTCAATGAATTGAACACTAGGTTTGGAGATGGAAAATCCTGGGTTCAAATTTGGCCTCAGACACTTCCTAGTTGTATGATCCTGGGCAAATCACTTAGCTCCAATTTCCTAGCCCTTACTACTCTTCTGTCTATCAATTCTAAGATAGAAGGTAAGGAGAGGAATGGGAGAGAAGGAGAGAATTTAGAATTTAAATTAAAAAAAAAGAATGTTAAAAGTTGTTTTTATATGTAACAGGGGGGAATAAAATATTATTTTAAAATTTTTATTTTAAAAAAAGATGGTAAGACATAGTTCCAGGCTTCTTGATTTCTATAAAAACCAACATTTTCATAAATAGTTTGCTGTCAAAGTTTCTGCCTTGAACAATGTAGAACCTGACAGGGAAGCCATAAGAAAAAGACTATATACTAGCTCCAGTGATCAAAAAAAATAAATGAAAAAGCCTCTGCCTTGAGGAGCATATATTTTCTTGGACAATGGAAACCCATCCCATACCAAATAGTTGAAAGACAGAGTAACTTGCCAGTCTGAAAGAAAACCTCAGAATGACAGACGCCTAAAAATACAATATATCATATCCACATTTTGTCTATAGGGAGATTAATTGGAAGAGAAGGGAAGTGGGTTAGCTGAATGAACTCCAAGAAGATAGATAGATAGATAGATAGATAGATAGATAGATAGATAGATAGATAGATAGATAGATAGATAGATCGGAGAAATAGATGGATAGATAGACATTCAGACAGACAGATAGAGGGATATGCTGGAGTAATCTCAAACTAGTTGGCAAGAGCAAATTGTTAAATATTCAGTGTGATCATTTATTCTTTAGAAAGGAAACACAATCATTGTCTAGATTCAAGAAGATGATGAAGGAAAACATTAATAATGAAAAATAAACTTAAAAATATGTCATCTGAACATTTTTTTCTAGAGAGCCAGTTTTAAATATTTGTCAGCACACCCCCAGATAAATAAATGGATATAGAGGGAGAGCAAAATTAATTAAGTACTTACAATAGACAAGCACTATTCTAAGTACTAAGGATACAAATACTAGAAATTAAGATATCCTCTTCCCTCAAGGACAATGGGGGAAGACAGTACATAAGGTGAACCTGGAAAGAGAGTAAAGAGGGGGGTAGAGATATTCCAGCTGGAGGTCTGATTTGGGGCAAGATAATATGAAAGCTCTCTTATTAAAGCCCTGCAAGCCAAGAGTAGAGTCCAAAATTCTCCCTGCGGGGCAATGAGGATGATACCTGGAGTACAGGCACCTTCCTGTGGAGCTTGACTCTTATGTTTGTATCTCTAGGCTTAGCACAGTGTTTGGCAAGTTAAAAAGTACTTAGTATATAATCTCTTTTATTCATTCTATCATTCCTTTGGGAAATTCATTCCTTGAGTATAAGGCAAGAGTTCCTCGATATACTGGAAGACCAAGACCTTCTTCTTCTTCTAGTACTTCTTCATTTAATATTTTAAAAAAACAACAACAACTTATTTTCTGTGTTAGAATCAATACTGTGTATTGGTTTCAAGGCAGAGGAATGGTAAAGGGTAGGCAATGGAGGTTAATTGACTTACCCAGGGTCACATAGTTAGGAAGTGTCTGAGGTCAGATTTGAACCCAGGACATCTTGACTCTAGGCCTGACTATTTACTGAGTCACCTAGGTATCCCTCAGAGGTCATCTATTCTTCCTACAAATCTCATTTTGCAAATGAGGAAACTAATGCCGAGAAAGGTCAAATCATTTTCTCAAGGTTACATAGTGATTAAGTGGGATCAGAACTCAGGTCTTCCTGACCCCCAAGTCTATTTGTTACTTCAAGAAGCTTGACCTCAAAATTGATTCCCAATATACTTTATAGCAGTACAGATGCCGTATCAATTTCATTTTCCCAATAAAAATGAATCCTATTACAGCTTCCTGTCAACACTTAAGGCAGAAGACCCTCCGGAAGTGCTCCACTGGCAAGGACAGATTGAATTTCATTTGAGCAAGAAATCTTGTTTAACAAGTGTTTTCACAAGGGCTTGCCATTTAGCAGCAGCTCTGGTGAAGGAAGATTTCCAGTCAGGCAGGTTCCAAGTCACTTTGCATAGGGGAAAGCCCTTGATAGCCAACTCCCTGTTACCCCAGGTTTAATCTGGAGGAAGGGCAAGCTTCTCTCTCCACTCCCAGTCTCAATCTTCACACATACTGGGTTAATGTCTTTGTTTTTACAGAGAGGCTACCCTTGGTCATCACTGGTAAACTCCATTCCAATCCATTCAGCCAAAATGTGTTTATTAATATGCCAGAGATGCTGGGAAGGATCCAAAGCTGAGAGAAAATATGGAGCCCTCATGGAACTTGGAGTTCAAGAGGGAGATAAGACACACAGAAAACAGATGATAATAATAATAGCTAACTAACATTTTTATGGCCCTTATGATGTGCCAGGCACTTTTACAAATATTATCTCAAGGGCACCTAGGTAGCACAGTACTTATAGCACTGCGCCAGGAGGCAGGAAGACCTGGATTCAAATCTGGCCTCAGACACTTCCTCGATGTGTGACCCTGGGCAAATCACTTAACCCCAGTTGCCTAGCCCTTACCACTATTCTGTCTTAGAGCTCACACTAAAACAGAAAGTAAGGGGTTTTAAAACAAAACAGAAAGCTCCCCAAATATTATCTTATTTCAGCCTCTGAAATAAGTGCTATTATTATCTTCATTTTACAATTATGGAAACTGAGGCAAACAAAGATTAGGTGAGTGCGTGAGGCTAGAGTCATCTTCCTGACTCCAGGCCCAGCACTATAACCTCTGTGTCATTTAGCTGCCTATGGTACACAATAATTCCCCTGTCATCCAACTCCATATTCTTTGTCTATTTACTGTGCCCAGAGATGCTGAGGACTCTATGAAAAAATAAAATCTAAAAACCATTCTAGTGATTATTGTTTTTTAACCCTTACTTTATGTCTTAGAATTGATATAAGTATTAGATTCAAGGAAGAGGAGTGTTGAGGGCTAGGCAATGGGGATTAAGTGACTTATCCAGGGTCACATAGCTAGGAAATAACTGAGGCCACATTGGAACCCAGGACCTCCTTTCTCTAGGCCTGAGGTACTGAGCTACCTAGCTGCCCCACTGATGATCTTTTGAAGATACTAGCTCTTCATCTTTTTCTTCCCACAATTCCTTTCCCCAAGGAATACAGGCTCACCACCGACTGCTTCTAACATGTCTACTGGCAAAACTTGATCAATCAGTCAGTCAACAAGCACCCAGGGAAAAGTAAACATGGGATTAAAGAGCTAGTGTGGTCAAGGAATATCCCATAGTTCTTCATGACTTCACATCACCCCCTTAGTAGGATGCTCAAGAAATTCTCCTTAAGCATGGGAAAACTTTATGGGTCCTTGGCTTCTGATGCAGACACTTGCATATAGGATGCCTACAGAAAGATGGGAAGTCCAGAATCCTACTAGTTATTTCAAAGCTTGCAAGGTCCTCATGAAGACAAAGGCATAACTGAGGCTGCTCCTTCTCCCTTCACCTTCCCTCCCATCATGAGACATTCCTTCTCAGGGGAGTCAAATCAACACCATGCTTGTTCCGATCTTTGAATGTAGTTGAAACTGAACTTGATCATTTATGATGACCCCTGGGGCATGGCCAAATTTCTTTGGTTTAGCCAAAATTCTTTATTTTTGTACAATGTCAATCTGGACTTTTTACACTTTTTATATTTAGTCTAAAGCCTATGATTTCTAGATGAAGTCATGGTTAAAGCATCAAGACTGAAATGGAGTGGGATGGTTGCAACTCTAATCTTACATAAATTTGATTCAGGAATTATTAGGGAACCACTGAGACTTATTGACTAAGGGAGTGGCATGGTGACATCTATGTTTTAGGAAAATCCACTTGGCAGCTAAATGAAAGATGAGTTAGAGTCTGGAGATATTTGAGATAAGGAGATCAATTAGAAGGATAGCTCGGTGGCACAGTGGATAGAATACCAGACCAGAAGCTGGGAGGACCTGGATTCAAATTTGACCTTAGGCACCTTTCAGCTGTATGACTTTGGGCAAGTCACTTAACCCCATTTGCCTAGCCTTTGCTCTTTCATCTTAGAGTTGTTACTAAGACAGAAAGTAAGAGTTAAAAAAAAAGATATTGTAATAGTTCAGATCATAAATATGTATCAAGGGATAATTCATCCAAAGGCAAAACCTTTCCATCACCCCATAGCCTTCAAAGGGTTTCCCACGTGAACCTCTGTAGATTCCAGGTCATCTGTAATCTGTAGAACAATAGGTCCCAAGTAACCAGGCATTTCACAAACTCCTCCACCAAACATAATTCTCTGAAGTACCTGGTTTCCCTGAGAGGTTATGTGACTTTGCAGGTGGCGCTCAATCCAATAGTACATCCAACTGGCTTCTCTAACTGACCTGCCAGCTCTTGTTATCACCTCTCCCCCAACATTCCAAACTCCTTTCAGAGGCCATGCCCAAGGGTGTAGCCCAGATATATGAATGGGCCCTGAGTCAATCACTCAGTATCAAGGTGGTGTCAGAGTACATGGCAAAGAATTCACACTGCTTTGAGGAGCCAGCCTTGAAAAAAAAAGGAATCCCATACCTTGTTAAGGAGTCTTCAATGATGGCAAAAAAAGAACTCATTGGTGGGGACAATAAGGACTAAGGACAATGCCATGGTGTACCTATTACTTTCTGAATGAATAATAAACTGCCTCAAGCAACTTTAAGGTTCCACAAATTATTCCTTTGTACTTCTATGTCGCTGGTTTAGCTTAGATATAGCCCCTAACAGAGTATTATCTAATTCTTCACAGGATGCATCTACCTTAAGAGTTTCAGTGCCAATTGAGGCCCAACCATCATCTCTGCTTGGGTAAATAAGATCATTTAACATTTTTATTTATTTATTTTAGAATATTTTTCCATGGTTACATGATTCATACTCCTCATCCCCCTCTTCTCTCCCCCACCCCATAGCCAAATGAGCAATTCAACTGGGTTTTACATGCATCATTGATCAAGACCTTAAATAAGATTTTTTTAAAAATCCTTACCTTTTGTCTTAGAATCATTACTGTATATTGCTTCTAAACCAGAGAGTAGTAAGGGCTGGGCAAGTGACTTGCCCAAGGTAGCACAACTAGAACTGTCTGAACTTCCCATCTCTGGCCCTGGCTCTCAATCCAATGAGCTACCTTAAGCTCTCCCCAGGTGAATGAGATTTTTTTTTTAAAACCCTTATCTTCCATCTTGAAATCAATACTGGCTATTGGTTCCAAGGCAGAAGAGTGGTAAGGGCCAGGCAATGGGAGTTAAGTGACTTGCCCAGGGTCACAGAGCTTGGAAGTGTCTGAGGCCAGATTTAAACTTAGGACCTCCCATCTCTAGGCCTGGTTCTCAATACATTGAGCTACCCAGCTGCTCTCAGTGAATGAGATTTTAAAAGCAACAGTGTCTGTTTTGGACACTTTCGAATTCTGCCCACTCTATTCTGACTCTTATTATATCTTCTATGGTTTCCTGAATTTAGTCTAATGAATCATTTGATGTCTCTGGTTTGATTCTCTTGATATATTTGCCAATGCTTCCCTCCTGTGCTATACAGGCTAGAATCTTTGAGCTGTTTGACGGCCCTAACTCTGTGTTCTTTTTGGTACCTTTTCTAACTGTCTCAGAACTGGATTTAAAATGTCTCATCTGGCTTTCTATCCTTAACAGTGGCCAGGTTGATTTGTAACAAGGATCAATCAGTCAATTAAATCAACATGCTTTTAGTAAGAATTTATTATGTTCAAGGCACTGTATTGGATGCTGGGGACTCAAATACAGAGAATTAACAGTTCCTACTCTCAGGGAGATACATTCTATTATGTAAAAATATAATGATGTGCATGTAGTGTGGGTAGACTGGCTATGGGGACCATTCCTTGTAGTGTTTTCAGATATTATTTGTTTCTGATCTACCACATGGAAACTTGGGAAGGGGCAAAGGGAAGATCCTACTTCTGACCCATGCATGACTGAGGAACTTGTACTAATGTCATGATAAGCCAAAAGAGTTAATGGCTTGGGGGCTTTTTAGTGGGAGATGATGAAGAGTTCCCTAGATGGCCAATGAACCAGAATTCAGTAGATATACAAAAGGGGAAACCTGAACCTCCTACCTGGCAATGAATGTAACAGGACTGATTTAAGGTGTCTCCTAAGAGCAGGGTCAGGGAGGGACAGCTAGCTCCATTCTCCTATCTAGCAGTGGTGATAACAAACTCATGACAGTTTCTTTCATTTGTGCTTATTATTTTCTGATCTTGGGAAGTTGAATATTTCAGGTTGGATGTTTTGAGGATTGGTAGTGATTTTGTGTGTTCCTAAAGGTTCAGAGATCCTAGATGCCCTAGGATGAGGCAGCTATGGTGTCCCCGAATGGCAGTGGTTTATTTGTGTCAAGAGTGGAGAGACACCTTGAGGAAAGATGGATGATGAAAGGCAATCAGTTGATGAAGATGGCTGCTTCAGGAAACATGACTCTTCATGGCATAGCTTGAGCATTTACCATAGCACTTGACATATAGTAATTATTTGATTATCTGTTTTCCATTCATTCATGGCAGAGAGAAATGCTATCTGTGAACTCAAGAAAGAAGCCAATCCTTGTAGCCTAGCTGAATGGGCTATATGAGGAGTTATGTGAAAAGAAAGAGAATGTTTAGAATCTCAAGTACCAGGAAATTTTACTTATTTTTTTGCCATATCTATATCTAACATATGTGATTCACCACTATTGCCCAAGTTTAAATCTACTCTTATGGGAGAATGAATCACAGGTTTTGGGGAGGAATGTTTTATACCAACTATTCTTTCTATGCCTCTTGAACAAGAGCTAATTGAGCTACTATCTGACTATTAATGACAAGCACAACTATGGGGGCTCAGGAACTACAGTGTTGGAAGAATAGCCTCACAAGTTTACCTCAAGAATCTGAGGTAGCAGTTGCTCTCCTGGGATACAACCTGCTAGTGAGATTGCAAGTTTGGGGGAGAAGCCCAGAGAGTGGGCTACATAGAGAATAAATATGTAAAGGACAAAATAAAAATATAAGGTAGTTAAATTTTGGTTGGTGGTTGTCCTTCAAATTCAAAGAGGACCCAAATGAAATTGAATTTAAGTGAGGCAGAATTGTACAAAGTCATCAGCCTCATTCTCTCTTCCAGAGTCATTAAAGTCCAATGACAAGAAAAAAAAAGTCAAGATGACTGATAATAGCTCAGGATACAGTGAATGACCTTGATTTCTTTGATGTCTAAGCAAGTTCTATGTGCTCCACAGAGCCCTCTTCCACCATCATCATGGCCTTTGGGACAAATTTTCTCATCTGTCCCTTCAACTCTGCCTGAGGTAGACAACTGCTACCCCCAACTCACTAACACCCTGTTTGCCCTAATTAAACATAAGATAGTTAGAGAGGGAGGGTGCTAGCAGTTGTGGTGAACAATAAAGGCATCTTCAGCACTTGGTCTATATCTTTTTTTTTTTAACCCATACCTTCTATCTTAGAATCAATACCATATATTGATTCTAAGGCAGAAGAGCAGTAAGGGCTAGGCAATGGGAGTTAAGTGACTTGCCCAGGGTCACACAGTTAGGAAGTGTCTGAGACTGGATTAGAATTAAGGATCTCCCATCTCTAGGCCTGACTCTCAATTCATTGAACCACCTACCTACCCCCTTGAGCTATATCTTAAAGAAAGAGTAGGATTCTATGAGGCAGAGGTAGAAGGAATACATTTCAGGAATGGAAGACAGGCAATGTAAAAACAGAGATGGGTTTCAGAATGATCTATCTGAGGAATAGAGAGAAGGCTAGTTTGGCTGGATTATGTAGAGAGAGCAAGTAGGGAAGCAATGTATAATTAGGCTGGAATGCTAGGCTGATCCAGATCATAAAAGACTAAAAGCTAAACAGAGCCATTTTATTGTACTATATCCTGTAGAGGCAAAAAGCCTCTAGGACAAGGAAAATGACAAATCTGATGATCCTTCAGTGGTAGAGGAATGACATATTCTGTTTAAGGGAAATCATTTTGACTGTGAGAGAATTGATTGGAGTCTTGAGACAGAGTGACCAGTTAGGAGGTCATTCATTAGTGCAGGTAAAAGGTGTTGAGGACTTGAACTAAAGTGGTAGCTACATGAGTGTAGAAGTGGCCAAGGATGTGAGAGATGTGAATAGGTGAGATTGGGCATCAGATAGGATCTGGAAGGGGATGAGGTGGGAGAATGAAGAGTCAAGGAAAACTGACAGGTTACAAATCTGGTAGAATGGTGGTGCCTCTGACAAAAGTAGGGAATTTTGGAAGAGGGAAGGAACTTGGGGAAAAGATAATGAGCTTTGTTGGTTTAAAAAAAATTTTTTTTAATATAAATCCTTACCTTCCATCTTGGAATCAATACTGTGTATTGGTTCCAAGGCAGAAGAGTGGTAAGGGCTAGGCAATGGGGGTTAAGTGACTTGCCCAGGGTCACACAGCTGGGAAGTATCTGAGGCCAGATTTGAACCTAGGACCTCCTGTCTCTAGACCTGGCTCTCAATCCACTGAGCTACCCAGCTGCCCCAGTGAGCTTTGTTTTGGAAATGGCGAGGTTAGGATATCTATAGGATATCTATTATGAATATCCAATAGTCAGCTGAGTGATATGAGATTCAAATTCTGGAAGGCCAGGGAATGGCTATATTGACCTGGGAGTCATCTGCATAAAGATGATCATTAAATTCAAGGGAGTTGAATAGGTAACTGAGGGAGAGGATGGGGAGAAATGGGGTCCAGGACTGCTCTGGGGAATACTCACAGTTAGGTGGTATGAGATGGGTGCTAAACTAGCAAAGCAGATGGAGGAATAATTAGAGAGTTCAGAAGAGAACCAGAAGAGGTTACAGTTGCAAAAACCCAGAGAGGGTTGAGTATCTAGGATAAGAAAGTGGCCAATAGTCAAATACAAAAGAGAGGTCAAGGAGGATGAGGACTGAGAAAAGACCAACAGACTTGACAGTTATGGGTTTATTGACAACTTTGGAGAGGTCATTTTTTGTTGAGTGATGAACTTGGAAACTTGGACACTCATTGTAGCTAAGTGGTTAGAGTGCCAGGCTTGGAGACAGAAATATTCTCTAGTTCAAATCTGGCCTCAGACACTTATTAGCTGTGTGACTCTGAGTAAGTCACTTAAACCTGGTTGCCTCAGTTTGTTACAAGGGAATCACTTTAAAAGACTGATATATATTAATTTAAGGTCGCCAAGGAATCAGCTATGTAATTCCTAAATGAAAAACTCAAGTCAGCCGTCAGCCTTTTTTGGAGTTTAATTACAATAGGAGCAAGAAAGGAATTAGAGATATATATATAGAGAGAAAGGGGAGAGAAGGGAATAGGGCTTAAATACCCCTTCTGTTTAGGCTGGGCCAAAAGGCCCAAGCCCTTAGATAGCTGGGACAAAGAAAGGAGATCAGTCCCTTTCACTCACGTGTCCAAAATGGAGAAACAGTCTCAGAGGCCCCCACCTTCAGCTTCCTTCAGAGCAAGCTTCCTCAGAGCCCAGGAACCACACCGACCAAAACCTCCATCCTCCTCCCAGTCTCCAGACCCTCCTATCTTTAAGGACACCATCCAAGTTGCCTCCCCTCAGTCCTCACATCTACCAATCACTCTTCATCAATTTCCCTGTCAATGGAGGCTCTCGCTTAACCCAGGACCGCCCAGAGGTTTCTAGCTTTTGCACATGTCTGTTGAAGGTCATATTTTTCAAATGATTAAATCTTTACTCTTTTGTTCCAGCCCTTTCTAAATCCTGTTAACTTGAGTATGGTAGAGATTGGAATAATTAAATTTTGATCTAGGCTGCAGCCCTTACTCAATCTTATTAGGACTGAATAGGGTGGAGTATCTCCATTGTATCAATTCTAAAATCAATCAAGACTCAAAGAAATTCCTGTTCTATGCTTAAGCATAGGTCAAAGTCCTTTCCATTGTTCAGCAAAGGGTTTCTGTCCTAAAGTAGTCTTAAGAAGGGAAGAGAAGGAACCTCCTATGCCAATGGAGTTCCCATTCCAATAGACTATCAGTAAGAAATTTTCCAAGTATGAAATATCCCAATGGTGAAATTTTCAACAATTATAAGTCTAAGGAAATTTGAGGTTTACAAGTTTCCTCATCTATAAAATGAGCTAGAGTAGAAAATAGAGAGAACTACTCCAGGATCTTTGTCAAGAAAACTCCAAATGAAGTCATGAAGAGTCAGGAATGACTGAAATGCTTGAACAACAACAAAAGATCTTTGAAGCCAGTGGCAAAAGACTGAGGAATGAGAGGGGAAAAAATGGAGCCAATGAGTATTGATAGCTTTTTTTAGTAGATTGGTTGAGAAAGAGGAGAGATGAAGAATGATACCTTGAGGAGATGGTCAGGAAAGGTCTTCTAAGGATGGGAGATACTAGGGTATTTCTGAAATCAGTAGAGAAGGAATCAATAACTAGGGCGAGACTGAAAAAATAAAGGGAAAGCAAGGATGACAGTGGAGGCACACATTTTGTGCATAAGCACAATCTCTTTCCAATTGCTCACAGGGCAGTTTGGGAAATGAGCCGAAAAGACTCAGGACTCCAACACTGAAGACATCTGTAGTCTCAAAAGCCTGAGTGTACTTCTAGATTTGTTCTGGGACTAAACTCAGCAAAGGGTCAAATCTGTGGCCTAGCTAATTAAGTTCCTGCTTTCCTGTTGTAGCAGCTCCCAGCTTGCCTTGCCTCGACACTACTCATCACTGCTAGTCATGTGGTCAATATTCGACAGAATTTCCATAGCCAGGCTGTCTCATCTCTTTGTTTTGCTCCAGTCAGACTTTTCCAAACAGTCTAAAGGAAAAGCAAAAAGCAAAACCCCTCTGTTATTCTTTTGGGAAGATCATTAATACAACAGAGACTTCCATTAATTCTTTCTTTCCAGAAGTCTCCTTAGCTTGATTAGTCATTGTGTTTTTACTTCTAGCTTCATAGGAAATGGAATCCTTGTTCTTCTCCTTCTTTTCTATTCCATATTAGGCTGGGAATGTAGTTCTTTCCACCTTGGGCTTGCCAGTTTACTTTATTAAAACTATGTATACACCTATATGCATATAAATATATACATACATAATCACAAACACACATATACACACATATATTAAAACAGTACAGCCTTTCTAAATAATGTAGCAATGTTTTAATTTTAATGTGAAATGGATATACTGCAATGCTTTTGATATTCCTCAAAACTCATTAAAATGAATTCCCATTTGTCATTCATTTCAATACAACTTCCCAATATAGAGCATCCTATTACAGATTGAATATAAAATATTAATAGCAAATACATTGGCTGGAGCTATATAAAATCTCCTCTTTGGTAGTGTGTATCCTTTCTTTTGCCTGGAATACTGAAGAAAGGCAATTCTCTAGTAGGAAGACTATTTCATAAAAGTGGTAAAGAGTTGATAGCAGGATGAAGCCTTAGATGAAGCATGAAGTGGTTTGTAAATCTCTGTAGGTAATTTGCCAACCCTGTGACTGTTAAGGAAATCAATACTACCAACCAATGGTCCGGAAATAGGGAGATTGCCTCTGGAACTTTGTGAAAGCCAGATATTTTACTGGATCATAAATTTAGAACTAGAAGAGATCTTAGAGACCATCTAGTCCAACTCCTTCATTTTATAGATGAAGAAACTTGTTTATTTATTTATTTTTTAAATTAATGTATTTAAAACTATTTTTCCATGGTTATATGATTCATGTTCTCTCTTTTCTCTTTTCCCTCCCCCCTCCTGGAGCTGACAAACAATTCCACTGGGTTATACATGTATTATCACTTGATACCTATTTCCATATTATTCATTTTTGTATTAAACTTTTAAGGGGGCAGCCTTAGACACTTCCCAGCTGTGTTACCCTGGGCAAGTCACTTAGCTCTCATTGCCTAGCCCTTACCACTCTTCTGCCTTGGAGCCAATACACAGTATTGACTCCAAGATGGAAGGTAAGGGTTTTAAAAAATAAATTAAAAAAAAAATAAAGTCATCTTTTAAAACTCAAACCCCAAATCATATACTCATAATAAGTGATAAAGCATGTTTTTCTTCTGTGTTTCTACTTCCTCTAGATGAAAATAGCATTCTTTCTTGTAAATCCCTCTGGATTGTCCTGGATTATTGTATTGCTACTAGTAGCAAAGTCAATTATATTTGATCATCTCATAATGTTTCAGTTACTGTGTATAATGTTCTCCTGGTTCTGCTCATCTCACTCTGCATCAGTTCATGGAAGTCTTTCCAGTTTATATAGAAATCAAGCAGTTTGTCATTCCTTATAGCACAATAGTGTTCCATCACTATCATGTACCACAATTTATTCAGCTATTCCCTTGTCACCACAAAGAGCATGGCTATGAATATTTTTGTACAACCATTTTTGTTATCTCTTTGGGGTACAAACCTAGTAGTGGTAATGCTGGATCAAAGGACATGCATTTAAAAAAAAAAAAAACCCTTACCTTTCATCTTAGAATCAACAGTGTGTATTGGTTTTAAGGCAGAAGAGTGATAAGGGCTAGGCAATGAGAGTTGAGTGACTTGCCCAGGGTCACATAGCGAGGAAATGTCTGAGGTCAAATTTGAACCCAGGACCTCCCATCTCTAGGCCTGGCTCTCAATCCACTGAGCCATGTAAGCTGCCCCCCCCCCAGCCCCATGAATTTTAAAAAATCCCTTTGGGCATAAAAGAAACTTAAGTTTAGAGAAATAAGTGACTTGGCCAGGATCACATAGCTAGTAAATAAGGCAGGATTTGAACTAGGGTCTTTCTAGTTCTCTTGGATCCTTTTCAGTTTCCTTTTCTTGATTAATTACCTATTTCATAGCCCTAAATCATGGATGTTTCCTGTGTTTCCCAAGATTCCATCCCAGGACCTCTTGTTTTCTCCATCTTCATCCTGTCTTGGAAATTTGATTAGCTGCCATGAATTTGCTTAACTATTATTTCTATTCAGATGACTTTTCACATCTACATATCTAGCCCTGGTCTCTCCTCTGAGTTTCAATCCTGCATCATCAAACTGCCCACTGGCCTTTTCAGACTTGATGTCCTAGAGCCATGCTGGCTGCTCCCTTCCCCCTCTCCACATGCCCCAGAGTATTTCTGACATGACCTGCCCCTCTGCCCAGCAGCCCAATGACAGTGCTTCCTCCCTCCTCTGTTTGGAGTAAGGGGGCAGCTCACATGTAGCATGAGGGTTACAGTTTGGGCACTTGGTCTCTAAAAGCTTCACCATTACCCTATATGCTTTTTGCAGATTGGGATTGCCTTAATTTTTGTATTTGGTCCTCAATCACCAAACATCATGCCTAGCACATAGTAGGTGTTTAAAAAAGACTTATTGATTGATTGATCTTGATTCCAAATCTAATGCTCTACTTACTATGTCACACTGCCTAGGGAGGAAAGGAATAGACCAGATTCCCTTTACCGTTCATGGAAAGTTTCTTCCTTCAGAGAAAAGTTGAAGGTAATACCCAGAACCACTTCAGGGACAAGTTCAGGGAAAAGCAGTTTTAATAGCTGCCTGAGGATATATCTTTGTAACCAAAATTAAATGAGATACATAGAGATTTAAGTGGGTGATTGTTGCCTGACAACATATGTTCTTTATTGTTCAGGTATTTTTCAGTCACATCTGACTCTGCATGACCCCATTTAAGGTTTTCTTGGCAAAGATACTGGAGTGAATTATCATTTCCTTCTCCAGATTATTTTACAGATGAGGAAACTGAAGCAAGCAGGTTAAGTGACTTGCCCAAGGACACATAGCTAAGAAGTATCTGAGGCTAGATTGGAAATCAAGTCCTCTTGACTTCAAGATGAGTGTTCCATCTTCTGTGTCACCTAGTTGACCCACATCTACTCTAGAGGATCTTTATTTGTAGCTCTTCCCAACCCCTCCCACCCAACCTTCCAATTAGATTGGCCTACTTCTCCCTGATGATATCAT
This sequence comes from Monodelphis domestica, assembly GCF_027887165.1. NCBI lineage: Eukaryota > Metazoa > Chordata > Mammalia > Didelphimorphia > Didelphidae > Monodelphis > Monodelphis domestica. The sequence goes on along the minus strand of NC_077228.1, from coordinate 138,392,640 downwards.
TCTGACACTTCTCACAAATGCTAATGAATTTCCCCTGTTATCAGGACATTGGCTCCCTAGACTAACAAGTGATTTCATTCATAAGGATGAATTCTTGGCCTTCTCTGGTGATTAGCCAAAGGGTGGAGTGAGCATGGGTTGCAAACCCAAGCCTATCATATACCATCCATTTCACTGAAGCCCCAGTTCTCTTCTACCAAGCCCTCAGGCAAGGAAAAAATGTCTAAGGAATGGAAATTAATTTGACTCAGAGAAAGCTGCCTCATAGGGTGTATGTAAATCCTTCCTCTAAATGTTTGAATAACCTAGATGGAAAAAGCAAGGGAAGAGAAGGAGAGAATTTCCTGACAGGTACAGGAAGACAGCTGCCACTGGATGCTATTGTGAATCAGATGTGAGAGAAATTAAAGGCAACAGTTTATTCCCTGTATTTTACTCCTGAAGTTGGGACTATTATGTGTTTACTACATGGTGTACTCAAAGAAGGGTGGAGGATAAGGGAAGTGCTTCCTGAGGATAGAACTATTCTTTCCACCTCTTTTTTTTTTAAATAATGACCTCTCTAGGCCAAATTCTGAAGCCCATACAATAAGCATTTCTTAAGCTCTGCACTGGAATATCTTTTGGGGCAGACATTCCTTTCAGGATTCTGTGCCAAATAGAGAAAAGAGAAGGAGCTGGAAATGAGGAACTGGAGTGGAGTGAGTGTGTGACTGTTGTGACTGCCTTTTTCTCCATTTGAGCTTACAATGCTTAGTGGATAGAATGCTGGACAAGGATTCAGGAAGATCTGAGTTTGAATCATGCCCTAGATATTTACTAGCTGTGTAACCCCAGATAAGTTACTTAATAAGAGCTAACATTTATATAGTAGTTTGGGTTTGGCAGAATACTGTTTTTTCATTTGATCCTCACAACAACCCTATGAGGTAAATACTAGTATTATCTCCATTTTACAGATGAAGAAGTTGAGATCCAAAAAAGTTAAGAGATTTCCCCAGGGTCATATAGCTACTAAGTGTCTGAAGCAGGATTTTAAGTTTGGTCTGTCTAATTCCAGGTCCAACACTCTATCCACTGTGCCACAGGAAGCTGAATGAATATATGTTAAACTAATCCTCCTGGTTTTGGACTTTATTCTCTGTAGATATAGAAATAAAGGGTTTTTCCTCTAGATTATATTGTAAAAAGACATTTAATGAGATATTTCATATTTTCTTCTATTTTTTCATTCTTTTGATTTTGTTTTATGGTTTCTCAATGTTTCATGAAGTCATTAGCTTCTATTTTGCCCACTTCTAAATTTTAAAGAATGTTTTTCTTCCATGACCTTTTGAACTTTCTTTTCCATTTTGATCAATTCTACTTTTTAGAAAATTCTTTTCTTCATTGGATTTTTGTGCCTCTTTTTCCAATTGGTCAATCCTGCTTTTAAGCTGCATCACTTTAATTTCTTTTTCCCATTTTTCTTCTGTCTCTCTTATTTGATTTTTGAATTCCTTTTTTGAGCTCTGAAAAGAGACATTTTAAAAGAAATGGATTCTATATGTCATATGGAGCTAGAAGAACATTGGGAATATCACTAGTTTATTACAAAATTGGACAAGAATCAAGGAGCCCAGACCCAATTTTCAGCATCGAGGTCTCTGAGAGAAACAGGTGTTAAACAATAAAAAGAAGTGGAGTCAGCTGAACTGATTGGACACAATCCTTCCTGGGAAGAGGACAATACTGGAACTTTCCACATAGAGGGAAGGGTGATTCATCCCTTGGATACTCTAGTGAGGCAGGAAAGTCTTTCCTAACTGCGTACTTCCATCTACTGTGTTACATGCCTAGATGTCCTGGCTTTGATCAGTCAGTCATTGCCCAGATGTCACTAGCTTAGAATGCCCCAGTGACTTTTCCCATCTCAAACAGACAACAGCCTTAACAGGGGCTCTGTCACTATGGCATTATGAACCACCAATAAGTTTTATAAATGGCTAGCATTTATAGAATACTTTAAGTTCACAAAGTGCTTTACAAACATCATTGCTTTTTTATATGCATGACAGCTTTTTACAGATTAGGAAATGGAGACAGGCAGAGATTAACTGCCCAGGGTTGCACAACCAATAATTGTCTGTGGCTAGATTTGAACTTGGATCTTCCTGACTACAAGCTTAGCACTTTATCCACTATGCTATCTTCATTACCATTTATAGCACTGCCCCATACCCTTTCCCCAAATATAGGAAAGTAAGATGAATTGCCCTCTGGTATCTTGTAGATACAGTCATATGGAAAAGGAATTAGACTTTGCTCTGTTGGTCCTAGGTGACAGTATTAGAAGCTATGGGTACAAGATGCAAAGAGAGAAATTTAGGTTTGACATCAGGAAAAACTTCCTAGAGCTTAGAGCTATTCATAAGAGGGACACCTTGGGAGGCAGTGAGATCTCCTCCTAGGGGACTTCAGTCAAAAGCTAGATGACCACTGGTTAAATATATTGTAAAATGGATTCTTGTTCAGGTGCAAAATGGACTGGCTAATGCCTATGGTTCCTTCTGGATCTGAGATTCTGTAATAACATATGACTCTCCCTTAGTGTCTTCCTCTATTGCCTCATGATGGTGAACCTGGATTCTGAAAGGCTATGCCATCCATGCGTATGCTGTGGTAAGTCCTCCTAAGCTGGAAAAGGTCCTGGCCATGGACTGTGAGGCTACTGTCCAAGGACCAGCCTAGCCAAGTGCAAAGAACTCATTACGAGGAATTTGGCTGGCATGTTTTTGGCCAGGGTGACTCTGAAGCCAACAACATGGGCAGAAACAGCATCAACATGAATGAAATCATAGATTCCTAAAGTGATCAAATAATTTGGTACCAAGTAAAAGAGCCAGTAACAATTATTGATTCTCTCCTGAAGGCCTCTACTATAAAACATATGGATAGTCTGGTATCTGGAGGGAGGGCCTTAATGAAAAAATGGGGCATTCAAGTTTTTCAATAGTAAACTACATGATTTGAAATCCATTAGAAATTATATTTAATTTTATTCATCTATTTAATTGACTTATATATTTTGTTATTAATTAATTATATTTAATTTAAATTCTAATTATTGACTGACTAAAGCCTACTGGCAGATGCCTGGAGCAATCACACAAGGATAGTGAAAGTTAAGAGGCTACTAGGTAAAGGAGAGTGTAATGTAATAGAAAGCAGATTTATTCTTTCTCTCTTACAGAGTCTGTGGTTTGAGATTATAATATATATTAGGTATTTTCTTTTTTTTAATTCATTTTCTTTTCTTTTTTTTTGTTACAATAATCACTTTATTTCCCTCCCCTCCACCCACGCTTCCCACAACCAATGCACAATTTCATTGGGTATTACTTGTGTCCTTGATTAGAACCTATTTCCATGTTGTTGTTTGCACTAGGATGTTCATTTTGAGTCTACATCCCTGACCATATCCCTTTGACCCATATATTCAAGCAGTTATTTTTCTTTGGTGTTTTTATTCCCACAGTGTTTCCTCTGAATGTGGATAGTGGTTTTTCTCGTAGATTCCTCCAAGTTGTTCAGGATCACTGCATTGCCAGTAATGGAGAAGTCCATTACGTTCGATTGTACCACAGTGTTTCCATCTCTGTGTACAATGTTTTCCTAGTTCTGCTCCTCTCACTCTGCATCAATTCCTGGAGGTTGTTCCAGTTCCCATGGAATTCCTCCACTTTATTATTCCTTTGAGCACAATAGTATTCCATCACCAACATATGCCACAATTTGTTCAGCCATTCCCCATTTGAAGGGCATCCCCTCATTTTCCAATTTTTGGCCACCACAAAGAGCACAGCTAAGAATATTCTTGTACATGTCTTTTTCCTTATTATCTCTTTGCGGTACAAACCCAGCAGTGCTATGGCTGGTTCAAAGGGCAGACAGTCTTTTAGTGCCCTTTAGGCATAGTTCCAAATTGCCCTCCAGAATGGTTGGATCAATTCACAACTCCACCAGCAATGAATTAATGTCCCAACTTTGCCACATCCCCTCCAGCATTTATTACTTTCCTTTGCTGTCATATTAGCCAATCTGCTAGGTGTGAGGTGATACCTCAGAGTTGTTTTGATTTGCATTTCTCTGATTATAAGAAATTTAGAACACTTTTTCATGTGCTTATTAATAGTTTTGATTTCTTTAACTGAAAATTGCCCATTCATGTCCCTTGCCCATTTATCAATTGGAGAATGGCTTGATTTTTTGTACAATTGGTTTAGCTATTTATAAATTTGAGTAATTAGAGCTTTGTCAGAGGTTTTTGTTATGAAGATTGTTTCCCAATTTGTTGCTTCCCTTCTAATTTTGGATGCATTAGTTTTGTTTGTACAAAACCTTTTTAATTTGATGTAATCAAAATTATTGATTTTACATTTTGTGATTTTTTTCTAGCTCTTGCTTGGTTTTAAAGTCTTTCCTTTCCCAAAGATCTGACAAGTATACTATTCTGTTTTCACCTAATTTGCTTATAGTTTCCTGCTTTATATTCAGGTCATTCACCCATTCTGAGTTTATCTTAGTATATGGTGTGAGATGTTGATCCAAACCTAATCTCTCCCATACTGTCTTCCAATTTTCCCAGCAGTTTTTATCAAATAGTGGGTTTTGGTCCCCAAAACTGGGATCTTTGGGCTTATCATAGACTGTCTTGCTGAGGACATTTACCCCTAGTCTATTCCACTGATCCTCCTTTCTGTCTCTTAGCCTGTACCAAATTGTTTTGATGACCACTGCTTTACAGTATAGTTTGAGATCTGGGACTGCAAGTCCTCCTTCCTTTGCGTTTTTTTTTTTCATGATTTCCCTGGATAACCTTGATCTTTTGTTCTTCCAAATGAACTTTGTTATGCTTTTTTCTAATTCAGTAAAAAAAAATTTTGGTAGTTCAATGGATATGGCACTAAATACATAAATTAATTTGGGTAGAATTGTCATTTTTATTATGTTAGCTCATCCTACCCATGAACAATGAATGTTTTTCCAATTGTTTAGATCTAGTTTTAATTGTGTGGAGAGTGTTTTGTAGTTGTATTCATATAATTCCTGTGTTTGTCTCGGCAGATAGATTCCTAAGTATTTTATATTGTCTAGGGTGGTTTTAAATGGAATTTTTCTTTCTAATTCTTGCTGCTGAAATGGGTTGGAGATATATAGAAATGCTGATGACTTATGTGGGTTTATTTTGTATCCTGCAACTTTGCTAAAGTTGTTAATTATTTCGACTAGCTTTTTGTTGATTCTCTAGGATCCTTTAAGTATACCATCATATCATCTGCAAAGAGTGATAACTTGGTCTCCTCATTGCCAATTTTAATACCTTCAATTTCTTTTTCTTCTCTAATTGCTACTGCTAGTGTTTCTAATACAATGTTAAATAATAAAGGTGATAATGGGTATCCTTATTTCACTCCTGATCTTATTGGGAATGCATCTAGTTTATCCCCATTGCAGATGATGTAGGTATTTTCAATAGTAGAATCAATTAATCATTAAGCATTTATTAAATACTTGCTAAAAAGGGCACTGTGCTAAGCACTGAGGATCCAAAAAAAAAAAAAGACAAAAGACAGTCCCTGCCCTCAAGGAGCTTACAATCTAATGGAAGGGACAATGTACAATTAAATATATATGACAAGTTATATACAGGATAAATAGAAAATAATTAGCAGAGGGAAGGCACTGGAATTAAGAGGGGAATGGAGAAGGCTTCCTGTATGAGATGGGATTTTAGTTGGGACCTAGAGGAAGCCAGGAAGGGCAGTAGACAGAGTAAAGGAGGGAGAGGATTCTGGGCATGGAGGACAGTCAGAGAGAATGCTTGAAGCCAAGAGGTGGAGAGCTTTGTTTGGAGAATAACCAGGAGGCCAATGCCACCCAACTGAAAAGAATATGTTGGGAAATAAGGTGTAAGAATACTAGAAAGATATAGAGAGGCTGGATTATGAAGGGCTTTGAATGTCAAATAGCATTTTGTATTTGCTGCTAGAAGCAATAGGAAGCCACTGGAATTTATTGAGTAAAAGTAACATGATCAGATTTGTGCTTTAGGAAAATCACTTTAGTAGCTGAATGAAGGATGCATTAGAGTGGGGAGGGATTAGAGGCAGGTCTACCAGCAGGCTGTTGTAATAATCATGACATATGAAAGTGGCTGCAGTGTCAGAGGAGAGGAGGGGGTATATTTGAGAGAAAGTGTAGAGGTAAAATCCACAGGTCTTGGGAACAGCTTAGATATGGAGAATGAGAGATAGTGAGAATTCCAGGATGACTCCTAGGTTGAGAGCCTGAAGATCTGAGAGGATGGTGTTGCCATCTATCGTAATAGGGTTGATCTAAAAGAAATTCTTACTTCATCACTATTCTTGTGACCTTAAAAAAAGCCTCTCTGGGCCTACTTTTCCTATCTTTAAATAAAGGAGTTGGATAGAGTGCCAGATCTGGAGTCAGAAGGGCCTGGGTTCAAATCTAACCTGAGACTTCCTAGCTATGTGATCCTGGACACATCATTTAACCCCAGTTGCCTAGCCCTTACTACTCTTCTGACTTATTGCTACTGAGTTTACTTCTAAGACAGAAGGTAAGGGGGAAGAAAGAAGAAAGAAAGAAAGAAAGAAAGAAAGAAAGAAAGAAAGAAAGAAAGAAAGAAAGAAAGAAAGAAAGAAAGAAAGAAAGAAAGAAAGAAAGAAAGAAAGAAAGAAAGAAAGAAAGAAAGAAAGAAAGAAAGAAAGAAAGAAAGAAAGAAAGAAAGAAAGAAAGGAAGAAGGAAGGAAGGAAGGAAGGAAGGAAGGAAGGAAGGAAGGAAGGAAGGAAGGAAGGAAGGAAGGAAGGAAGGAAGGAAGGAAGGAAGAGAGAAAAGGAGAAAGAGAGAAAGAAAGAGAAAAGGAGGATTAGATACACAGTGAGAAAAGGATATGGTAAGAAGAGGAGAGGAGTCAAGATGGAAGAGATCATTGAATGAATGATTTAAGGAAAAGAAAATAAGGACTCTGTGACTTGGGTAATGAGAGGTCAGGGAAGGAGTAAAGCTTGGAACCTGTAGGTCTAAACTCTTTACAGTCCAGGCTAGTGATTCATTTTCCTTGTAACAAATGCCTTTTAATGAAGTGAATAAACACACAGGTATAGAATCATTCCTTTCTTTTGGCTAAAAAAACCCCCAAAAGACTGCAGGTATATGTGATTGCCAACTCTTGACTTCTACTTTCTCCACCTGTCACAATTAGAGACACAATTAGCTGAAATGGCGCCTGAAGCAAATTTAGTTGGGGGTGGGAATGGGTACCATTATATTATAGGAACCCAGAGACATAGAGAGGTAAAATGACTTCCTGTGGTCTGTTAAAGAGTCAGGATGGGACCCAGGTCTCCTAATTCTAAATAGGGAATCTGTTCAATTAGAGACACCCTCTCTCTTGTCTTCTGACTCCTTAATAACTTGCATTTACATCTTCCTTTCACATTGCTATGTTCCTATCCCCCTCACTATTCCTCACCCAGACTCTCTATCTTTTTACTGTTTGCTCTGGAAAAGGCAATCCAATCAATACTAACATTGCTTTTGGGAGGGATACATCATTTGATTTCCCTATGACACCCCTCACTATCCCTATGACTTCACCCTTCCATGGCTACCACTCCCCCACTCCTTTATGAAAGGGACCATATCTTTTTGTATTTGCTCTTAGCACAATGCTTGGCACATAGTGAATACTTCATAGATTTTTTTATTAATTCAATATATTTGACAATTATTTAAATATTTCATCATAATTACTCTTCCCGAAAGAGCCCATTGACATGGCAACATCCTGTAGTCCTCTAGCCAAGTTTCCATTGCATCACTTTGCTGGCTGAATGGAAAGTGTCAGGACCATCCAATCTTTCTGCCTCCTTCCTTCTTCTATCCTGCCAATCCTTACAACTGGACACATTTAACCCTTACTTGCTGGCATCCCAGGTTTTAAGAGACACTCATAGGCAGGAGAAATATAGGCACTTTGTACCATAATGCAATGGGGAAGAACCTCCTGTCTGATGTCAGAAGACCTGGTTTGAGTCTTGGTTCTTCTTTTTTCCTTAGGATTATTGGAAAGTCAAAAGATTTAGGCCTGAAAGGTATGAATGTAGGGCAGCTAGGTAATACAGTGGATAGAGTACCAGGCTTAGACTTGAGAGAAACTGGGTTCCAGTCTGGGCTCAGACACTTCCTAGCTGTGTGACCTTGGGCAAGTCACTCAGAGCCAGTTGCCTAGTCCTTAACCCTCTTCTGTCTTGGAGTCAATACTTAGTAGCAATTCTAAGAGAAGGTAGGGGTTTAAAAAAGAAAAGAAAAGAAAAGAAAAGAAAAGAAAAGAAAAGAAAAGAAAAGAAAGGAAAAGGAAGGAAAAGAAAAGAAAAAGAATTTTTTAAAAAATCCTTACCTTCCATCTTGGAGTCAATACTGTGTATTGGCTCCAAAGCAGAAGAGTGGTAAGGGCTAGGCAATGGGGGTTAAGTGACTTGCCCAGGGTCACACAGCTGGGAAGTGTCTGAGACTACATTTGAATCCAGGACCTCCTGTCTTTAGGCCTGATTCTCAATCCACTGAGCTACCCAGCTGCCCCCAGAAAAATGTCTAAAGGCATTTCTAAAATGCCTACAAATAAACTTATGACAAGGTAGATTGGTAGAACAAAGGAGAGATGTAAACAAAATACTTTGGAAAACAAGGAGAAAGAGATCACTGCTCACGTGTTGATACTGACAGGAAGAGACATTGCCAACCCCAATAATTGCTACAAATACATTTTAATTTGGTAATAATTTATCAAGTATCTTCTATGTTTTTATCACTGGGTTGCCCTGAAAGGTACAGATCATGGTATAGCACAGTCTTTAACTTTGAGGAAATTATTCTCTTGTCAACAGAGACATAAGCTTTCAGATAAATTAATTAGGCCACAATAGAAAAAAGTAGAAAGAAATATCTGATCAATATCAGATCGTAAAATAGACTACAAAACAGTAATCATTAAAACAATTTGGCACTGGTTAAAGAAGAAATAGGTTAATCAATGAAATATATAGTGTTTAATAAACCCAAAGACCCCAGTAACTGGAAGAATAATTAACTAATTGACAAAATCTTGCAAGAAAATTAGGTGGCAGAAATTAAGTTTAGGCTAACAGTTTACACCATATACCAAGATAAGCTTCAGATGGATACATAACCTAAAGATTAAAGATCATATAATAAATAAGTTAAGGAACAAGGGAAAAATAAGTTTTTGAATTTTTTTAATAAGGAAAGAGTTCATGACTCAACAAGTAATAGAGAGGAAAACACAAGATAAAATAGACAATTTTGATAATATATAATTTTTAAAGTTCTTGCACAAACCTAATGTAGTTAAACTTGGAAAGGAAACCTTTGTAACAGGTTTCTCTAATAAAGATCTCATATACAAGATATATAAAACTGATTACAATTTATAAGACTAACCATTCCACAATAAATAAATGACTAACAGATATGAACTTGAAATTTTCAAGGGAATAAATCCAAACTAGCAATAATCATATGAAAAATGCTTGAAAGCACAAATAAGAGAATTACATATTAGAGCATCTTTGAAGTTCCATCTTATACACTTGATGAAACAGGAAAATGGCAAATGTTGGAGGGGCTGCAGGAAAACAAAGGACGTTAATAAATTGCTAGTGGAGCTATGACTTGTTCTGGTCATTCTAGAAAGCAATCCATTCAAAAAGTTGCCAAACTGTGAATATTCTTTTTGATCCAGCTATACCACTATTAGATGTGTACTTGAAGAAATCAAAAGAAAGGATCAATATGGACAATATCCAAGAAAGCAGTTCTTATGCTAGCCCAATATTAGAAACTAAGGTGTTCTACAGGGGGAACAGCTAAACCAAGTTGTACACAAATAGAATAGGATATTATTGTGCCATAAGAAATGGTGAAATGCGAGGAAAGGCAACTGCTTGACTACAGGGGTTGAGGGAATATGATTGAAAACAGACTCTAAATGAACACCTTAATGCAAATACCAACAACATGGAAATGGGTTCAGATCAAGGACACATGTGATACCCAGCGGAATTGCGTGTCAGACATGGGAGGGGTGGTGAGAGGAGGGGGAGGAAAAGAAAATGATCTTTGTTTCCAATGAATAATGTTTGAAAATGACCAAATAAAATAATGTTTAAATTAAAAAAATGGTGAAATGAAGTCTCACAGAAAACTGAGAACACCATAATGAACCAAGGCAGAGTGAAGTGAGCAAAAGAACAATTTATATACTAATAATAACATAAGAGAAAAAAAAAACCTTTGAAAGACTTTAGAATTCTGATCAATACAATGATAAACCATGGGTCCATAAGAGTCAAGATGAAATATATCACTTACCTCCTATCAGAGAGGTCTTGAAGAAATGCAGTAAGAAACTTACATTTTTAGACATAACCAATATAGGAATTTGTTCTGCTAATCTGTGCATCTTTGTAATGAGCACTTTATTTTTCATGTTTTTTTCCTTTAATTTGCTTAATGGTAAGTGGATATAGATAACAGGAGAGATCGATAATGAAAGAAATATATATATATATATTTATAGAGAGAGAGAGAGATACATAGAGATATACATACACACATGCATTTATATGTATATATATAGTTGTTATTTAGTCATTTCAGTTGTGTCTGACTCTTCCTGACCTCATTTGAAGTTTTCTTGGCAAAGATACTGGACTGGTTTGTCTTTTTCTTCTCTGGCTCATTTAATAGATGAGGAACTGAGGAAAATAGGGTTAAGTGACTTCTCCACAGTCTCAGGTAGTAAGTGTTTGAGGACATATTTGAACTCAGGAATGATGTTCCAGATGAGTCTTCCTAATTCCAAGGCCAGTACTCTATCCACTACACCACCTAGCTGTATACCCCGCCTCCCCACTCCTCACTCCTCATACAATAATTTTCTGGGTTGGGGAGAGAAAGGCATAGGGGAGAAAATTTAGATAATGTAAAATCAAATTATTTTTTAAAAAGAAAGATAAATAATGAGACTACAGAAGAAAGCATCAAGATAGTAAAATGATTCCATTTGTCATCAAATTAGGTACAGGAATACCTTGAGTGACACATTCCCTGGGGGCAAAGCTGCTTTTTAGCAAAGCTTGCCATATGCTGAAATAGTGGAGAAATCCAGAGTCTTATTAGATTTGGGTCAATGGGGACAATAATAAAGCATTATCAGGCAGGGAATCTCTTGGGTAGTTCAGAAATTGGATCTTATTGTAGTTATGGCTAAGAGAAAGCCTACACTCCTAGGTATCTCCTAGTATAGTCACTTAAGATAGGGTACTGACCAAGATTAGCCTGCTTGCTTACCACTAAGTCAGTTGCCCCAACACATGGTGAACTATAGAACGCTTTACATAATAAAATTGTATTCAAATACTCTCATTCTGACATCACACTGTGATCTCCGTGATGAAAATGTTTTTTCCAATGATGCAGATTGCTGCTCATCCATATCCACCCATCTTCTGTGACTCAACACCATGATCTCCCATCATTTTGTCATAAAGACCCACCTAACATGCTGAAGACCTTTGTCATTTCATTTTCCTTTCATGAGAATACAAGTGGAGAACATGGACTGTCCATTGGTCATCCCTTATTCTTGTGATGTGATCAGCCTTTCATTTTTCATTTGTACAATTATTTAATGATACCCTTTATACTTTTTCTTCTTTATAATTACTTTTTTGTTGTATTGTTCTCACTGATTTAATTACTATATAATGTGTTTACTCACTCTCATCATGCATTTTTCCATTGCCTTCTGGGCAAATGGAAAATAACACATATTTTCAATTACTCAAAGACTGTTTTCTAGTCACAGAGCAACCCTAGAGAATTTTTAGACTAAAAAGATGAGTCTTTGTTTTAGGGAGATTTGCATGAACTGAGAAACTGAAATAAAAAGAATCAAGAGAATAATAAACAAAATAGCTAATAAATATAAAGGAAAACAACATTAAAAAACATCAGAACTCAAATCAAGGCAATGACTAATCTTAGAGAGTTAGAGGATGATTGGTTCAGAATAAAACATACTGTCAGATAATTGATTTACTAATTTGTTTTGCCTGTGGTTTTAAAAAAAATGTTAGAGAACAGTTTTCATATCACCTATTATCAAGAGACTATAAAAAAGATACAGAAAATACACAAAGCACTCAAATGTCCCATAAGACCCACTTAGAAGTTCAGGTTGCCATCAGGGCAACCTTTTGATATTTTGTTAGATTCCTAGCTCTTTCATGAATTCCAACAGAACCTTTTTCTTCCCCAAAGACTTCTTGTGCCTCTTTATGGTTTCAAATCCATGTGGTAGACAACTTTTTAGAATGGCTGGAAAAATAACTCTTTCCATAGGAACTATAACAACAGAATCACTCATTGTAATGGTAGGGATGACAAGTTCCAAATCTTTCAGCTTATCTCCCTTGACATGCCATGGTATTGATCTGCAATCATAAGAGTCTCTTGAGGCATCCTCTTATTCCTCTACATAAAATCCAAAGCTCAGTAAATCCCTATCTCTCTCTAGAAGATAAGGTGTTCACTCCTTTCAGTCACGTCCAACTCTATATGACTCCATTGGGGCTTTCTTGGCAAAAATTACTTCATTGGGTGAGTAAAAGGCTGACCCCTTTTCCTAGCTTCTGGAGAGTCTAGCTTCCATCGTGGAGGAGGCTGCATGGTTACTCATTACCAGCCTTCCTGGTTGAGAGCTAATTAATCTCTGCCTGAATTGAGCAGAAACTCTGGGGAGTTGATCCTGTCTTCAGTCTAGTGAGGTACTAAGTAGGGGTACTTAAGTTAGTGTTAACTCAGGATAGACAATAGAGTAAAGAATTCTCTTTCACAGACCCAAAGGTAGTACATGTCTGGGGCTAGATTTTAATTCAGGAAGAAGAGTTTTCCTGACTCCAGGCTTGGCACTTGATCCACTGTGCCACCTAGCTGAGCCCCTAGAAGATACAGAATTCCCCAAATTCTAGAATTTGAGATTACTCATGAAGCAAATCTCAGTGCTGAGATCATCCTAGAAATCTCTCTTCTCTAGACAGAAAGCTAGATTCTGGACTTATGCTGCCTAGGAAATTATGGCTGGGACTCAGGAACAATGCCCATGAATTAACCTCATGAGCCACATGGACAAACCTATATCAACTCAACCCCCCACCCCCACCCCCCAAAAAAACTCTTACCTTCTGTCTTATAATCATTACTAAGTATTGGTTCCAAGGTAGAACACTGGTAAAGGTTAGGCAGTTGTGGATTAAGTGACTTGCCCAGGTCACACAGCTAGGAAGTGTCTAAGGTTAGATTTGAACCCAGGGCTTCTCAACTCCAGGCCTGGCTCTTCTATTGAACCACCTGACTGTCCCAAGTCCATATCTATTTATGCTCTGTGATTCTGCATGAATTCAGTGCCATGGCTACTGCCATCTTTTAGGTTAAGAATTCCCACTCTCTGGAATTCTCTCAAGTCACATAAACAACCGCATGTTTACCTTTACCAAGTGTTTCTGACCCAATTTTCCATCAATTTCTGGGGAAAACAGTGGTAGATCAGGACTCTTCTTTCTCCCTCTCCCTCGTTTGTCCCTCTCCCTTAAAGAGAGGCAGAAGAGAAAAGGCAAAAGATCATAAAGAAAGATGCAATTTTTCCTTTTTATATGTGAGGATTCTACTAGGAAGTGAATTTGGGAAAGGACAATGATATTTTTAAAAATGCACCAGGGGCAATTAGGTGGCACAATGGATAAAGCCACAGACCTGGAATTGGGAGGACCTGGGTTCAAATCTAAACTCATACATTTCCTAGCTGTATGACCCTGGACAAGTCACTTAACCCTGCTTTGCCTAGCCTTTGTCTTTCTGCCTCAGAGTTGTTACTAAGACATAAAGTAAGGGTTTTCAAAAATGCATCAAAATAAGCACTAAAAAAATAAGATTTGAAAGGAAAGAAAAAGTTTCTAAACAATTAGTGTTTTTTTTTTAAACCCTTACCTTCCGTCTTAGAATCAATACTGTATATTGGCTCCAAGGCAGAAGAGTGGTAAGGGCTAGGCAATGGGGGTTAAGTGACTTGCCCAGGGTCACACAGCTGGGAAGTGTCTACGGTCACATTTGAACCCAGGACCTCCTGTCTCTGGGCCTGGCTCTCAATCCACTGAGCCACCCAGCTGCCCCCAGAGTTTTTCGAAAGTAGGTTGAACTGCCTTAGAAAATAGTTTTCCTTCATTAGCAAAGACTGGTTGATCATTTTAGTATGTGGTAAAGAGCTTTTTTATTGTTGTTAAGATTTAGATTGTCCTGGATGGACTTGAAGTCTTATTCCAAAATCAGTTTTGGAAAATGTCTTATTAGGAAAGAGTATTCCCAGCAAGATCAATCAGTCAAATAGTGTTTATCAATGTTTGTTGTTGTTCAACAACCCTATGGGTCATAGTATGACAGTACTGTCCATGGGGTTTACTTTTTGTTTAGTATTATCTAATTCTGAAAGGGGAAACTTGAGATTTCTCTACTATTACAGTTTTACTACATATTTCCTCCAGTAATTCATTTAACTTCTACTTTAAAAATTTGGATGCTATACCACTTGGTGCACATGTTTAGTATTGATATTACTTCATTGTCTTTGGTACCTTTTAGCAAGATAGAGTTTCTTTAGTTATCTTTTAAAATGAGATCTAGTTTTACTTTAGCCTTGTCTGAGATCATGATTGCTACTCCTGCTTTTTTTTTACTTCAGCTGAAGCATAATTCTACACCAGCTCTTTACCTGTACTCTGTGTGCATCTCTGTGCTTCAAATGTGTTCCTTATAAACAGCATATTGCAGAATTCTGGTTTCTAATCCATTCCTACTCTAATGCATGGGATGAGTTCATCCCATTCTCATTTACAGTAATGATAATTAACTGTGTACTTCCTTCCATGCTACCTCCTCTCTCTTTCCTTTCATCTTGGTCCTTTTAACAAATGTTTTACTTCTTCTTTTTTTTTTTTAAATAAACCCTTACCTTCCGTATTGGATTCAATGCTGTGTATTGGTTCCAAGGCAGAAGAGTGGTGAGGGCTAAGCAATGGGGGTCAAGTGACTTGCCCAGAGTCACACAGCTGGGAAGTGTCTGAGACTACATTTGAACCCAGGACCTCCTGTCTTTAGACCTGGTTCTCAATCCACTGAGCTACCCAGCTGTCCCCTAAGTGTTTTACTTCTGATCACCATCTTCTCCAATCTGTCTTCCCTTTTGTCAGGTCCCTCCTTTCCCTTTTATTTCCCTTTAGGATAATATAGATTTTTTCTATATTTCTATATTTCACTATAGTCTATATTTCACTGCATACCTTATTCCTTCTCTGAGCCAAATCTGATAAGAGTAAGGTTCAAGTGTTGCTAGCCACCCTTCTTTTGAGTCTCTTTTATGTGATATAATTCAACCCATTTTCTCTCTCCCTTTCATGGGGTTTTCTTGGTAAAGATACTGGGAGTGGTTTGCTATTGTCTTCCCCAGGTGTTTAAACCAAACAGAGGTTATGTGGCTTGCCCTAGGTCACCCAGCTGGTAAGTATCTGAGGCTGGATTTGAACTCACAAAGATGAATGTTCCTGATTCTAGACTCAGTACTCTATCTATTGCACCCACCTAGCTGCCTATTTATCAACTACATAATGCATAGATATGGCCAACTGGACAGAATAACAAGGGGAACAAGAATGGAAAACTAACCAATGGAATCATGCCCAAATCTCCATAGAAAAATGGGTATAATCTTTCCCTGCCTCACGCACTAGTAGAGAAAGGGAACAAATCCCCAGAAAAATCAATCTCCAATGAGAGGAGGCTTTTCAGAAGGCTCATCTAACTTGTGTTGCAAGTGCAATATCCCTTCTGCTCATGCCTGCCTAGCTTTGACTTCCACTGTTCTTTTTTTTTTTAAACATCATTTTATTTGGTCATTTCCAAACATCCACTGTTCCTTCTTAAGTTTCAAAATCTCTACTGATTATGAGCTTCACCCCACAGCTACTCCCATCAACTATGGGAAGCTTGTCAATCTACTGCCATGGTTGTCATCTGCTGAAGCCCTCCTCCAAGATTTTCTGTTGTTTCTCCCACTTCTGCCCTTTCCCCTTAGACATTGAAGGTTCTTGGATCTCTGGCTAGTCCTCTTGTCTTCAGCTCTGCTGTTAGTCAGGTATACTGGCCCTCCAGGAAGTGGTCATGACCTTGCTAACCCACCCATTACAAAATACTTTAACAAATGATGATCTAATCTTTGCTAGTGAGGAGGAACCTGCTATCTTCTAATGCAGTCTGTTCTCTGTAGGAAGTTCTTAACTCTCATTTTTGATCTGGGTCAAGATAGGTGAATTCCTTCACCCTTTCCCTGCTCCAGAATGTAGATTGTATACTTTTTCCTGATGGAAAAAAGTCTTTGACATCAGTGGTCTTTTTCCTGATGAGTCTTTCTGAGATTGGAGATCAGTAGCTTATAGGCAATATACAGACACAGAACATGTGAAGGTGGATAGAGTGAAATAAGGCTGAAAAGGCTGGTGGAAACAAAAATTATAGAGAACCTTAGTTCACATTTATGTAGTATTTTTCTAAGGTTCACAAAGTACTTTCCTTAAACTTATGAGGTAGATAGCATAAGTATGTGACACACTTTGTAAACCTTAAAGCACCATATAAATGTTAGATATTATTATTTGAGGCTTTGTTCTATGTTCTCAGGGGAGTCCACAAGCTTCTCTTTTAAATTGGAGATTAATGGTTCATTTTTATTTACAGTCTAGTATTTGTTAAGAGAGTTTTATATATTTTGAGGTTTTATTCATTCTTTCTCCTGGTTTTAATATCCTCTTTGTTGACTTATCTGCTTGTGAACTAAGTTTTTTCCTCTAGAGATCTTAGTGGTTTAGCCCTTTATTGAATTTCCTGGTCACTTACTTTTTAGTTCTTCTGCCTTTACTGGTAAGCTACTGAGGCTCGTTTGCAGGGCTGCTTCATTCTTTTTGTGTTGGGGATATAAGGTCTACTGGCCTGGGTTCTTGTGTTTGAGTAACTTCTGGGAAAACAAGATCAGCCCCAATTATATTTCATTCTCCCTTGTTTCAGCCCAGGCAGCTGGTCACACTAACCCTCCTCTTGATTCCTTCTTTTGTTCTCATCATTTTCTTCAAGTGTGAGGATAAAATGTAATAATATTTGCAAATTGCTCTGCAATCCTTACCAAACTAAAAAATGCAAATTTCCTCTTCCTCTCCTCCTCTTCCTCTTCCTTCTCCTCCTCCTTCTTCTCCTCTTCCTCCTCTATACTTCACTTCTTCCTTTTCTTTCTCCTAATTGCCATTATTATTATAATAATTTCTATAAGATACTACTCTACCCACCTCTATATTACCACTACCTATTAAAATTCCATCCTGATTTTTGGTTGTTGAGGTCTTATTTCCATCCTTCCCATCATTTGTCATGTTTCTGCATTTCTCACTAACAAGAAATAATATTATAGGGGGCAGCTGGGTGGCTCAGTGGATTGAGAGCCAGACCTAGAGACGGGAGGTCCTAGGTTAAAATCTGGCCTCAGCCACTTCCTAGCTGTGTGACCCTGGGCAAGTCACTTGATCCCCATTGCCTAGCCCTTACCACTCTTCTGCCTTGGAGCCAATACACAGTATTGAGTCCAAGATGGAAGGTAAGGGTTAAAAAAAAGAAGAAGAAAGAGTATTGTAATAGAACTTAAAGCCCTGAAAAAGAGACAATGTCTTAAAGAGAGGCATCAAGAAATTAATGAATATGACCACTAGGAGACCTGCAAGGATTGGCAAAAGAAAAATAGGGGGTTGGGGGTTGGGGGTGGGGAAACCTTTGGAAGCATCAGTAAATACATGGGTTCTCAGTCTTGGCAGCACCTAGTCAACAAGAGTAGAACCATTTTTTCTTAGAGGTCTTTAAAAATGACAATTAAAAAAATTCTCTTTTGAGCTTAACTTAAACTCTCCAAACAAGGGGAAACCCCAAACCTAAACCTTTCACTCCATCCTATTCTTCCATTCCTTTGGCGCTCCCTGGGAATCCACAGTCATAAGTAACACAATTTCCCAAGTATTCCCAGGCTGGCATTTGACATATTTCCTTGGACACCAAAAGAAGGAAGTGTGGTTTCCTGTTGTAGTCATTCCCTGTTCTCTGTGATGACTGATGGAATGATTATGTCCAGTGGCAGCTGCTGACCTACCTGTCCAAAAGGGCCTGTCTCATGGCCATCCTCCTGTGCCCTCTCCAGACTCTGTAGCTGTGTCTGAATTCCTTCCTTCCTTCCTCCCTTCCTTCCTTGCCCATATTTCCTAGGGGAAGAGAGCAACCCATCTGGAATGTGGTTGGTTTTTTTTTAATGACCTCAACTAGATTAAAAGTCCCAACTTTATCTTTTCCTAAGGACGGGAATCACTGGTACTATTATTATACAGTATTAGAGCACAATGGCCGCAAAGTGTAGTAGAAAATTGTTTTGAACAGTCAGGAGTCAGGAGATGCAGATTTCAAAATTCACTCTTTCAGATACCCAACTGTGTAACATTAGACAAATCACTACAGTGAGGAGGGCTCAGTGGTAGGAGTATTGGGTCAGGTCAAGAAGACCTGAGTTCAAATGCAGCCTTAGACACTTCCTTGCTGAGTGACCTTGGACAAGTCACTTAACCTCTGTCTGCTTCAGTTTCCTCAACTTAAAAATGGCAATAATAACAATGCCTGTCTCCTAGGGTTATTGTGAGATTCAAATGAGATAATTTGTAGAAAGTGCTTAGCACCTGGCACATAGCAAGTACTTTCTAAATGCTTGTCCTTCCCTTTCCCTTCCCTTCTTTACATTACTCTGGGCTTTGGTTTCTCATCTCTCCAAAATGAGGATAATGATATTCTCAAACTGCCTAATCCACTGGATTGTGGTTAGTCCAGTCCTTGGGAAAGCTTAAACTGCTATATAAATATTATTCAAATAATCAAATAGATCTGTGATCTCAGGAGAGTGAATATATGCTACAGGGATGCACATTGTAACCCATCCATGCCTGTACTTTTTGTGTGACGTCTGCCTATGATCTCCTATAATTTGGCCATGGAAGTACCTTCCTGTCTTCCTTTGAGGATACTAGTGGAGCACATTGTCTATTGGTTATCTCACTATCAATCTTTAATCAGATGATCTTTAAACAAATATTTCTTTTTTTAATTAAAAATACATTTTTTGCCAATTACATGTAATAACAAATTTCTACATAAGTTTTCCTACGTTACATGATTGAACTTGTCTCCCTCCCTCCCGTCCTTTCCCCCTCCTGGTGCTGCCAGATGATTCAATCTGGATTATACATGTATTATCATTAAGCAAATATTTCTTGACAACATGCTTTACTCTAGTTCTTTGAAATTCCATATTTGCTATATCAGTCAATAATCATTCAGGAAACATTTACTATGTTCCAGGCACTTTGCTAAGCATTGGAGATTAGGGGGAAAAAAGGAGGGGGGTAAGTAGTCTCTACCCTCAAAGAGTTCATAATCTAAAGGGGGAGGCAAGAAGCAAATACATACAAATAAGCCATATATAGGATATCCAAGAAGTAATGAAAAAAGAGAAAGCAATAGAATTAAGAGAGGTTGGGAGTGGGGGACAGTTAGGTGGCTCAGGGGATTGAGAGCCAGACCTGGAGATAAGAGGTATCCTGAGTAAAAATCTGTCTTCAGACACTTCCTAGCAGTGTGATCCTAGGTAAGTCACTTAACCCTAATTACCTAGACCGTATCACTTTTCTGCCTTGGTACTAATACTTGTTTTTTTGTTTTGTTTTGTTTTGTTTTTAAGACAGAAGTTAAGAGTTTAAAAAATATATATTGCTGGGAAAAGATTCCTTAAAAGGTGGGATTTTAGTTAAGCTCTGAAGGAAGCCAGGAGGTAGAGATGAAGAGGGAGAACATTCTAGGTTTAGGAGATAACCAGAGAAAATGCCTGTATTCAAGAGATGGCTTTTATTTATAAAACAGCAAGAAGGTCATTGCCATTGGATGGGGAATGTGGTGTAAAAATACTGAAAAGGAATCCGGGAAAGAGAGTAGGAGGGTGGGTTATTTGGGTTATAAAGGGCTTTGAATGTCCAGCAGAAGATACTGTATTTGATTCTGGAGTGATTGGTTGCTTCTGGAGTTTACTGAGTAGGGTAGGTGGTGACATGGTCATACTGCTATGTGCTCATCCCTACCATTTGCCTTTCCACTGCCTTCCAAGTGGCACCCATTCTTAATTCTTTGGAGATGTTAGTGTTCCATGACTCACACTCCTACAATATAAATGTTATTTTTGGAGCAATTAATTTGAAGTCCTCATTTTTACAGGTGAGAGAATTGAGCCCTGGAGATGTTTAGCTTGTCTGAGGACATCTATCTATGTGGTGAGAAAAGGCAAGACCAAACCCAGTTCTCTGGGTTCCTAGTCCCGTGCCCAACACAGGATCCTGGATTTAGAGATGGAAGGGGCTTTATCCCTTTTCTTTTCTAGATGAGGAAGCCCAGATCCAGAGAAGTTAGCTGACTTGACTAGGGTCTCA
Source organism: Monodelphis domestica (assembly GCF_027887165.1). NCBI lineage: Eukaryota > Metazoa > Chordata > Mammalia > Didelphimorphia > Didelphidae > Monodelphis > Monodelphis domestica. The sequence continues at coordinate 138,371,892 of NC_077228.1, read as the reverse complement.
GGGGGAAGTTTCTATGAAAACATTCTTTTCTTCCCCTCCCATCACTTCATTTCTCTGTAGCTCCTGGTGTTGGAGAACTTCTGGAGGAACAGAACCAGCCCCAGCTGTACATACTTATGTACAAGAAATAAAAAGTTCTTTTTTTATAAATAAAATAAAGAAAAAGAAAAGAAAAAGAAAAAAATTAATAAAAAGAAAAAAATTGTTTTTGTTAATTCTGGGGCTTTGAGAGGATGGAGAATGTCTGCTAGTCACTATTTTCATTCACTAAGAAGGAATTTTTTTTTGACTCCAGTTATCCTTACTCTCACCTCCACTTTTCTTCCTAAGATGTACAAGGGAATGCGTCGGTATTACTACCATTACGAGCCATGAGCTTGAAAAAGCAAGGTGAATTTTAGGACTAGCTTTTTTCAATCTTCCCGACAACCCAGAGAGAGAAATGCTGTTAGTATTCTCACTGTACAGTCGAGGAAACTGAGATCCAATGCTAGGCACTAAACTTGTAAAGACAATAAAAATAGAAAGCAGTTTCTGCCATTGAGGAGCTGGCAGTCTATTGAGAGTGAGGTGAGAGGGGGCACAGAAGCAATGCGCACATACAAGTAAATACTCTCTGTCTCTTTCTCCATATACACACATCTATACATATACACACGTATATACACAGAAATACACACATCATGTGTATATGCAGACAAACACATGTGGATACATGTAGCCACATTTAAACACTCCGTGCATTTCAATATGCATAACACAACGCACATACAAACACACATATACACACACGTACATGCACAGAAACGCACAAACCTAGAAGCACATGCATAATGCACAAATAGCCCTATATGACAGTGTGCACACATGACACATGCATGTATGTATCAACACACCTGTGTGTAGATCTAAATACATACCACATATAAACACATATAATGCATGTGTAACCACATACATGTACATTTATATATAAACACACATGTATTTAACCATGTGCATTATGCACCTATTCATGTGAACATGCCTATGCATATATGCATATGCAAGAAACATACAAATTGAAACACATATATGCATGTTTGTACAATGCACAAATATCATGTGTGCACATATCTATTGCTAGAAGTCCATGCAATACACATGTATTTACAGATACACATGCATGTATACAAATCTAAATATACATAGCACACAACATATACATACAAACACACACATATATACACAGAAATACATACACACCAATATATTTAAAAAGGGAAAGAAACAAGAGTATCGTGAGGCTCAAACAAGATAATGTGTATAAAACTCTTTGCAAAATCTAAAGTGCAGAAATTTTTTACAGACGCATATTTTAAATTTCAGGTTTTTTAGGTTTGTCTTGCTTTATGTTTTGCTTCTGTCTCAAGCAGGCATTTCCTTCTCTAATGACCAAATCACTTCACCCATGGTAGTATGATAATTGCAAAATGCCTGGATGCCTCTAACATATATATTTTTTAAATTCTTATCTTCTGTCTTTGAATGGATACTGAGTATTGGTTTCAAGGCAAAAGAGTGATAAGGCCTCAGCAACTTGGGGTTAGGTGACTTGTCCAGGGTCACACAGCTAGGAAGTGTCTGAGGCCAGATTTGACCCTATGATGTCCTGTCTCCAGGTCTTGCTCTTTATCCACTGAGCCACCCAGCTACTCCTCTGACTTACATTCTAAATGTTTGCTGATGATATTATGTGCATTTGCAGGTGGTTTTAGTTTGTTTGGAGCTACTGCCTAATTATATACCAATTGTTGGCATGTAAATATAGTTTTTGTAAATGGTTTCCCAAGACCCTATGGGTGTCAAATAGAGCTGCTAACAACTTGTATACTTGCTTTATTTAATTTGCTACTTATTAGCTTCATACAGCATTGCTTAATTGTGTTGTTGTGGCATAATATCACATGCCTAATGTTTAATTTGATTTGTTGATTTTGAAAAAATGAATGTCAGAGATCAATTTATTTACCTAATATATAATTATATAAAATAATATATTGATAGGTTGTACTATATTACTGTTAACATATAGTGATCTTGTGATATTTTTAGGAGAAGACATTGAATGGAGATATTATTAAAAACATCAAAAAGAGCTGAAATGTTTGGGGAAATGCAAAATAATTTATAGCAGGGTCATAGTGAATTACAGATCCATTTATTCACCCCAAGACTTTATTTTTTTAAATTTATTTTGTTTGTTTGCTTATTCATTCATTCATTTATTCATTTGTTCATTTGTTCATTCATTCATTCATTTAATTATTTATTTGTTTAGTATAAGCCCTTTCCTTCTGTCTTGGAATCAGTACTGTGTATTGGCTCCAAGGCAGAAGAGTGGTAAGGGCTAAGCAATGGGGGTCAAGTGACTTGCCCAGGGTCACACAGCTGGGAAGTATCTGATGTCATATTTGAACCTAGGACCTCCATCCCTAGGCCTGGCTCTCCATCCACTGAGGCACCCAGCTGCCCCCAATAACTACTATTTATATAGTTAGTGCTGTGGGTAGACTGTGTGTGTATGTGACAGTACTAGGCATATATAGGATCTATACACATGTATTTATGTCTCTCTCTATATATATATGTTTGTGACATGTGTATATATAGATCTCACAATGTATTTACACAGCATCTGCTACATGTGTGTATATACACACATTTACATATGTGTATCTATGTATGTATATATTATATACATGTGTATGTGTGTGTATATATAATTTAATCCTCACAACACTGCAAGGTGGGTGCAATTATTATCCCCATTTTATAGATAAGAAAAATGAGGCAGACAAGGGTTAAGTAACTTGCCTAAGGACAAACAAATAATAAGTGTCTGGGGTAGGATTTGAGCTCAAGCCTTCATTACTTTCAATTTAGCAGTCTTACTCATTGAACCACCTGGCTGCCTCTATTTAATTCGTTATCTAGTTATAATTGACAATTATTTTTAAGATAAAATCTTATTAATTCAAACTATTCAAATCTGTAATCAATTGAATTGGGACTGTTGAAGTTTATTTTTCATAGACAGTGGAAATAAATCATGCAGATAATGAAAATAAATAGTATGAAAATACTGAAGATACTTAAAACAAACTCTTCAAGAACCCTCAAGGACTTCAGAAACAAATATTTATATCTAAATGCTTGACGGGGTAACCAAATATCTCTACTAGGACACATATCTTAAAGCTGAGTTTGACTTGAAGCAGGCGTTTGAAAGGAATTGACCAGTCACTGCTTAGAAATGACCACCGTGGTCTCACCTTTCCTTGGGCTTGGTTTTGACTGTTTTTCTGACCAGATATATATAGTTTAAGGCTTCCGATCCTTCAGCTCCTCAACCTTTATCCCAGTAGCTTGACTAACCTAGTAGTCTTGGCTCACCATGGAACATAACTGGTCTCAACCCACTCAGGATGGGTCTGTGGAATCCTCCCCTATTACTCCCTTCTGTCCCCATTCCCCAAAGCAGAAAGTCTTCAGGAAATCTGTCCCAGGAAATCCACTCAGAGTGGGTTTTGGCTTTGACCTTGTTCTTGGAGGGGGTGGAGGCAATATTATAATAAGTCAGGATTTCCCTATAAATATTCTGTATTTGTAATAAATCAGACTTGTATTCATTTCCCCTGGTTCACCTTTCCCTTCCTCCCCACTTAGTTTGAATTAGTGAGATTCACAGCTGTCAATTAGTCCCCAAGTTTATATAAGTGTAAGGAGGCTGGTCCTGAGTATGCCCAGATCACCTAAAATGGAAGTACTCCACTTCTTTCTATTCCCTCTCCAAATAGCTAGAATTAGCCTTCTTTGATTGGCAGTATAGACAGAGCAGGGTTCTTTGAAAAATAAAAAACTTCCAGAATGGGACAGTAGCTCTTTGGATTCTCTTCCCTGCAATGTCCAGAGGTCTATGATCATGCATAGTTCACCCAAAAATTGGGTGCCATGAACTGAACCAGGGGGAATGATGCCTCTGCCTTTTACCTTGCTCTGAGACATGGTCCTAGGGGTGTCTGTTTCTATTGTCTTGTTTGATCTCCAAATTTCAGGAGTGGTGGCGATCCTCTTCCCATTGGACTCAGGGGTTGCAGCCATGGCAACCTTGGATTCCAAGCTATCAAAGAAGCCCTGAGAACTCAGGATGTCTGGGACTCGAGTCCCAGGGAGTGTAGAGAGGTGGAGGGAGAGAGGTAGAGGGGAATGGACTTGGGACTTGGAACTGTGCTTTATCAGAACTGAATGAAACTATGAACCAATATAATAATAAATATATAATAAATAAAAGAAATAATAAACATCAATCAATCATTCAATAAGAACAAATATCCCCAGAGACTGAAGTAGTGTAAGGATAGAGAAGTGTATTAAGCCCCAAGTTTTAGCCAAGTAAACTATTTGTATGTTTCTTAACATACTTTTGAAGTAAACATTTGTTTCTAAAAACTAATCTAAGGAGCATCTGGGTTGCCCAGTGGATAGTGTTAGGTCTGGAGATAAGAAGTCCTGGGTTCAAATGTGACCTCAAGCACTTCTGAGTGTGATTCTGAGCAAGTAAGTCACTTAACCCCCATCGCCTAACCCTTAGCGCTCTTCTGCCTTAGAACCAATACATGATATTAATTCTAAGATAGAAGGTAAAGGTTTAAAAGAAAAACCCACTCAAAAGTAACCTGATTCTTAGTGGATAAATCAAACTGAGGGACATGAGACTTTCTTCCCTTTGGGAGAACACCAGTGGGGACTAGAGCTATTTACAGAGAGCCTAGACACCCTCTAAATACCCCTAGAAGTATGGGAAAATCCTAGAGGAGGGATGAAATGTGACACACCTGATCTTCAGGAGATGGGGGCTATGGTGTCCAGTGTTACAGCCGGACAGGTCCTCAATGCTGGTGCTTGTGACAGTAGGTGGTGGTAACTCACCCAGGAAGCATGGCAGGAAAGAGTGAGATATAATTAGCTTCTGTGTATTAATACTAATACCTAGAATTTATAGAGAGCCTACTGTGTGCCAGGTACTGTGCTAAATGCTTTCATAAATATTATCTCATTTGATCTTCTCAATAATCCTGTAAATTAGGTGCTATTATTATTCCTATTCTACAGTTGAGGAAACTGAGGAAGGCAGAGGTAAAGTGACTTGCCTAGAGTCACACAGTGTCTGATTTGAATTCACATCTTGAGATGGACAGGGAGAAGTAAGTGTTCAGAACCCAACTGTGAGGGTTTTTGTGTGGAAGATGTCATCCTGGACAGTCAATATTTTTTTTCCCACCCTGAGATAGATTGTCTTAAACCCTGAGCTGGGCATGGTTGCTACCCCTTTCAGGAGCATTTGAACTTAACATTGTACCAAAACCCTGCTCGGCTGATTTCAGTTAGCCAAACACACTGGAGGGGAGTAGTGGGACAGAAGGGAGGGTCATGGGAAAGAAGCTAGATTTTGTGGGATGGAATCTTTTCATTGATAAGAAACAGAAAAGGATGCCGCTATCACCACCTCACCCTCTGGTTCACAAAATTTCAGTGATTCTCATATCACCTCCAGGATCAAATATAAAATCATTTTGGGGAAAGTTAAAGCCCTTCTTAACCTGACTCCTTCTTCCTTTTCCTCCAGGCTTCTTTACTCTTCCTCCCCTCCACTCCCTCAGCAATCCAGTGACCTGTGATATTAACCTCCCTGCTATTCCATGCCACACTCCATGTCTAGACTCTGGTATTTTCTCTGGCTGTCCCCATGCCTAGAATGCTCACTGATTCTTGGTCTCCCTGGCTTCCTTCAAGCCTCAGTTAAAATCTCACCGTGCAAGGTGGCTCTCCCAGTCTCCCTAAATCCTGGCATCTTCTCCCTTAAGATCATCGCCAGTTTATGCTATATATGTCCTGATTCTACCTAGTTGTTTGCATTACATTTTGAGCTTCTGAAGAGAAGGGACTGCTTTTTGCCTTAGTACAGTACACAAAGTAGGTACTTAATAAATGTTTGGTTGACAGACTGGCTGTCATTTCCAGGAAAGTTCTGGGATCAAAAAGAAGAAAAATAAAGGACAAGATCTTTCAGTTCCAACCATTTAAAAAACTTAAATTTGAAGTGGCACAGGAGTGGGGGCAGAAAAATCTTAAGTATAGAAGGGACTTCTCAGAAGTTCCTGTCCCAATTCAGGGATGAATGCCAGGTTACGGAAGCTCATACCTCTTGGGGCTGATACTCAGCCAGACCTCTTGCCACCCACCTACCAACCTCCAAATTAAACAAACAAAAAACGACCTGGATTTATCTCAAATATCTAGAATATTTTGCATTGTATAAACAACATGCATATTTGATTCTCTCCTCCTCCCCGCCCCGAATTCCATCCGTGTATTTGGTGATGTGTAGACACAACCATATATGTGGTTCTTTCTTTTGAATCCTTTTAACTTGAGCCAAAGTGAGATCCGAAATCTCACCAGAAATATCTAATTTCACTGCAAGTCCATTTGGCGTCCTCAGGACACCAAATGCTTTTGGGTGAGGATAGGGCTAGATATTGGTATGGTTTCATTGGTCCAGGGAACTCCTGAGTAAGGAAACTTTCTCTACCAATGTAACCTTCAGCTAATCTGCAGCTTAGAGAGTTGTCTAGAGCACTGAGAAATTAAATGAGTTATCTGGGGTCTCACAGATGGTGTGTGAGAGAGACAGGACTTGAACCTCAGACTTCCTAGTTTCAAGACCAGCTCTCTTTCCAATATGCCACACTGCCTACAGACAATTTTTTTTTTGGATGAGAAAACACTGAATTAAATAGAAAACTTTTTGTTCTGGGTCACACCACCTGTTCCCTCCCATGTCACAGTTGGCCCACACATCCCACAGTGGCAAAATTTCGACTGTGTCTTCACCCAGCTGAGTGCCCCTACACCCACACTACCAGGGAGAGGAGGACGACAAGTTCCCATCAGCTTGTCTTGCAATGTCACACCAGTCTGTCCATACCCCAGGAGCAGCATGCATCTTGGCTAATCATATGCCATTGGGACCACTGCTGGCTGTCTTTTTCAGACATGGAGCCTAAAGAACTACTTTGTCCTTCTCCTTCCATTTTTCCCAGTTGCTTCAGAAAGATGGCTCCTAATCTAAAGTCTTCCAGAAGTTGCCACAGTCCCCTGTCTAATCTCTTCCATCAGACTCCTAATTCAGCCTGGGAGGTATAAAGTAAACTGTTTTCTGTTGACAGATGGTTCTGGGGAAAGAATGAAGAAAAACTGAACGAGAATAATAGCTATTCCAACTTTTTTTTGTTCTTTTGGGGAAATGTCAAGTACATAAAACAGAAGGAAACAACTTTCTTCATAAAATATACATTCCCACAAAACTCCAAAAGTGGTTCTGGGAAAAATGACCCCAGATTTCTGTTTTGAAAGCAAAAATATCTGTCTTCAATAAGATACTTAAGCTGCTAGGGAGGAAAAAAAAGATGTTTCCCCATTCCCTTAAAGCTACTTTCTCCACCTCCTGACCCATGGGTTACGTATTACCAAAAAAAAATTTTTTAAGTCCTTAGGTGTGATACACATGTGATTCAGGTGTGACACAGCCAAACAGGTGAGTGGGATTGGCAAGTGGCACTGAGCCTGCTTTGACTTCTTCAAGTAATAGGAGTGTGAGAAAGAATGAGCAGAAGGCTTGACTGAAAGTTCAAATCCTCAGACTACTCCATTTGTCAGAGTCAACTTTATAGGATCAAAGATTTGAAGTCCAATCATCCCATTTTTAAAAAAACCCTTACCATCTGTCTTAGAATCAATACTGTGTATTGGCTCCAAGGCAGAAGAGTGGTAAGGGCTAGGCAATGGGGGTTAAGTGACTTGCCCAGGGTCACACAGCTGGGAAGTGCCTGAGGTCAAATTTGAACCCAGGACCTCCTGTCTCTAGACCTGACTCTCAATCCACTGAGTTACCCAGATGCCCCCAATGATCCCATTTTATAGATGGGAAGCTAAGTCTCAGAAAGGTCATACAGGAATTAAGCGTGACTTAGAGAGTTGTGACTTAGAGCACTAAGAAATTAAATGGCTTATCCAGGGTCTCACAGATGGTGTGTGAGAGAGTTTAGAATTTAAATCTCAGATTTAATGGTTCAAGGCCAGCTCTTTGCCCAGTATGCCACACTGCCTTACAGGAAACCTTTGGATGAGAACCCAACACCTTTAAATACCAATCCTGGGGTTTTGAGAAAGCAGAAAGGGCAGTGAGATAGACTAAAAGAGATTAACACAAGACTCTGGGTCAGAAAGTTAGCCACACCCCCAAAGGGAAGATGCAGATTCCAGGTTATATATTCATAGGCTGGGGGGGGGGGCGGTGCTCCCTCATTTTGCAACTGAGGATCATAAGCCAGGCCAGATGGCTGTCAACTGGAGTAGAGCCAGGAACTTGGTAAGTAGGAATTTGTCAACAGGGAACTGGGCCAGGGAGGAGAGAACAGGACAACTTTAGGGAAGGAGAAGGTTGGTCACTGCAGGCTTTGCAGGAGCTTCTGGCCCATTGAGCTCTGTTTTTATAGTTCTATTTGCTCAAGTCTTCTGACATTTTAGCTGGAACTTCTAATGCTATTCAGTCTCAGTCAATCATTTTATTTATGTTTGAAATGCGATGAATTTGCAGAACACCAGATTTGAGAGTCAGAAGGCCTGGATTCAAGTTCTGGCTTTACTGCTTGTTAGCTATGTGATTGTGGAAAAGTCACTTTTTTTCTTTCTTTCAGTTGCCTCATCTATTATTTTATTTTAATCCTTACCTTCTGCCTTAGAACCAATACTAAGTATTGAGTGGTCAGGGCTAGGCAATGGGGTTTAAGGGACTTATTCAGGGTCACACAGCTAGGAAGTGTCTGAGGTCAGATTTGAACCCAAGACCTTTTGTCTCTAGACCTGACTCTCAATCCACTGAACCACTGAGCTGCCCCCTGCCTCATCTATTATTAAGGGGTTATACTCAGTCATCTATTAGAGGGCTTCCAACTCTGGAATCATTTAGTTAAGAGTATGGACTGTGCTACTGAAGTTAATTATTTAGTTGGATTATAGAGTGTGCTACTGAGGTGAAGGCCTGGGATTCCATCCCCTAGTGGGCCAGTTAATTTTGTTTCATTCTATGGTCACAGAGCCTATCCCAAGTCCAGCCAATGATTTCACAAATATCATCTGTAAGTCACAAGCCAAAGGGAGGAAAAAGAAGAGAATAAGCATTTATAGTACCAGGAATTATGTTAAGTGCTTTTACAAATATTAGCTCATATGCATAACATGGAAATAGGTTTTGAACAATGATACATGTATAACCCAGTGGAATTGCTTGTCAGCTTTGGGAGGGGGAAAGGAAGAGGGGTCAGAAAAAACATAAATCATGTAACCATGGGAAAGTATTCTAAATAAATTAATTAATTTTAAAAAATTAAAACAAACAACCCCCCCAAAATGTTAGTTCATCTGATCTTCACAACAACCCAGGGAAACAGGTGTTTATTGTTATCCCCATTTTACAGTTGTGGAAACCGAGGCAAACAGTGGTTAAGTGACTTGCCCAGGGTCACACAGCTAGTAAGTGTCTGGGACTAGATGTGAACGTGGGTCTTCCTGACTCTAGACTTAGTATTGTTTCCACTGCATCCCCCAGCTGCCCTCATTTAATGCTTAGTTTTAATTTAATAGACTTTGGGGTAGACTGGGGTTGTTGTAAGGAAAGTAAATCTTGCTGCTGGTCTCATGCCACTTTTCCCTGCAAACTTCAACACTTTCCTGACAACAGAGTCAGTTTGTGAAGGGCTTTAGAAGCCAGAATTTATATTTCATGCTACATCTGAACCTGAGCTTGACTTCAACCACAGGGGAAGTAAAGATTAGATCTGCGTCTCTGGGGAGCTGCCTTAACAAGTCAGAGATCAGCTTGGTCACGGGAGGAGAGGACAACAGGATGAAATTCATAGTAGTCATCCATGGACCACAAGAGTTACCAGGCAAGAAGGGCTGGACAATTTCTCCTATGAGAATGGTTACACTGTGTTCTGCTCCATAAGGCACCTCTTCGTCAAGGATGGGAAAGATGATTCAGTTAAGTTCCCCAGGTCCTATAGTACAAGGACACGGGGTCCAGCTTCACTGGTGTTCTTTTTCTGCAGATAAAACATAATGATACTAAATAGGCAAGGTGGTATGAAGGAGAGAGAGGTTCTTGTTTGGCTGGAGGAGAAGCAAAGCAAATAAAGAATTTGCAGATGACAGGAAGCTGGAAGGAATAGCTAACCATGAATTCTGGAGAACAAACTTTGAGAAGAAGCTATAGAAAGAGATAGATCAAAGAAGCAAGAGAGTAAGCCAAGCAAGGATGAGTCAAAAGAATCCAGAGACATTCCAGAGACATAGAAACCTTTGATCTGGGACAGTGAATTCTTCATTTGCTCTGCTGGGAACTGGCTGTTTGGAAGAGTCATTAGGATGGAGAGACTGCTAGAAGCTGATTGGAAGATAAGAGCATCCTGTGGATATTGGGACTTTTTGCTCTCCGGTGCCATCTATGGATGAGAGGGGATAAACTTCTTGGTAGTGTGTTACCCTCTCTTGCTCTCTTTGGCTTAAGAGGGAGAAACAGGGGCAAAGATAGGCTTTGTTAGCTCTGCTTCTGTGAGTAGAGGGTTGGAGCTAATGGACAAAATGGAATCTTTTGTTATTTGCCGATTTGGGGAGCTTAAGTGAACCTCTTGTCACTTAGTAGTGTGCAACATGTTCTCAGCATCCTGTTCAGGATGGTTGGGAGCTAGCAGAATTTGCCCTTGCTTCATTGACTAAAGCAGCTTTGTCCAATAGGTTAGTAGTGAAGACTAGAAGGGGAGAACCAAGCAACGAAGGAGCTTTGTGTGTTGGGTACATTACCAAAGGCATCAAGAACATTAGGACCCACAGTTCATAAGAGCTGTGAGTTGACTTGGGCACATGGATTTCCTCACCCATGTGTCTCCTTGCTAGGTTTTTCTATGTATATGCTCACTTTCTTCCATAACACTATCTTCAATATTGGCTAAGTGTGACTCAGATTTATGGATGATTTTTGATGTTTTGATTATCCTTGCTTTTTTTTTCCTCCAATAAATATTAAACTTTTGACAAATTATTAAATAAATATTTTATTTTTAAGAGTTAACAGTTTGGAAGCAGTTAAGTGGCTCATTGGGTTGAGTCAAATATGGAAATAGGAGGTTCTGCGTTCAAATGTGGCCTTTGATACTTTCTAACTGTGTGATCCTGGACAAGTCACTTAACTCCCATTGCCTAGCCATTACTACTCTTTTCCTTGGAATTAATACAAAATGTTGATTCTAAGATGGAAGGAAAGGTTTTGTTTTTTTTAAGAGTTAATGCTTTACACTACTGTCTGTATTTCAAAGAGATTTTTAAAAAAGGAAAAGGACCTATTTGTAGAAAAATACTTATAGTAGCTCTTTTTGTGGTGACAAAGAATTGGAAACTCTAAGAATGTCCATCAATTGGGGAATGGCTGAACAGGTTGTGGTATATGATTATAATGGAAAACTATTGTGCTATAAGAAATGATGAGTAGGAGGATTTCAGAAAAAGTGTGGAAAGACTTATATGAACTGATGCAAAGTGAAGTGAGCAGAACCGGGACACTATTATACACAGTGAATTGTGTGTAGAATGCATATTGAATCATACCATTTTCACTTCATTTTCTTTATGAGTTTTTTATACACCTCTTTCACAACATGATGGAAATATGTTTTGTATGACAGCACATGAATATACAATATCAAATTGTTTATTGTCTCAGTGGGGGTGTAGAGAGGGAGAAAGGGATAGAATTTGGAACTCAAAATGTTAGAAAACAAATGCTAAAAATTGTTTTTACATGCAATTGGGAAAAAGTAAAGTAGTACTGAAAAAAAGTTAATTGTTCAAGAGTTAAAAACATAATGACAGGGGCACCTAGGGTTAATTCCTCAATGAACAGAGAGCCAGACCTGGAGATGGGAGGTCCTGGGTTCAAATCTTATCTCAGTAGTAGTAGTAGTAGCAGCAGTAGTCTCTCGGTAACCGAGGATGACTATTGTCTTTGTGTGTTTTTGTGCACAAAGACACTTGTGCATGAAGATTTAAGTGGAAAAGTCGATGCACAGAGACAGTCCCACTCTCTCGGTGTTGGAAGCCTGGGTCCAGTGGCACGAAAAGTCGTTACATCTGGAGACTTCCTCAGCTGCATTGGATGGCCGTGTTGTCCTTTGTGCTCCAACATGCCCTAAGCACTCCACAGTGCTTTGCTGCGTCGCCCTCTCAGCCGTTGAACCTTCTTGTTGGTTTCTTCCTCCTGTTCCACCAAAACAGTCTTCACATGCTGGGTGAGCAAAGCCCTGGTTCACCAGGGGTCGATGACCCGATGGCTACCCTCACAAGGTTTATCTGGCCTGTCGAAGCCGTTGCCCGGGGTGTGGCCGCTGCTGCATGCTAGCAGCTACTGGGAGCCACAAGTAAGAGCTGGGTGTCAGGTGAGGGTCAGAGGCTGGAGAGCTGCCCTAGGAGGGCACGACAAGCCCTCCATACCAGAGATACTACTCTTCCCTGAGCACCCCATACACACCAATCTTGATTAGTTGATTTTAATGTCTAAAAAATCTGTCTCCACCTGTATTCAGAGTCCAGCCCTAAGCTAAGGAAAGGGTCTTATTTCAGATACTTCTTATCTATGTAACCTTCGATAAGTTATTTAATTCTTAATTGCCTAGCCCTTACTGCTCTTCTGCCTAGAAACTGATTACTATGTTTCTAAGACAGAAGGTAAGGATTAAAAGAAAAGTTAAAAAACAAAACATGGTGACTGATTTTTGTGTAAAGGAGAAAAACACTTTTGGGGGTTCAGGAGCTAAGAAAAATAGTAATAGCATAGTTAGAGTATGTAGTACTTAGAGTAATATTCCATTATATAAGAATTTAAAATTAACCTGGACCCTTTTTCTTTCTTGGTACCCTAAGGCCAGCCTTGGATTAAAGGGGAAAGTTTCATACTGAGTTTGAAAACAACCCATTCTCTGAGATTGCAATTCAATCTCCTCCTTTAATTGAATTAAGAACAAGGCCTGGGGATTACCTATATAGGGAGATGCACATGCCCTCTGGGAGGACACCAGAACCCTCCTAGCTCCTTGGCACCCTGAAGATATTTGCCTCTTGTCACATGTGACTCCTGGTGTCCAGAAGACTGGCCTGTAGTCCAGACTAAGGTCAGAGTCTGCCAAATCTGAGGGACTCAGTAAAGTGGCATCAAGAATAGCTTAAAAGATATTTAGGGAAAGGAAGTCACTCTCTTTGGCTAGGACTTCAGTGCGAGAAGGTATCTGTAGAGACAGCTCTGGATCTCAGTAGAGGTTTGGTAAGGGAATGGCCAGCCACATGGGGTGAGAGACCTTTTCTTTCTCTGACCCACTCTTTTAATTTCTTTAATAAATAATTATAAATTAAGGCTCCAGAGCATCTTAATCTTAACAGTTACATTTATATGGCACATTTGTTTAGCTCTTCTCTGATTGCTGGATATTCATTTTGTTTTCACTTTTTTCCAAAGAATATTTTGGCATACGAGATTTTTTTTTCTATCCCTTATATTCTTGGAATGTATGCTCTGGGTCCAAGGACATGAATGGCATTAGTGACTTTTTTCACATTATTCCAAATCATTTTCTAGAATAATCACATAAGGCCATAACTCTGCCAACAGTGTATGAGTGTGCCCTTCCAGCCTGCCAATTATGTTGTCATCTTTGAACATCATTTTTAGGAGCTACATTGATGAAGTAGACATTCAGATAAGGACAACCAGAATAGCAGGGGAATTAAAGGTCATGTCATGTGAGAATTAGTTTAAGGAAACATTTATCCTGGAAAAGAAATGACAAAAGAGAGTGAATGAAATTTGCCTACAAGTATTTGAAGGACTTTCATGTGGAAAAGAGATTTGAGCTTTTTTTTCCTCCTGGTCCTAGAGGACAGGAGTAATGGGGGGAAATTTCAGAAGAATAAATTTGAGTTTGAAGAAAGGAAAAGCTTTATAACAATTAGAACTATCCAGAAGCACAATATGGGCTTCTTCTGTTGGCAATGAGTTTCTGTCTAAGTCCTTCACAAAATCTGTCCTTCTGTCCTTCAGACAGACCAGTAGCATATAAAACAATATGTGCCCTGTGGTCCAGGGATCCTTCCCTCCATTCCCATCCCTCCTACACTTTGGGGTTACAAAGATCCAGGTTCATGTTAGGAGTCTGACCTGTGGGCCATCACATTTTTCTCTCTGATTCCTTTTCCAACCTAGAGTAAGACTCCAGCAAACTTTTAAAACTAGGTATATCTCATTTTTAGCGTGTTCCAAATATGTGTGGCAGGGTCTCCAACTCCCCACAAGAGGTAAAGTTAGCTTTGTGAAGTTTGATGGACAGACAGTTCTCCTTTATTCATGTTTTTAAAAAACACCTAGAAGTTAAACAAATGTTGCCTTCATAATGATTTCTATCAGAATTTTCCTTCTGCATAAATTGGTGGCAATAATAAAACATGATAGGTAAAGCAAGCTTAAAGTCCAAACACTTACAAATAGCCATTGTCTCGATGTAATAAGAAAGATGAAAAATAAAAACCATACTAAAAAAATCCTGTATAAGAAAAACTGCCACTCATTTATAGAACAAAAAAAAAATTAAAATAAATGAGACAGTACCCATGCTCTGCTGTGTACTGTCTTATACCAGTAATGTGCTAGATCTGAGTGTCTCTGCTCCACTTGATGGTCTCAGATTTTAGGGGGTTTTGGGGTGGGGGTTATGAGATTTTCATACCTTTGACTAATTTTCAGTTTGGATAAGAAAGAGTCATTGTCTGAGCTCCAACCTCTAAAAACACCCAAAGTCCCAACCAGTCACTGCATTATTTATATGCTTTTTTCTCCAGAATTGAAAATAACCTTTTAGGTTTGGCTTTCAAGACCCTTCTCAACATGGGTCCAACCAACTTTTCAGGTTCATTATGTAACATTCCTTTTATATTATAGTATTCTAACTATCTTTGCTGTTCTTTTGTTGTTCAGTTGTCATGTCCAGCTTTTTGTGACTCCATGGACCATACTGTTCATGAGTTTTCTTTGCAAAGACACTGTGGTGGTTTGCCATTTCCTGTTGTAGAGGATTAAGGCAAACAAAAGTTAAGTGACTTACGCACAGTCACATAGCTAATGTATGCCTTAAACCAGATTTAAACTGAAGCCTTCCTGACTCCAAGCCCAGCCCTCTGAACCATGTAGCTGCCCCTGCTGTTCTTTACACACAGCGTATTAACAAGTGTCTATTATATATGCCAGGCACTGTGCTAGACATTGTGAATATATAGACAAAAAAATGAAACAAAACTTACTTTCCAAAGCTTGTAACCTCTAGAAGATAATATGTATATGTTTAAGCATAAATAGTACATATGCTCTGGTAGACCTTATTCCAACTCTTACTCCCACTGATGAGCCAGAGCATGGTTACTAGGTTCTGTCAGGGCTCTAGAAGTATTTCTGAAGGATTAGAGGAAATATTTAATGCTATATAGTTCATGAGCCCCCACCAGTGTGCTTCTCCTTATGATATCAGTGCCACCGATTAACTGGCCAGATTAGTTTTTAGAAAGAAACATTTATTAAAGCACTATAGTAAAAACAGTTGATATGACATTTACCCCATAATTCTATCTCTATGCTTTTCATTGGCTGTCCTTTATGTCTGCCATATATTCCCAGAATCCTTTGTTTCCTTAAAAATGCTCTTTAACTGATATGATATCATTTACATGAAGCCTTTCCTGAGTGGCTATTGCATTTCCTCACAAAATTGCCTGATGTTTATTGTGTGTGTGTGTATGTATATGTATGTAAATATACACTCATATTGTTTTCCTTAATGGAATTATTAACTCCTTGAGGGCAGGGACTGTCTCATTTTTGTTTTTGTATTTTAATGCCTAGTACAGTATCTGACGGAGAGAGCAGCACCTAAATGCTTGTTAATTGAATCTACCACTCTCTGCTCTCAGAAAAAAGGAGTCATGTTGGAAGTAACCAGTAAATATTGCTCAAACTAAAAGTTATCATTTATTTAGTGAAAATATAAACAACTAAACTAAATGGTCCCTGTTTAATGAAGTAAAAGAGAATTAAAATAAATATCTCTAAAAAGAAATTCATCTCTTCTTTTTCTCACAGCTCCTAACTAGTTTTACCATAATTCTTTAGTTAGTTCCAACATTTCTTTCAAAAAGTCTAGGCGTCATTTCCAGGTTTTCTGCTCTTTTGGTGCCAACATCAGCCTAAAGATTAGCAGCACATCCAATGACAATTCCTTTACTCCATCTAGTTCAGTCTGGGTTAGTTCCTTTAAGTCTGGATACCTTTTTAGGGAGGGAGGCTTCTGACCCAGCAAAAACACATGTTTTTAATGACAAATTTCTTGGCAGGATTTTGGTCCCATTTGACAGGGTATTTTGCTTCTGCCAGGAGGCTGTGGATGAGACAAAGATAAATATCCATTGTGCTGAATGTGCAGATCTGTTTTCTGTGTGCTGCTTCTGTTCAAGTCTAGCTTTGGGGAAGAAGATCCAGGCTGGGGGGCCCTTGGAAAGTCATGGGTAAGCCAACCCTGGGAAGAAGGAGCCAGAGAGGGGAGAAGTAGGTTACAAGAGCCTGGACAAAGAAATGTATTCTCCCCTGTTCATGACTCCACCCATCAATTCAGCTATGGGGAGGACAAACAGATTCTGAATTCAGACTATGGGGACCAGAGGGTATCAGCCTCAGCCTCAAATTTACCTTTAAAGAAAAAACAACAAAGTTCTGTACAGGAAACCTCTTCCATGTTCAAAGGCTGCTCTGGGACGTCCCTTCCTCCTGAGCTAACAGCTAGAGAGTACCTTTCAAACACCTTGTGCTCCAAAGACTGGCCTCTTTCCCTTTCTGGTTATAGCATCATGGAACCAGATAGCCTGGCTGGCATTTTGGACAGTCAGCTTGGACCGAATGGTCAGTAGCTGCCCATGCACCCTCAAGTGTACGTAGACCTGCACACAGGGAGTTGCCCTAAGAGCTGCTCAGCTAGTTCCCCCACGTTTGTTGCATGCATGGTTTTTTGGCTTTCCGTGTGGGTGGAAGAACCACCCCTGCCTCCCCCCACCCCCACCCCCTTGACTGTGGGGAGCATTTCAGTCTTACTGATTTACTCAGACTTGGGTCTTTGCCCTGAATAGTCAAAGTGATGTGAGAGTTCATGTGGGGAAATCTGAGCAGATTCCTCTTGACTTCATCAGCCATCATTACTGTCATTAAACATTTATAGGGCACTTAGTGAACCAGGCTGAATGTGGGTGATTATAGTGGGAGGCACAAAAAATGAAACATATGGGTCACTGCAGGTAAGAGCCTTATGATCTGGTAGTGGAGAAGAAATGCCATCTTTCTACCATTTTGTGGCTAGGTGTGCTTAGAAGCACTCTTGTGAT
Source organism: Monodelphis domestica (assembly GCF_027887165.1). NCBI lineage: Eukaryota > Metazoa > Chordata > Mammalia > Didelphimorphia > Didelphidae > Monodelphis > Monodelphis domestica. The sequence goes on along the minus strand of NC_077228.1, from coordinate 138,354,270 downwards.
TTGTCTGAACACTCTCATGCCCATTATCTCATTCAGTGATCTCATTAACTCATGTTCTTAGGGCTCAAAGCCATGCTTTCTAATCCATTTTTCAATATCTATTTCCCCCTCCAATATCCCTTAAAAAAAAAAAAAACCCTTACCTTCTATCTTAGAATCAATATCGTGTATCGGTTCCAAGACAGAGGAACAGTAAAGGCTAAGCAATGGGGTTAAGTGACTTGCCCAAGGTCACACAGCTAGGAAGTATCTGAGGTTGCATTTAAACTCTGGATCTCTCATCTCTAAGACTGACTCTCAATGCACTGAGTCCACTACCTGGTCCCTCTTTATATCCATGTTTAAATATTCCTTTTTAAATCAATCTGGTTCTTAGGCTCATTTTGTTCCCATTCTCCCAATCAGTCAACCAACTATTATAGCAGGCACTGATAAAGATTTAAAAAAATGAAACAAAGCTTAAAATCAATAGGCACTAATATGTACATGTAAAAGTATATACATAGATACAGCACATGCTATTTTACCACTTTTACTGAGTCAAGTCCCTTAGCATAGCTACTATAGTCTCTCAGGTTCCCCTGAAGGATTGGTGGGGAGATGTTTTTATAATACTATATAATTCATGTTTGTTGTTGTTATTCAGCTGTTTTCAGTCATGTATGACTCTTCATGGCTACTTTTGAGGTTTTCTTGGTGAAGATACTGGAGTCGTTTGTCATTTCCTTCTCCAGCCCATTTTACAGATGAGGAAGCTGAGGCAAACAAGGTCAAGTGACTTGCTCAGGGTTACATAGCTAGTAAGTGTATGCCTTCCTGCCAGGCACCTACTAAATGTTTATTGAATTGAACTGAATTAAATTATTCCTCTTCTCTTTATCACCTAGAGGGGGACAGGGGTTGGTCCTCTGCTCTTCCTCAAATGCTAAGGTTACTATTGTTTTTCTGACTTTTTACCCCTTGAAGCCTACTCTGAATGCTTATTTGCCTTAAACTGTTCCTGTAAGCTCTCCTCCCCACTTCCCCCAAATCATCTCTATTTCTTTAGAAATAACCTTGCAATTATGGCAGCAGTTAGGAAAGGAAGAAATGGGGGGAACAAAGAACACTGGGTTTGGAGTTAGATTTCCTGAGTACAAATTTTCCCACTGATATTTGATTTATGAACTTGGACAAATTCACCCCTTAGGCCTCAGTTTCCTCTTCTGAAAAATGAAAGGAAGACTTGGTCTGGGCGGACTTTGAGATCCCTTCCAGCTCTAACTTTATAGGGGCTGGGAAAGGTCAGATCACAGCAGGACAGGGGTGGGCAGTGAAGGAGGGAAGAGGGAAAGATTGGAAGGGAAGGACTGATAGATGAGAGAAAGTGGAGGGGGGAGGGAGTGGAAGAATTCTCCAAGCCAACTGGTTTAAGTTCTTGATGATCTAAGCATTTTCCAACTCTTTGAACCCTCTGGTCTCTGGTTGTCTCTCCCCTGAGGATCATAGCTCATAGATCTAGAAATGGAAGGAATCTCAGAACTCCCTCTTTTAGCAGATAAAAAGCTTGAGGCCCAAGGAAACTGAGTGACCCGTAGTCACACACAAGGTCTCTCTATCTTCTGTGGAAGGACGTCAACTATTACTTACTGTGTCCAATCTCTATTGAAAATGGGAAGAGTAAGAAAAAGGCTGGAAAATGCAACTCCCACAACTGCCTTCTCCCCCTCCCACTCACTCCCAGACAATCCAACAAAAATTCAGACAAATTATTCATGCAATTTAGGTATTTGATTTTAGAATGTGGTCAGAGACACATATACAGTTCAGAGTTGTGGTTAGACATGTACATATTTCCAAGGCAGAAGAGTGGTAAGGGCTAGGCAACTGGAGTTAAGTGACTTGCCCAGGGTCACATATCCAAGAAGCTGGCCCAATATAATACATTTTAAAAAATCAACGAGGCAAAGAAAATACGATGAAAATTTTTATTTCAGAGCAGAATTATAATTATTTTTGCTCTGATTAATGCACTTGGTCCTTTTAGAGTTAATGACTTATATTACGTGTTTTCAAACAAATTTTTCTTCCTGTCCTCATATCCCCTCCTTCATTTCTTCAGTTTTCCTAATCCATATCCCAATGTATGATAAATGTGGACAAACAACTAGCACAAGCTAAGTGATGACATGGAGGGTCACTAGGAACTGTCATTGTATTTTGAAAAGAAAAAAAAAACATGAAACTAAATAAAAAAATTCCAACCAACAAACACTGTATTATCATGTCTTAACATTTTTTTCTTTGAAAAAACTGACACATGAACAAAGCCCCACCTTTTCTTTTCAAGGTTTTTTCTTCCCAAGGACAAAAACAAATGTCACAATTGTACTTGCCAAGGTACCCAGTGTTTCAACAAACTGTTTTCTTCCTGTGTCTGCTTTTATCAAGGAAAATGAGAGAAGCCCTCTTTTCCCCCTCTCCTGATGACGCAGTGGATTTTCAGCTTGACATCCCTTCACTTGGCTTTTCCCCACTTCCTGTCTTCAACTTTAAAGTTAATCCCATGCTAACCAACAGAGGTCTGAACTGGCCTTCCTGACTCTGACCTTCACACAGTGAGATAGGCAGGCAACTTCACTTCTTGTCCTCAGTTGTAAAATGAATCACAGAATGAAAAATATTGAGAGCTCTGCAATTATCTAGTCTTCTAGGTCTTTAGACAGCTGGTTAGGGCACAGTGAAAATGAAGCCAAGGTCCCAGAGACAATTGGCTTTGTTTTGTTCCATAGACCTTAAATCCAGACCCTTGTCTAAGCCAAGTAATTGGTGCCATGGATAAAGTGCTGGACCTTTAGCCAGGAGAATCTGAGTTCAAATCAGGCTTCAGACACTTACTATACTTTGGTGACCCTGGGCAATCATTTAATTGTTATAGGCCTCAGTTTCCCCATATGTAAAATGGAGGTTACAATAATACTGATCTTCCAGGGTTGTTGTGAGGACACAATGGGATAATAGTTGTAAAATGCTTTGCAAGCTTTAAAACACTATATAAATGGTAGTTATCGTCGTTATCTCAAGAGAGCTATCACCACTTTGGGCACTAGTGTCATTTTCCCCATCTAGGGATACATTGGACTCAATTAGAGATCTCTCCTTCTTTATATTAATTTGTGAAGTATTGAGAATTATACTAAAAAGGAGATTGGGTATTTGGTAATATTTGTAACCTATATGGAGTAGTAGTCAACCCCCTGAGTTTTTGGGTATCTTTTTGTCTTGGATCAACAGGGAGTATAGAGTTGTCCAATGGTTTTCAGTTTTAGATTTCCCAGCTGTCAGAGGCTGGCTGAGGTGTAAATCAGCCTTAGTTCCTTCAGAAAAGATGCCACAACCAATTAGTCAATAAGAGCCATTTTTGCAAATTCTAAGATGTTACAAGTTGGCCACATGCCAGGCAGTTTTTTTAAGTGCTGGGAACTATTTCTGCTGTTACATCTCTACAAAATTCCTGCATTTGACCTTGTGTCTCAGGAACATGTCCTGTGGCTGATACAGTGGATTGGCAAAGATGGTGTCATTATTTAGATCAATACTTATCCCTTTTACTGAAAAAAGATCTTACTAATGTTAACTAAGTTTGGAACTTGCTAACTTTTATAGTTGAATTCTGGGCTTTCTGCTGATAGATAGTAGCTTTCTCAGTCCCATCAAGACACACATTCCCTGATGGCTTCTGATTCCCATGCCCTTTCCCATGGACTAGTAACGACTTAGGTTGTAGATGTGATAGGAAGGCCTCTAGAAGGCTTCATTGCTCCCAAACTGCTTTCCCCATCAGCACACCATTAGAGTCACTCAGTGGGTTAGAATCAAAACGCCATTAATTGGCTCAGGAGCCATTAGTTCTTCAGGTTGGTTGCTTGAAAGTGCTGAAGATGAGAGAATGAAATTAAAGCATCCCCTTGAGTGTCAGAGAGAAGCAGATGGAGAGTGGGGGGCAGGGAGGAAAGACCATTGTGAGGATCACCCTCTGGGAAGAGTAGACCTAGAGGAGTATTCTACATGGGTCAGGAAGATGAAGAAGGGAGAAGAAGCAAAGTTTCCTGTAGGTCTCCTTTTTTGTTCCCAAGAACAAATGACCCCAAGTGGATGCTTCTGTTAGGTCCTGTACTCTCCTTCCTGGTCCCCTCTGATCTGTCATCTATTGCCCCCCCCCCCCCGTTTGGGTATATTCTAAGAAGGATAAAATCTGAGCCTCATTTTGAAAGTTTGATGCAACATATTGGCTGGGTGGGGGCCCAGGAAGAAAGCTGCTAGTTGGCTTGCTGGTAGAGCAAACGACTGAGCTTATGAGAGATCTTCTCCCCATCACTTGGCCAGCCCCAACTGCCTCTCAGTTCCTGTGGTGAACTGTGCTTTGCTTATCCAGATCAAGGGGAAAAAAAATACCTCATCTGACACTTAGTTATTCCTCAGCTACGTCTCTCCTCCCCCTCTGACTGAGGGGCAGGAGAAACATTAGTAGTCTCCAGGTGCTCTTTTCCCAGTTCAAAAGGTTTTGTATCCTTCCATCTCTTTTTAAAAAAATTTTTATTTTTGGATTCTTACTTTCTGCCTTAGAATCAATATTACTGTATATTGGTTCCAAGGCAGAAGAACAATAAAAGCTAGACAATGGGGTTTAAATGACTTTCCCAGGCTCACACAGCTAGGAAGTGTCTGAGGTCAGGTTTGAACCCAGGACCTTTGGGCCACGCTCTCAATCCACTAATTCATCTAGTTGCCCCTGCTTCCGTCTCTTTATATTTATAGGGTTAATACCACTCTCTCTAATTTTCTCTTCTATGCTCCAGAAATGGAGGCTCCAAAGGTATAATGACTTTTCCAAAGTCACAAGAAAAACTTAGAGACTGGTATAGATAGGCATAAGAAGTCCATGCCAGGATGGGGAAATAGCATGATAAAATGTAGGAGTGGAAAAATTACTATAGCTACTGCTCTCTCCTCTCTCCCTCCCTCCCTCCCTCCCTCCCTCCCTCTCCCTTCTCTTTGTCTCTGTCTCTGTCTCTCTCTGGACTCTGGCTCTCTTTCTAGCTCTGTCTCTGTCTAACTCTCTTTGTCTCTGTCTGTCTGTCTGTCTGCCTGTCTTTCTCTCTGTCTCCATATCTGCCTCTCTCTCTGCCTCTGTCTGTCTGTCATTCTGTCTCTGTCTCTCTGACTCTCTCTCTCTCTCTTTGTCTCTGTCTCTCTCTGGCTTTCTCTCTCTGTCTGTCTCTGTGTCCCTGTCTATCTCTCTGTTTCTCTCTCTCTTGTCTGTCTTAAAAAATAACCTTCACCTGACTGCACAGTTGCCAATTTTACCCCCCAAACTGACCACTTGCTGTTCTTTACACTCGAATATCTCTGTGCCTTTGAACTGGCTGTCTCCCATACCTGCAATATACTCCTACATGATTATACTTTTAGGAATTCTTTGGTTCCGTCATTACTCTACACAATCAACACCTTCAACCTGAAGCCTTTCCTGATTGCCTTCTCTCACAACTGTTAAGTCCTCTAAACCAGCAACAGCAACAAATTTTCCCTGTAGAGATTTTAAACATATATGTAGAATAAATTCTTTCTCTATATACACATGTGTATACATGTATAATAAATTCTCTCTATATACCTATATGTATGTGTGTGTAAGAATATGTGCATGGAGAAGGGTCCTTGGAGGCTGACTAGTCCAATGCCCTAATTTACAGGTGGAGAAATTGAGGATTCTTAGAGAGCGTCTTAGATCTAGTTATCCAAGAGAAGCAGAGTCTGAAGAAACACAAAAATACAAGATACAAATACAAAATATCAAAAAGTAAAGAAATACAGAAATACATTTAAAATCGGAGGTACTGAATAATTGTGGAAATATATGAATAATGATTTTGAAATTTTCACTGGATACCAAAAGTTAGATTCATTTTTACTTATTTTTTAGGAAAGAGGATTACTTGTTTGACCCAGAGATGTCTATTCCACCAGGGATTATACCTTATAGAGATTAAAGAGAGAAAGAAGTCTACATATTTATAAACAGACAACACAGGCACATATATATATATATATATAATATGTATACACACATAAACATAATACATGCATATTTATATCTATAAAGACACATAAACTATGTTGTTGACTTCTTTATATATGTATATACTTACACACGTTGTTGTTGTTCAATCATTTTAGTCACGTCCAACCTTTGTGTTTTCATTTAGGGTTTCTTGTCAAAGATACTGGAATGGTTTGCCATTTCCTTTTCCAGCTACCAGGATTAAGTGACTTACCCAGGATCACCCAGCTAGTAAGCTACTGAGACCAGATTTAAACTCAGAGAGATGGGTGTTCCTGACTCCAGTTCTGGTACTCTATCCATTATGCTACCTAACTGCCCACGTATATACATAAAATTTTATATATACTTTAAATTTATATACATGCATACAAAAATATATTTATTTATACAAAACATATTTCTTCAAATTTTTCTTGTAGCTCTTTAGATATTTATTTTTTCCTTTATTATATAAATCTTGTGACATATTTATGTACCATGTCTTGTTCTCTGCCTTCCCCTTAGATTGGAAGCACCTTGAGGTCAGGGACTATGTTGTTTTTCATATCTGAATGTACACACACACACACACACACACAGAGTACCTTATATAGTACTTTGCACCTAGTAGACTCTTAGTACACACTGGTCAAATAAAATGGTGTAGGTGAATGTGAAATTTTTGGAAACAATAGTCTTCCTAGCTCAAGAAGTATCTCACAATGTTTCCTATATCTTGTTTATTCATAAATTCTTCTGTCATAAATCTGATAGGTAATATGTTCCTGTTATTCTAATTTGTTTATGGTATCTAAATTCATGCCAAGGTAATGTATCTGTTTGGGTCTTATCTTGGTAAATGGTATAAGATACTGGTATGCATGGAGTTTCTGCCAGACTGCTTTCCAGTTTTCCTGATAATTTTTGTAAACAGTGAATTCTTATTCCAAAAATTTAGATCTTTACTTTTTTTCAAACAGTTTACTATAATTTTTAAACTGTTTCTTGTAAGCCTGTTCTTTTCCACTGATCTATTTTTCTATTTTCTTCACCAATACCAAGTAGTTTTGATAATTCATCTTTATGATATAGTTCAAAATCTTGTATTGCTAGTCCACCTTCCTTTAAATTCTTTTCATTATTCCTTTGATAATCAATCTTTTTTGTTTTCCAAATTAATTTTTTAATTATTTTTTCTAGTTCAAAAAATAATTTTTGGTAATTTAATTGGGATGGAATTGAATAAATAGATTAGGTAGGGTTGTCATTTTAATTATATTGGCTTTGTCTACCCATGAATGCAGCATTTCTCCATTTATTTAAATCTGATTTTATTTGCATAAAATGTTTCATAATTTATGTTCATATAGTTTCTGAGTTTGTTTGGCAGGTAAATTCCTGGATATTTTGTTCTGTCTATGGTTAATTTAAATGGGTTATCTCTTACTATCTCTTCTTACAGGACATTGTTGGTGATATATAGAAATGCTGATGATTTATGTGGGTTTATTTTATATCCTGCCACTTTGCTAAAATTATTGATAGCTTCAACTCTAGGATTTGCCACATATACTATCATATTGTCTGCAAAAGTGATAGTTTTATTACCTCTTTGTCCATTCTAATTCCTTCAATTTCTTTTTCTTCTCCTTTTGCTACTGCTAGCACTTCTAATACAATATTAAATGATATTAGTGATAATGGGCACCCTTGTTTCACTATTGACCTTATAAGGAAGACTTCTAATTCATCCCCATCACAGATAGTGTTTGCAAATTGCTTTAAGTATATAATTTTTATTATTGCAAGTAAAAATCCACTTATGCCTATGTTTTTGTGTGTTTTTAGTAGAAATGAGTCTTTTATTTTGCCCAAAGCTTTTTCTGCATCTATTGATATAATCATATGATTTTTGTTACCTTTTTCTTTGTGTAATTAATTATGTTCATAGTTTTTCTTATATTAAAATATCCCTTATATTAAAATATCCCTGCATATATGGTATAAATTCTGTTTGGTTATAATATTGAATCTTTGTGATATATATTTTTGTAGTCTCCTTGCCAATATTTTATTTAGGATTTTTACATCCATATTCATTAATGAAATTGGCCTATAATTTTCTTCCTTTGTTTTTACTCTTTCCGATTTAGCACCATATTTGTTCCATAAAAGGAGTTTGGACTCCTTTACCAGTTGTTCTAAATAATTTATTTGGAATTTATGACTTCAGGTCCAGCACTCTATCCACTGAAACCCTTAGTAGCCCTTTAAATTTATATATGTATACAAATATAAATATATATTTCTACATATACCTATGCAATACATATACACACATGTACGTCTATGTGTGTATCCACATACACCCTGAGTAGAGGTCTCTTATCAGTGGTTTTGCTTTTCATAGTTTCAATTATCCACAGTCAATCTGTGAAAAGCCAGAACCTTGCCAGTGTCAGCTCTCAGCAGACTCTTTTGCTTCCACTTTTATTTTTTATTTTAGGGTTTTGGTGGGGTGGGTATAAGCATTGAGCCAAGGGGCAGGAGCAGAGAGAGAACGTATATATAAATAAGCACATAAATAAATGAATAAATAAATAACATTTTATATCTATGGAGTCAGCTAGTGTTCTCTTAGATCCATGGTTTTAACCATCCATGGTAGGTCCTGGAATGTATCCCTTATGGACACAAGGTCCTACTGTGTGTATATATATATATATATATATATATATATATATATATATATATAATTATGAGACGGTTCTTGATCTCATGGACCTCATATTACATTAACTAACTGGTGGAGACAAGACATATAGGAAGAGGAATGGTGGCTGGGGAAGGGAGTTTTGGTTCAGGCTGTTAAAGAGATAGATGGAGAGTGGAGCCACTGGGCAGTAGATTGTTACACTCTTGGTAAAATGTATTTAATTATTGTTTCCAAAGCAAAGTGGTGTAGGAAGAAGAGGGCAAGGCCAATAACCAGATAGGCAAGTAAAGGACTTGGTTTCCTGGGAAATGACTGAATGGAAAGTAAAGCATTTTTTCTTAAACCCTCACCTTCTATCTTGGAATCAATACTATGTATTGGTTCCAAGGCAGAAGAGTGGTAAGGGCTAGGCAATGGAGGTTAAGTGACTTGCCCAGGGTCACACAGCCGGGAAGTGTCTGAGGCCAGATTTGAACCTAGGACCTCCCATCTCTAGGCCTGGCTCTCCGTCCACTGAGCTACCCAGCTGCCCCCAGATGTAAAGCATTTCTTGGGCTGGCTAGATGAGTTTGTTAGGTGAGTTTGTAATCAATCAATCGGAGTTGGTGATCAGCCCTGATTAGCCCTAGGACAGAGTTCTAAAATTTAATAGAGCAACTGTGGTAGATATGGGGATGGGAAGAGAAAGAGTAAGAGCTCTCTAGAGCTCCTGTCTGGAGAACGCTCCTAATGGAGAGAAAGAGGGAAGAGGTCCAGTTAAGTCGTTATTTCTCGGTGCATAGTTGCTTGGGATAAGGTAGGTTAGATATGGCGAGTCACATGAATTAGCACTTGCCCACTGATCACACTGGGTGATCTATCAGTGTCATATCTTTCATCATTTTCCAGCTGATTTGCTCTAAAAATATCTGTAACAGTATATGTGTAAATTTTGTTGATATGAAGTGGGGCGGGAAGAGAACTCTCTCCTCACTGTTTTTGAAGTATTTCCTTTAAAAAACCTAAACCTAATTCCTTAACTCAGAAAGGAAAATAAGTTTAAATTCCAGGCCCCAAGCAAAATTCTGATAAGACTCCAGCCTTTGTCCAGGCCCAGAATTAAAGAAACATGCTTCCCTGTGCATCTCATCTCATCTCAGTCCTCTAGTTTTTATTCCCTCCTTCTGTCCCTCCCTCCCTCCTTTCCCTTTCATGGACTTCTAATCAAGACAGAGAATACATTTTTAGGAGCATCTAAAAGGGGAGAAATAGTGTACAAATTGTCATCCTTTTCAAACAGGTATATGAAGCCCATTAGATTTACTGCATCTTTAGGAATTACACAAATAACTCCCATCTAACATTCATTTTTGAATCAAAGGTTTGTGGGAAGGGGTAAAACTGTGTAAATTACAGAGTGTCCTGACCTGAACTGGCCCTGTGTGCTGACCCCCAGAGCTCAGCCTGCACACTGAAAGTGCAGACAGCACAGGCAGCCAAGCCTTGATGCAATCTGTTGTTTTCCTGGAAGTAATCCTTTCAAATCAAAGAAATGATAAGCATAACAGCAACCATCCTGTCATAGCTCCTGCCAAGGCTTTTGACCCCAAAGGCTCTCAGAGAACTTTCACAGGGAACCAACAGATAGCCGACCCACTGCTCCAATGTGGCCACCTCTCAAGCGCCATTGTTGGACAGGATTATCTAATCTGTTCCCTTTTCCATATTTAGCATCCAGTTTCTCAAAAAGGAAATATTTACAGAGTGTAGAGATTGGAGGCAGGGGTCAAACTGTCAGCTGAACCTTGAGTTCTTTGAATATCTGGAAAGGAGAATGAGGAAGAGGAGGAGAAAGAAACTTCGGTATCCTTAAAGCTATGGACCAAAGAGCTGATAAAATTCTTTCAGGCCTTCCACTATCAGACAGTTACAGTAGCCAAGAATAAAGTCTCAGATGGTGGGAGTGTAATTCATGTAACATGAATAAGTTTAAAGGAAAATAGGGAACAGTTGCAAATTTGTCAGAGCAAGAAAGAGAATGGACACAAGGATGGAGAAAACTCTCCTTGACCCTACCACCCTTGTCCTCACTGTTTTTCATTCAACCTCCTACATGCCTTGGAATGCACCAAGGGCACACCATCTCTGCTTTTGCTGTTTCCTACAGACCTTGGAGAGGGATTTGGGAATGAGAGTGGAGTGGGCTAAGTATGTGGACCAAGGGAAGAGAATTTGCTGAGTGCTGAGCACCATTAGGGAGATCTGGTTGGACTCCTTAGATATCCAAGGGAATCTACCTTCCTTAGTGCCTTTTGTTTTTCATGATGTTTCTGGTCTCATTCCCTTTCCTTGTCCAATCTTTCTAAGGTGTTCTGTTCCCTCTGAGGGAAGGAGACTCCTAGACCTGGCAGCCTCATGGGTAGATGATAGCTACTTTTCTGTTGCTACTTGATCATCAGAAAGTAAAGGAGAGGATTGGACTGACCAGGAATTTTTAACCAGGGGCCCATGAACTCATTTCTTGAAATATTTTGATAACTGTATTTCAGTATAATCGATTTCCTTTGGAATCCCATTGAGTTTTGTTTTATTCATTTAAAAACATTATTTTGAGAGATTTATAGGCTTTATCGCATTGCCTTAGGGCTTGGTGCCAGAAAAAAAAAATCTTGAGAAATTTTGGATTAGATGGTGTCTAAGCTTCCTTCCAACTCTACAGTCAATATGGTTGTTGTTGAGTCACTTTTTCAGTCATGTCCCACTCTTTGTGACACCAGTTGAGGTTTTCTCAGCTAAGATACTGAAGTGATTTGTCATTTCCTTCTCCAGCACATTTTATAGATGAGGAAACTGACCCAACTAGGGTTATGTGACTTGCTCTAATCACTGTACCACCTAGTCAATGTTAATAAGTGTCTACTATGTGCTAAGTGCTGTGCTAAACCCTAGGGACAGAAATATGAAAAAAGAAAGACAGTCTGTGCTCTCGAGGAGCTTACACTCTAATGGGAGAAGACAACACACAAAAGGAAGCTGGAAAGCTAGGAAAGGGGGAAGGTATCTAACATGGTGATCTGGTGGAGAAGTCAGAAAAAGTTCCTGGATGAGAAGTGAGATGTCTGCCAGGTGAGCACCCTCCTTAAGAGGAGGTTTTAGAGCTCATGGTCCCACCCTCCATTCAGAGGACAGATAGTGGCAATGAGGCGGAATTCCCAGGCTGGTAGAATCTTGCAGGATGATGAAGTTTTCCTTCTAATGAGCTTCCTGGGACATTGTGGAGGAGTCAGAGAAGGCCCAGATGGATAGAGCTATGATTCTATGGCTCCTAATTCCCATCTAGTTCTTTTTTTTAAAAATCCTTACCTTCCACCTTAGAATCATTATTGATTCTAAGGCAGAAGAGTGGTAAAGAGTAGGCAATGGGGGTTAAGTGACTTGCCCAGGGACACACAGTTAGGAAGTGTCTGAGGTTGGATTTGAACCCAGGGGTTCTGGTCTCTAAATCTGGCTCTCAATCCATGGAACCACCTAGCTGTCCCTCACCTCCACCTAGTTCTAAATTAAGATTTCTTGCTTTACCGGACAGATTTTTGGAAGAATTGACCAAATCTATCCACAATAAATTTGTCTAGGTGGATATAGCTCCTGATCTGCTCAAAGTTACCTGTCAATATGTACACATGGAGTCCCATCTTCAGTCATGGCTAAAGCATGGCAGACCTTCCAACTATATGCTCAGCTACTGAGTGTTCCCTGTTGAGTAAAGGAAGGGAACTGGTTCAGTTTAAAGGATATCATGTCCAAGTTACCCCTGCTTACCAGCAAGAGTTCACTTAAGACAGGAAGTCACAGGCAGACTGGATACAGGAGGAGTGCCTTCTTGTTTCATCTAGTCCTAGAGTACCCTCCCATGATCCATCCATCTCTTCTTGATCTCTGAGATCAAACAACCTGGTCTCTTAAGTGTTTGCTTCTTGGGTTTGGTAGATTTGGAGGCTTCTTTGAACTTGTGGATTCAGTCTTAATTCAATCAATCAGTCAGCAAAAGTTTACTAAGTGCCCTCAATATGCTAGATTCTGTGCTAAAATGAGGACACAATGAAAAAGGCAACAAATTTACATTGGAATGAAAGAGAGAACACATACATAAATAGGTATATACAAAAAACAATTCAAAGTAGATAGAAAATTACTTAGAGGAGAGGATACTAGCAGTTGGGGGGACCTGAAGAGGGAGAACATTTGCAGAAGGTAGCATTTGAGCTATGTCTTGAAGGAGGCTGAGGATTTTAAGAGGTGAAAGTGAGGTAGGGGGAACAGCCAGTGCAAAAACTCAGAGATGGGAGATAGGGTACATAGCATAGTGTCTGGCACATTGCAAGCACTTAATAAATTCTTATTGATTATCTTGTCTTCAATCTCTAGCAATGTCAATTTCTACACATTATTATTTCTGCCTTATTGAGTTACCAAAGAGTCACTGAGGTGGAAGGGCTAAATATAGAGGAGGAAACAATCTTAGGAATGATCTAGCTCAATTCTATTTTACAGATGAAGAGAGATGAGTAACTTTTCTAAGGTCACAGAGATGATGAATAGTAGGAGTAGGACTCAAACCTGGTCCTGACTTCAACTCTACTAAACCACATTGCATTTTCCCATAGCCAGAGTTGAAATGAATATTTCAGGCAAAAGTAGGATGTGGAAAGGAATTTGGTTGGAATTATCCAGCTAATCATCCTGTCAAAAAATATTTACCAAGATCCATTATGTCTAGTACCATATTAGGTACTAGGAAAGATTTAAAGATGCCACTAACTAGCAGTGGGACCTTGAGAATTGATTTCCATTTCCTTAGCTGCCTCTGGGAAGCTAGATGGGGCAGTGGCTAGAGCTCCATGCCTGGAGTCAGGAAAATTCATCTGGCCTCAGATACTTACTACCTATGTGACCATGGGAAAGTCACTTACCCTGTTTGCCTCAGTCCCTCATCTGTAAAAGTAAGTTGGAGAAGGAATGGCAAACCACTCCAGTTTCTTTACTAATTAAATCCCAAATGGGATTCCAAAGATTTGGACACAACTGAAAAGACTGAAAAACCAAAACAATTAGCAGTGTTATCTTGTATTGATCTCCATTTCCTTAGCCGTAAAATGAAGACTGACTCATGTCATTGATCTAACCATTTTGGAGAGTAATCTGGAATTATATGCAAAGAGTTATAGGAATATGTATACCCTTTGACTCAGCACTATAACTAATAGGTCTGTTCCTAAGATGATCAGGGAAAAAGGAGAAGAGCCTATATGTTCTAAAATATCTATGGCAGCTCCCTTTGTGGTAGGAAAGAATTGGAAATTGAGGGGGTGCCCTTCAATTGGGGAATGACTGAACAAGTTGTTATGATTGTTAGAATTCTACTGTGTGATGAGAAAAAAGCAGGTTAAATTTAAAGAAACATGGAAAGACTTACATGAAATTATGAAGAGAGAAATGTGTAGAACTAAGAGAATATTATATAAAGCAATAGAAATATTGTTTAAACAATAACTGTGAATATCCACTTCCGGAGAAAGAATTGATAAATTGAAATATTTGTGATATAGTTTTAGTCTCTTCTTTAAAAACCTGGGTGCTGTTATATTTAAATTTTAGTTTCTAGTAATAAAAGTATTATATTTTTATGAGGTTTATTAAAGATTAAGAAATAAAAGAAAATGCAAAATAAGAAAGCACGTGCCTAGGAGGGCCAAAAGGCCCATTCAATTTCACTTACTACATCTTGGGAGATGCATGTCCCTAGAAGCAGAAACCTAGCGAGCCAGCCTAGAAGGCAGAGTCAGTTTAAATACAAATTGTGTTCTCAAACTCAGGATGAGATTATAGGGCAATCTGGGAACTAGCAAGGACTTCTGGGGATTGAAGTCTGGGGTTCAAATCTACATTTTTACAGTGCTATACCATTTGGTGCATACATGTTTAGTATTGATATTACTTCATTGTTTATAGCACCTTTTAGCAAGATGTACTTTCCTTCCTTATCTCTTTTAATCAGATCAATTTTTACTTTAGCTTTGTCTGAAGCTACTCCTGCTTTTTTTACTTTAGACAATGCATAATAAGTTCTGCTCCAGCCTTTTACCTTTAATCTGTGTGTGTCACCCTGCCTCAAATGTGTTTCTTGTAAACAACATATAGTAGGATTCTGGTTTTTAATCCACACTGCTATCTACTTCTGTTTTATGGGTAGTTCATCCCATTCACATTCAGTTATGATTCCCAACTGTGTATTTCCCTCTGTGTTCTTTTCCCCTTTTGATCCCTTCTCTATTCCCTTTCACTCCACTACTCTTCACCAATGTTTTGCTTTTTATCATCCCCCCTTATCCTTCCCTCCAATTTCCTCCCTCTTCACTTGTCTTATCCCCCTTCTACTTCTCTTTAGGGTAAGATAGAATTCTATACCACAAAAAGTATATTTTCCCCCTCCCTGAGCCAGTTACAATGAGAATAAAGTTTAAGCATTGCCCATCACCACCCTCATCCTCCACTCCCTGTAATAATTTTTATGCCTGTCTATGTAATGTAATTTACCCCATTCCATTTTTCTCCCTTTTCTATCAGTGTAATCCTCTTTTTCACCTCTTGATTTTTTTACATATAATATCATCATAATCAGCTTACTTCCCCATCCTCTTTCTAAGTATATTCCTTCTATATGCTCTACTACTAAGAATAACATTTGAGAAGTACAGATATCCTCTTTCTATGTAGAAATACAAACATTTTGACCTTTATGAGTTCCTTAAATTTTCTCTTTCTTATTTACTTTTTTAGGCTTCTCTTGGGTCTCATATTTGGACTTCAATTTTTTTGTTTAGGTTTGGCTTATTCCTCAGGAATTCTTGGGAATCTCCTATCTTATTGAAGGTCCATTTTTCCCCCTGTAAAAGTATATATTCAGTTTTTCTGGATAGCTGACTCTGGGTTGTAAACCTAGATCTTTCATCTTCATGAATATAATATTCCATGCCCTCTGATCTTTTAATGTGGAAGCTGCTAAGTCCTGTGTGATTGTAGCTCCATGGTTTTTAATTCTTTATTTCTGGCTGTTTACAGTATTTTCTCCTTGGCTTGGGGGTTCTTGAATTTAGCCATTATATTCTTGGAAGTTGTCATTTGAGGATTTCTTTCTGGAGGTGATTTGTGAATTCTTTCACAATTTCTTCATATAGTTTTATATATACTTTCCCCCCATCAAATAATGTTTTCTCTAATGTGGGGAGGGAAGAAAAGGAGGGAAATAAATATAACAAAGAAATTTTTTAAAAAGACTAGGGGGAAGCTAGGTGGTTGAGTGGATAGAAAGCCAGATCTAGAGATGGGATGTTGTAGGTTCAAATCTTCCCTCAGATACTTCCTAGCTGTGAGATTTTAGACAAGTCACTTAACCCCCATTGCCAAGTCTTTACCACTCTTTTGCCTTAGAACCTGGTTGATTGATTGAATTAAGATTGAATCCACAAGTTCAAAGAAGCCTCCAAGTCTACCAAACCCAAGAAGCAAACATTGAGGAGACCTGGCTGTTTGATTTCAGAGACCAAAAATAGATGGATTATCAGAGGATGCTCTCTCTCTGACTGAACACAAGACATGCTTCCTTCTCTGGAGCATTTAATGCTCCACTTGAGCCTCTACTGGGAACTGGAGCTGGGGAAGTGCGGAAGTATTTTTGTTTTTGTTTTTAGTTAGGGTGATAACCTAGTAATCTCTCTCTCTCTCTCTCTCTCTCTCTCTCTGTCTCTCTCTCTCTCTCTCTCTCTCTTTCTCTCTCTCTCTCTCTCTCTCTCTCTCTCTCTCTCTCTCTCTCTCTCTCTCTTTCTCTTTCTCTCTCTCTCTCTCTCTCTCTCTCTCTCTTTCTCTCTCTCTCTCTCTCTCTCACACACACACACACTTTTACTAATAAATAATTATAAATTCATATACAATCTTCAAGAAATTCTAATCATAACAGCTAGGAAGTGTCTGAGGCTAGATTTGAATCTTCCATTTCCAGGTCTAGCACTCTATCCCCTGTGGTACCTGGCTGTCCCCTATATCTAACTATATCTAAATCTTTATTGGTAGTACCATCTTCACAGAGGGCAGCAGTAAACTTGGATATGAGACTTAGAATAACAAAAATACCAACAATAATTGTGAAATTATTTTCCAGAATCGGAGTGTGAAGGGACCTCAGAGGCCAACCAGTCCCACTCATATCTGACCAAAAATCTTCCACAACTCACCATCTTGTCTTTGCTTGAAGACATAGTCTAGGGAAAGGAAACTATCTGCTGAGGCTATTTTATTTGTGGAGAACTCTAATTGTTAGGAAGTTTTTCTTTACATTAAGTCTATCTCTGCCTTTTTGAAACTTCCGCCCATTGTTCCTATTTCTGCCCTCTAATGTTCCAAATCCTTCTTCCAGATGACAGCTTTCCAGAGACTTGAAGGCAGTTATCACGTCCATCCTATGTCTTTTTTTTCCATGATAAAAATTTCTGATTCATTCAACCAATCCTCAACTGGCATGAATATGAGGCCCTTCACCATTCTAGTCACCCTTTTTGTGGGGATGCTCTCTAGTTTATCCACATCTTTCCTAAAATATGGCATCCTGAACTGAATACAATATTTCAAATGTGTTCCCAAGGCAGAATGCAACAATACTTTTTGCTTTCCTCTTTCTAGATATTCTTTTTCTTTCTCTTAATGCAGCCTATTAGAATGTTAGATTTTTTGTTGCCATTTCAACTGATCTTTGGCTCTCTTTCAACAATTGAAGTACCTCCAGAGTGGAACCTGAACCCTCCACCCCCTTCCCTTTCCTTTTTCTCTATGACAATTGGGTCATGCCTTACAAATTATTCAAGTCTCAAAAAGCACCGACACTAAAATCTGTGAGGGATGGATTTGGCTATGCCTTTCCCAGGAGCCTGTGACAGCACAAAAATGGATGATGGGAAACCGGCAATTGGGGTTAGTCAACTAACTGTGACCCAATGGGGAAGATTCATGTCCCTACTACATACTACTCATACCACTTATTGTACATTGACTTCCATTTTTATTAATTTAAGAATAATTATTCAGTCAATTTCCCCCAAAATCATTAAGTACAACAGTGTGCCAATAACTGTGTCAAACCCTGGAAATAACAGGAGAAGAATGAAGTAGTTCTTGCCCTCAAAGAGTTCACCTTCTGTTGGTGGAAAAAAGATATATTTATGTAAATATGTATGAAATACATACTGTACAAAGAAAATTTGGGGGAAGGGGACTCAACAGCTCGATGAATCAGGAGAGGCACATAGGTGGTGACTAGTCAAATTTTTTTTTTTTAAATATATTTTATTTGATCATTTCCAAGCATTATTCGTTAAAGACATAGATCATTTTCTTTTCCTCCCCCCCACCCCCCATAGCCGACGCGTAAGTCCACTGGGCATTAGATGTTTTCTTGATTTGAACCCATTGCTTTGTTGATAGTATTTGCATTAGAGTGTTCATTTAAAGTCTATCCTCTGTCATGTCCCCTCAACCTCTGTATTCAGGCAGTTGCTTTTTCTCGGTGTTTCCACTCCCATAGTTTATCCTTTGCTTATGAATGGTGTTTTTTTTCTCCTGGATCCCTGAAAGTTGTTCAGGGACATTACACCGCCCCTAATGGAGAAGTCCATTACATTCGATTATACCACAGTGTATTAGTCTCTGTGTACAATGTTCTCCTGGTTCTGCTCCTCTCGCTCTGCATCACTTCCTGGAGGTTGTTCCAGTCTCCATGGAACTTCTCCACTTTATTATTCCTTTGAGCACAATAGTATTCCATCACCAACATATACCACAATTTGTTCAGCCATTCCCCAATTGATGGGCATCCCCTCGTTTTCCAGTTTTGGGCCACCACAAAGAGCGCAGCTATGAATATTTTTGTACAAGTCTTTGTGTCCATTATCTCTTTGGGGTACAGACCCAGCAGTGCTATGGCTGGGTCAAAGGGTAGATATTCTTTTGTCGCCCTTTGGGCATAGTTCCAAATTGCCCTCCAAAATGGTTGGATCAGTTCACAACTCCACCAGCAATGAATTAATGTCCCTACTTTGCCACATCCCCTCCAGCATTCATTACTTTCCTTTGCTGTTATGTTAGCCAATCTGCTAGGTGTGAGGTGATACCTCAGAGTTGTTTTGATTTGCATCTCTCTGATTATAAGAGATGTAGAACACTTCTTCATGTGCTTGTTAATAGTTTTGATTTCTTTATCTGAGAACTGCCTATCCATTTCCCTTGCCCATTTATCAATTGGAGAATGGCTTGATTTTTTGTACAATTGATTTAGCTCATTATAAATATGAGTAATTAAACCTTTGTCAGAGGTTTCTATGAAGATTTTTTCCCAATTTGTTGTTTCCCTTCTGATTTTAGTTATATTGGTTTTGTTTGTACAAAAGCTTTTTAGTTTGATGTAGTCAAAATTATTTATTTTACATTTTGTGATTCTTTCTATATCTTGCTTGGTTTTAAAGCCTTTCCCCTCCCAAAGGTCTGACATGTATACTATTCTGTGTTTACCCAATTTACTTATGGTTTCCTTCTTTATGTTTAAGTCACTCACCCATTTTGAATTTATCTTGGTGTAGGGTGTGAGGTGTTGATCTATTCCTAGTCTCTCCCACACTGTCTTCCAATTTTCCCAGCAGTTTTTATCGAATAGTGGATTTTTGTCCCAAAAGCTGGGATCTTTGGGTTTATCGTATACTGTCTTGCTGAGGTCGTTTTCCCCCAGTCTATTCCACTGATCTTCCTTTCTGTTTCTTAGCCAGTACCAAATTGTTTTGATGACTGCTGCTTTGTAATATAGTTTTAGGTCAGGGACTGCAAGGCCCCCATCATATGTGTTTTTTTTCATTAATTCCCTGGATATCCTTGATCTTTTGTTCTTCCAAATGAACTTTGTTATGGTTTTTTCTAAATCAGTGAAGAAGTATTTTGGTAGTTCAATGGGTATGGCACTAAATAGATAAATAAGTTTGGGTAGGATGGTCATTTTTATTATATTGGCTCGTCCTATCCATGAGCAGTTAATGTTTTTCCAATTGTTCAAGTCTAGTTTTAGTTGTGTGGCGAGTGTTTTGTAGTTGTGTTCATATAGTTCCTGTGTTTGTCTTGGGAGATAGATTCCTAGGTATTTTATTTTGTCTAAGGTGATTTTGAATGGGATTTCTCTTTCTAGTTCTTGCTGCTGAGCTGTGTTGGAGATATATAGAAAAGCTGATGATTTATGTGGGTTTATTTTGTATCCTGCAACTTTGCTAAAGTTGTTGATTATTTCAATTAGCTTTTTGGTTGAATCTCTAGGATTCTTTAAGTAGACCATCATGTCATCCGCAAAGAGTGATAACTTGGTCTCCTCCTTGCCTATTCTGATACCTTCAATTTCTTTATCTTCTCTAATTGCTACTGCTAGTGTTTCTAGTACAATGTCAAATAGTAGAGGTGATAATGGGCATCCTTGTTTCACTCCTGATCTTATTGGGAATGCATCTAGTTTATCCCCATTGCAGATGATATTAGCTGTTGGTTTTAGATATATACTGTTTATTATTTTTAGGAATGACCCTTCTATTCCTATGCTTTCTAGTGTTTTTAATAGGAAAGGGTGTTGTATTTTATCAAAGGCTTTTTCTGCATCTATTGAGATAATCATGTGGTTCTTGCTAGTTTGCTTGTTGATGTGGTCAATTATGTGGATGGTTTTCCTAATGTTGAACCAGCCCTGCATCCCTGGTATGAATCCTACTTGATCATGGTGAATGATCCTTCTGATCACTTGCTGGAGTCTTTTTGCTAGTATCCTATTTAAAATTTTTGCATCTATATTCATTAGGGAGATTGGTCTATAGTTTTCTTTCTCTGTTTTTGACCTGCCTGGTTTTGGAATCAGTACCATGTTTGTGTCGTAAAAGGAGTTTGGTAGAACTCCCTCTTTGCTTATTATGTCAAATAGTTTGTATAGTATTGGGGTCAACTGTTCTCTGAATGTTTGATAGAATTCACAGGTGAATCCGTCAGGCCCTGGGGATTTTTTCTTAGGAAGTTCTTTGATGGCTTGATGGATTTCAATTTCTGATATGGGATTATTTAAGAATTCTATTTCCTCTTCTGTTAGTCTAGGCAGTTTGTATTTTTGTATATATTCATCCATTTCTCCTAAATTGGTGTATTTATTGCCATATAATTGGGCAAAGTAATTTCTAATGATTGCCTTAATTTCCTCCTCATTGGAGGTGCTGTCCCCCTTTTCATCTTTAATGCTGTGAATTTGCTTTTCTTCCTTCCTTTTTTTAATTAGATTGACCAGTACTTTGTCTATTTTGTTTGTTTTTTCAAAGTACCAGCTTCTTGTCTTATTTATTAAATCAATAGTTCTATCACTTTCGATTTTATTAATTTCTCCCTTAATTTTTAGGATTTCAAATTTGGTTTTCTGCTGGGGGTTTTTAATTTGATCGCTTTCGAGTTTTTTCAATTGCATTTCCAATTGATTGATCTCTGCTCTCCCTTGTTTGTTAATATGAGCTTTCAGGGATATGAATTTGCCTCTGATTACCGCTTTGGCTGCATCCCAAAAGGTTTGAAAGGATGTTTCGCCATTGTCATTTTCCTTGATGAAATTATTAATTGTTTCTATGATTTCTTCTTTAGCTAAATGGTTTTGGAGTATCATATTGTTTAATTTCCAATTGGTTTTAGATTTGGTTTTCCATGTACCATTACTAATCATTATTTTTATTGCCTTGTGATCTGAGAAGGCTGCATTCATTATTTCTGCTTTTTTGCATTTGTGTGCTATGTTTCTGTGACCTAATGTATGGTCAATTTTTGTGAATGTGCCATGTGGTGCTGAGAAGAAGGTGTATTCCTTTTTATCCCTATTTATTTTTCTCCATATGTCTATTAATTCTAATTTTTCTAAGATTTCATTCACTTCTTTTACCTCTTTCTTATTTATTTTTTGATTTGATTTATCTAAATTTGATAATGGTTGGTTTAAGTCTCCCACTAGTATGGTTTTATTGTCTATTTCTTCCTTCAATTCTCCTAGTTTCTCCATTAGAAATTTGGGTGCTATATTATTTGGTGCATACATGTTGATTAATGATATTTCCTCATTGTCTAGAGTCCCTTTTAACAAAATATAATTACCTTCCCTATCCCTTTTGATCAGGTCTATTTTTGCATTGGCTTTATCAGATATCATGATTACCACTCCTGCCTTCTTTCTATCAGTTGAGGCCCAGAAGGTCTTACTCCATCCTTTAATTCTGACCTTGTGGGTGTCAACCCGCCTCATGTGTGTTTCTTGAAGACAACATATGGTAGGGTTTTGGATTCTAATCCATTCTGCTATTCGTCTACGTTTTATGGGTGAGTTCATCCCATTCACGTTCAAAGTTATGATTGTCATTTGTGGACTCCCTGGCATTTTGATTGCCTTCCCTAATTCTAACCTTTTCTTCTTCGGCTCTACCTTTTAGTCCAGTGATTTACTTTGAATCAGTCCCCCTTGTCCCCTCCCTTGATGTTTCCCTTTTTAGTCCCTCCCTTTTTGTTCCCTCCCCCTCCCCCCTCTCTTTCCCTCCCTTTTTGTTCTCCCTCTCCCCCTCCCCCCCTTGGTTTTCCCTTCTCCTTACCCTTGTTGGGTAAGATAGAATTCAAGATCCCAATGGATCTGGATGTTTTTCCCTCTCAGAGTTGATTTCCCTGAGATTGAGGTTTAAGTAAACCCCCCCCCTCTCTTCCTCTCCTTCTTATAGGAGTTTTCTTCCCCTCCCCTTCCCCTGTGAATCTTTGTGTGAGAACCATTATTCTATTTGGTCTTTCTTTACCCCCTATTTATACATTACATTTTCCCCACATATTAGTATACATAGGTTGATATAAATGTAGTCCTTATAGAAGAGAATTTGAGTAAAAGAAGATAACATTTTTCCCCTTTCCTTAATATTTACCTTTTCAGGTATTCCTTGCTCTTTGATTTTCGGTATCAAACTTTCCACAGAGCTCTGGTCTTTTCTTTGCAAAAAGTTGGAAGTCTTCTATTTTGTTGAATGCCCATACTTTCCCTTGGAAGTATATAGTCAGTTTTGCTGGGTAGCTGATTCTTGGTTGGAGACCCAGCTCTCTGGCCTTTCTGAAGATCATGTTCCATGCCTTACGATCATTCAGAGTAGAACTTGCAAGGTCTTGGGTGACCCTGATTGGCATTCCTTTATATCTAAATTGTCTTTTTCTGGCTTCCTGTAGGATTTTTTCTTTTGTTTGATAGCTTTGGAATTTGGCAATTACATTCCTGGGAGTTGTCTTTTGGGGGTTTAGTGTAGAAGGTGTTCTGTGAGCTCTGTCAGTGGATGTATTGCCCCCTTGTTCTAGAATCTCTGGGCAATTTTCTTTGATTATATCTTGTATCACCATGTCCAGTTTGGTGTTTATTTCTGGCTTATCTGGGAGTCCAATTATTCTTAAATTATCCCTTCTCCCCCTATTTTCCAGATCTATCACCTTGTCGGTGAGATATTTTATGTTCTCTTCTAATTTCTTGGTATTTTGGCTTTGCTTTATTGATTCTTGCTCTTTTACACGATCATTGTCTTCCAGCTGCCTGATTCTGGCCTTTAAAGCCTGGTTTTCTTTTACAGTTTGGTCAAACTGGTTTTGTAGATGCGTGAATTTCTTTTGCATTATTTCCAGCTTTTCCTCCCAGAAGGCTTCCATCTTTTTGGTCATTTCTGATTCAAATTCTTCATAGGTTTGTGGAGAGTTTCCATTTCCTTTGGAAGGTTTTGGAGCATTTTCTTTTATATTATCTTCTGTCTGCTCTGTATTTTGTATTTTGGCTCCATAGAATGTGTCCAAAGTCGCCCCTTTCTTCTTATTTTTCTTGGTATTTTGGGGCTTCTGTGGTTCTGTGGAGTTTGCCATTTCTGAATGTGGAGGATTAATTTTTCTTGTCTCTTTCTGGTGTTCAGGGGCTTTAGTCCTGGGCAGATAGTTCTATGAGCTTTCCCTGGGTTAAACTGAATATGCCTCACTGGAACTGGAATGGAAGGGTCGGACCACGAGGCCACACTCTCCCCCTGGCTCGATTTCCGGAAGTTGCCTTCAGAATCGCTGGCCGTGAGGCTGTTTCGTCGGCCTGCGGGGGGATGGGCTGCCGCTTCCCCAAGCTCCGAGAGCACAGACTTTCACTGAGACTTGGATAGCAGGATCCAGCCGGTGAGGCTGTCTTGCCCGCCCTGAGGGTTGCTGTTGTTTTGACCAGCTCTCTGCAGCGGAGGCCCCAGGCAGTAACTTTCACCCGGACCGACCAGCTCTCTGCAGCGGAGGCCCCAGGCAGTAACTCTCACCCGGACCAACGGGCTCTCTGCAGCGGAAGCCCCAGGCAGTAACTTTCACCCGGACTGGGACTTGGGTAGAAGACCCTGAGGGTTGTTGTTCCTCAGACCCTGCTCTCTGAGCCCGGCGCGGCTGCCGCTTCCGGGAGCCTTGGACTCTGCGCTCCTACCCCTGAGGTCCGAGGGATCTCGGGTTCTGGCTTTTAAGGGGAGCCGTACCTTTTGAACCGGGTCCAGGTCCAGGAGGAGGGTTCCCAGGGTCTGTGCTGTTGATCGTTTTGAATTTCGGCGCCTTAGGAGCTTCTAGTTTGAGATCGGTCGGGAAGGGTTTTCCGGAGATCTGAACTTCAGCTTTCTCTAAGCCGCCATCTTAACCGGAAGTCTAGTCAAAATTTTGAAAGAAATAAAGTATTCCAAGAGGGAGAAGTGAAGTGGAAGTGCATTTCAGAGGCAGGGGAGAGTTAGGAACAGAAATGGGAGATTGAGCATTATGGGTAAGGAACAGGAAGGAGACCACTTTGGATCCTAGAGTGTGGGAAGAGGAGTCATGCATAATAAAACTGGAAAGATAACTTGGATCTACATTGTGAGGGGGCTTTAAAAGCTAACTAGAAAAGCTTATATTTGATTCTAGAGTCTTCCACTGTTGTTGCTTAATGACTAGGGGAGTGAACTGGTCAGACTTCTACTTTATGAAAGTTACTTTGGTACCTGTGAAGAAGGTGACATGGAATATGGAGGGGTTTGAGGAGGAAAATAAATTAGGAAATAATTAGAGAAATATAGGGGAGAAGTGGAAAAGGGGTGAGCTAGGGTGGTGGTTTGGGGAGTAGATAATAGGAGACTGATACAAGAGATATTTTAGAGATAGAAATGACAAGATTTACCTTTTGATTATATATATGTATGTGGGATATGGAAAATGGAGTAAGCATTTATTTAGTGCCTACTGGGTGTTAGGCATTGGGTGCTAAGTGCTTTATAAACATTTCATTTGATCTTCACAACAAATGTAAAATAATTGCTGTTATTATTCTTATTTTACAGTTAAGGAAATTAAGGCAAATATATCACTAATGCTAAGAAAAAACTGATCAGTTTGAAAAGAAACTTTTGTTATCAGCGGCTATTACTTACTAAAATATACAAACTTTAAAAACTGAACCTTCTGGAGGCACCTAGGTGGCTCAGTGTATTGAGAGCCGGACCCATAGAATGGAGGTCCTGAGTTCAAATCTAGCCTCAAACATTTCTTAACTGTATGACCCTGGGCAAGTCACTTGACCCCCATTGCCTAGGCCTTACCACTCTTCTGCCTTGGAACCAATACATAGTATTGATTCTAAGACTGGAGGGAAGGGTTTAAAAAAATTGAGTCTTTTCTATTTTCTTCTTTCTTCCAGGGGAGGAGGAACAAGGGATCACCCTCTGACCATTTAGAAGGATAAATTTAGCACTACAGGAGATAATAAATTTATGGGATCATCAGAAATAGCTACTAAAGAAAGCTGGGATATAATAATGAAAGAACATTTTAAGGTTTGCACAGCATTCTGTCTACTTCATTTCATCTCACTGGACCCTGCCAACAATCCTGAGAGATAGGTGCTATGCTATTATTATTGTTATTATTATTAATCAGCCCATCAACAAACATTTAAGAACTTACTGTGCTCTAATCAGTATGCTAAGCAATTGGGATTAAAAATAAAAAAGCAAAAGCAAAAGACAGTCCTACCCTCAAGGAACTTCCAATATAATAGGGGAGACATTAAGCAAACCAGGTGTACAAACTAACAGAGGGAAAGGACTAAAGTGAAGGGGAATTAGAGAAGGCATTATTATTTTACTAATGAGGAAATGGGTTCAGAGAAATTTCATAACTTGCTAATTGTACATAGCTTGTAAGTATCTGAGTTTCATGACCATATTCAACCTCTAAGGTTGATGTCTGTGAAGATATTCATGTCCAACTATATCCCTTAGGGTCTCCTTAGGTAACAGAACACTGGGTCAGATAGTTCATGGGCCTGAATCAGTAAGACTTAATTTTTTCTATGTTTCTATGAAGCAACATTGAAGACATTTGCCTCTGAAGTGGGGAGCTGGCCCTTTGAAAGGACAGGTCCTATCTAGGTATATGTAGTAACCTTACCATAGAATATAGGCTTTTTGAGGGTGTGAATTCTCACTCTCTCTCTCTCTCTCTCTCTCTCTCTGTCCATCCATCCATCCATCATTCCATCCATCCATCCATCCATCTCTCCCCCCCCCTCTCTCTCTCTCCCACCCTCCCTCTCTCTCTCTGTCCATCCATCCATCCATCTATCCATCCATCTCTCTCTCCTCTCTCTCTCTCTCTCTCTCTCTCTCTCTCTCTCTCTCTCTCTCTCTCTCTCTCTCTCTCTCTCTCTCTCTCTCTCTCTCCCCTCCCTCCCTTCTCTCTCTCCCTCCCCCCGCATCCGTCCATTCATCCATCCATCTATCTATCTGTATGTACGTATGTATGTGTGTATGTATGTCTTGTTCTTTCTGTCCTTATCTTCTTCATAATACATTTCAAAAATAGGCATTCAATAAAAATGCTAAACTGAAATCCTTAGTAATTAGCAGAAACCCTATGAATATCTGCAATAAACAATTTGTTTTGGTTTTCTTATCAGTCAAATTGAGTGAATCTCTTTTCTATTCTTTTTCACAAATAAACCCCCTATTACATATATACATATCCATACACATATATGTACATAGAGACATTTATACATACATACACATACAAGGATCTGGAAGCCAAAAGCTTCAATGGGAAAAAAAAAAGATCCTTCTCAGTGGAGCTTCATAATTTGAGTTTTTCATCACTGAAAACCAAATCTAGTACTTTGGGCTCTATTTGTGAAAATCAAATAGAAATGGGGCCCCAGACTGAATATCATAAGAATCCATAGGCTGGCCACATTGCCTTGTTAAATCATATATTAACATTCCCTGTGTTCCATTGTATTCTCATTTATTTTGTTTAATGTTTCTTGGTTATATTTTATCTGGGTCAGACCCTGAGGAGGTCCCATCAAGTTGTTTTTTGTTTGTTTGTTTTAAAACCCTTCACCTTCCATCTTAGAATGAATACTTTGTATTGGTTCCAGAAGAATGGTAAAGGCTAGGCAATGGGAGTTAAGTGACTTGCCCAGGGTCACTCATCTAGGAAGTGTCTGAGACCAGATTTGAACCTAGAACCTCCTCTCTCCAGGCCTGGCTTACAATCCACTGAGCTACCCAGCTGTCCCCACCCCACCCCCGACACCCCACCCCCACCCCATCAAGTTTTTGATACCTTTGGTGAGCATAAGATAGTACTAACTCCTCAAATGGAATTGGGGAACTATTTTTCTCCTTTAAGTTTTAATTTGGTCATGTTACTGATATCTCTCACCTAGATTTATAGCCTAACCTGAGATTATGAGCCAGCAGTTTTACTCCTAGGAAGTCAGGAGAATTGTACTCTTAATCTCTGGAGTTATATGCTTCCCTCTAGGGACTCAATGTTCTTGAACTCTGAGGGCAACTTGGGAAACTGTACCAGCACTGAGATCTCGGAAGTGTTATAAGTAAGAGAGCAGATGAAGTGGGTCTTCAGGGACATGCAGATGCAGAGAAAAGATTCTAGAAGGGGGGGGGAGTGTGAGACAGTTAACTGGGATTGGAGCTGGGTCTTTCTCTGGTTTGATGAGGATGGACTGATTGCTTTCCCTTGGGGGCTGTTTCTACCTTGTCTTTCCCATCCTACCTGCTTCTCTGCTGGCTTGTTGTCATCTACTGAGCTTCCTGGTGTGATCCTGAACCATCTGGGCCATCTGTCTGTAAGATTGGGTCTGGGGTCCTTTGGATCCAGGACCTCTCCCTGGGCCCTGTGCTGCCAAACTGCCAAAATCTACTGCCCCTAATACTATCAAAGTGGGGGGGGGGTTGGATATCTATATTAGGGACTGGGGTCTTTAGACAGATAGTTAAGGATTAGTTTAGCTCAAATCTGTGAAGAAATCTCTGTGAAGAAATATTTAGATCTGGGAAAGGTTTGGGTAGTTGTTACTAGTTTAGGATTATCCAAATTCCCTTTACACCCTTCCTTGTCATAATAAATCCAACATCCATCCCTGTTATATAGTGGTCTGTGTTTGTTACCTACTGACACTGCCTTCCCAAATCAGTTAAATCTTCTGCTACTGGCCTATTTGAACCATCTAATCCCACCCCTAAGCCACCCTCCATTACAGAAGACCTGGCTCTGTTATGTACTCCCTGTATGATCATGGACAAGTCATTTCCTCATCTGTAAAATGAGAGAGTTAGACTTGATTTCTGAGGTCCCTCCTAGCTCTTGATTCTATACTCCTATGACGACTCTGACCTTCCCCACCTCTATTCCAGAAGCCAGACTGCCCAGAAAATGGAAACTTTAATTCTTTTTCCTATGGTCTCCAGCTCATTTCATCCCTAATGAGGCTGTGGATTATCTCACCAGTGTCATGATGCATAATAAATATTCCCAAAAGGAAAAGATTATTCTTTGCCAAAAAACCCCAAGAGTAGGATGAGAGGAAAGCCCAGAGAACCAAGAAGAGGAAGGAGAGAATGAAATGATTAGAGGTGACATCCTGCAGACCAAAGTAACATCTTTTGCTATTTTCCAGCCCAAAGAATAAAAATGTCCTGATAGGGACTTAACAGCACTAGCCTATTATGGTAATGCAGTCTCGGTCTGCCCAAAGTCTGTGTCCTGGAAGCAGAGAAGCCACATTTGTGTCTCTCTCTCTGAGGGATTCAGATATCCTCCGGGGTCCTCCTTACCAACCAGGACACCTTGGGTTTGTGCAACATTTACAAAAACCAAACACACAAAATAATTTATGGGGTTTGTTTCTACTTTTAGGCCACAATCCTTATTTGGTCTTTGGAAAAGGAAATCTTTCTACTGATTCATAGAACCCATCTAGCACTGGGCATGGAAAAGGAGAGAGAGGAGTGAGGAGAGAAGACATAAAGAGGCATTTTAATAGACATTTTAATCCTGTCTCAGTGTTAATTTATGGATTTTTTCACTCAGTGCAGTCTTTCTCTTTTTCTTTCTTTCTCTTCCCTAATCCCTCCATTTAAAAAAGGGGTTTTTTTTTTAATCAGCATATTTGTTAAAAAATAAAATCACAAGATCTTAGAAGTCAGGCAGTTAATAAACACTTATTAAGTACCTGCCATGTACCGGGCACTGTGCTAAGTACTGAGGATATAAAAAAAGACTCTGCCCTCAAAGAATTTACAATCCAATGGAGGAGACAATAAAAGAACTAATATGTACAAACAAGCCATATATAGGATAAATAAGAAAAAATTAACAGAGGAAAGGCACTAGAATTACAGAGAGGTTGGGAAAGGCTTTCTGTAGAAGATGGGATTTTATTTGGTACTTGAAGTAAGCCAGGGAAGCCGAGAGGCAGAGAAAGGCGGGAGCTCATCCCAGGGATGGAAATGCCCAAAGAAATGTGAACTCTTGAGGGAATGAATAATTTTATTTTAGTTTTTGGCCTTACACAAAG
The DNA here is from genome assembly GCF_027887165.1 of Monodelphis domestica. NCBI lineage: Eukaryota > Metazoa > Chordata > Mammalia > Didelphimorphia > Didelphidae > Monodelphis > Monodelphis domestica. The sequence goes on along the minus strand of NC_077228.1, from coordinate 138,324,465 downwards.
CTGACACTCAATAGATGCTTACTGAATTGCTATGTATCAAGCTTTATGGGATAGTAGTGAAAATTCCAGGAGTTAGGTGATGGAATGTCTTGTTCAAGTAGAGCAAGGAGGTCAGTGTCACTGGAATGTAGCCTATGTGGTGGTGGAAGGGAGGTAGAGAGGGTCCCAGGTTGTGAAGGACTTTGAATGCCAAGCAGAGGACTTTATATTTGATACTGCAGGTGATAGAAAGCCATTGGAATTTACTGAGTGTGGAAAGGGAGACCTGAAAAGGTCAAGTATTGTAATCCCAGAACCAAAGCCTGCATGAGGAGCACATCATTGGTCTCTATCAAAAAAGAGAGAATCTCATACCAATGGGCTTTGGTACTAGCCTTACAATATATGGTAGAATATTGTAATAAGTGTGTTAGAGAGATATAAAGTACCATCAGAGAAGCAGCCAGGTGGCTTGGTGAATTGAGAACCAGGCTTGGACATGGGAGACCCTAAATTCAAATATAATCTCAGATACTTCTTAGCTGTGTGACCCTGGGAAAATCACTTAACCCCAGTTGTCTAGCCCTTACTGCTCTTCTGCCTTGGAATCAATACTTAGTATCAAGTCTAAGACAGAAATTAAGGTGTTTTTTTTTAAGTGTTTATCAGAATATCTCACCTAGATGTGTCAAGATCTTAGAAGTGATTTATCTTCTAATTCACGAATCTCTTTAGAACTGGAATTTGCACACACATCTCCCCCTTTTTAAACCCTTACTTTCTGTCTTAAAATCAAAACTAAGTATCAGTTCTAAGGCAGAAGAGTAGTAAGAGCTAGGCAATTGGGATGAAGTGACTGGCTTAGGGTCCCACAGCCAAGGAAGTGTTTGAGATAAGATTTGAACCCAGGACCTCTCATCTCTAGATCTGACTTTCTATTCACTGAGCCACATACCTATCCCCTTTCTTTTCCCATTAAAGAAACTGCCATCAGCTTTGCTTGAAACTGAAAACTACATCCCTTAGATGATCAGTATTTAAGGGAGTAGATGAATATATTTCTAGCCTAATATCCCCACTTCCTGAGGAAAACATAGAATGTAGTTCTAGGCTTCTGGCCCAAACATACTGCTACCCATCCTGGCAGATTTTGGAGAAGTAGGGGAGGTGAGGGAGAAGGAGAAGAAGAGACTGGATATGTTTATTCTGCCTCCCTTTAAGCTACACAATGACATTCCCAAGCTTTATGTGGGGGGCAGCCTCGCTAAATGTGTGTGTGTGTGTGTGTGTGTGTGTGTGTGTGTGTGTGTTTGGAGATTATCTCATAGGGAATGCATAAGCATTAAGAGAAATTGGGAAAGACTTCTTGTAGGTGGTGAGACTTAAACTGAGACTTGAAAGAATCCAAAGAATATGGGAAGCATAGAAAAGGAGAGAGGTTACAGGGATGAGGGACACTCAGTGAAAATGCTTGGAGTTGGGCATGGAATGTCTTGTGTGAGGATCAACAAGGTAGACAATGATAAAGAATTCTAGATTAGGTGGAAGAAAGTCAAGAGAAAGAAGACTGAAAAGTTAAGAAGGGACTGGGATGTGAAGGGCTTTAAATGTCAAACATATATGACCTTCAGGTAACAGGGAGCCCCTGGAGTTCACGGGATAGTGGGGGTGATATGATAGTTGAGTGGTGGATAAACTGGAATGAGGAGAGATTTGAGACCAAGAGATCAACCAGCTGACAATTCAGGCATAAAGTGATGAGGGCTTGGACTTTGGTGGAGGTATGTTAGAGGAGAGAAGGGGTCATACAGGAGAGATGCTACTAAGGTAGATGACAGGATTATTTATTGATTGGTTATAGCAGAGGTGGGTGGAGAGAATGATACAAACAATTTGTAAACCTAGAACCTTCAGGTCCTTTTCATCTGAATTTGTTACCTAGTCCTGTATTTATGAAATTGAGTGTTGGACCTAGGTGTATAGTACCTTACCATATTATTCATGGGTCTCTGTTACTTACTACCTATGAGATCTTCTATATGTGTAATCTGGGTCTGAATGTACTCTTCTATAAAATGAGAATTGGACTAGATGATCAACAAGGTCCTTTGTAACTTCAAATCCCATAAATAGTATGATAGTAAAACATATATATATATATATATGTATATATATATATATATATATACACATATATATTGTGATCCCTCACCTATAATGGGAGTTATGTTCCAGAGACCCCTGCAATAGGCAATAATCCGTGAAATAGCGCATTACACTTATTTTAAGGCTTTATAAACCCTTCCCACTTTCCTATAAACCTTTTCTACACTTATAAACACTGAGACAGTCAGTGCTGAGGATACAGAACATAGCACTGTTGTTGGTCGCCTTTCATTCCTTAAGCCAATAGTGTGCTACGTACAATCTCACATTGGCAAACTTGTGCAAGCAGTAGTGGCATATACTGCATCTACATTGTGTAGAGTATGGTATTCATCCTCATTTTTACCAAGAATATACCAGGGTATATTAAGGAGATACTAGTACCATAGGCAATACTGGATTTACTTTGCTTTGCATTATTGGATATATTAAAATGGATTTCACTAGGCGGTTGTAGAATATTGGTAGGGCTTATGATTAAGATGTCTATAATGTACATCCTAAATATAATAATACAATAGAAAAAGCAACTAAAGGAAAAAGAAAGAGATATGAAAATGGATTACTTGAAAACTATTATAATTAAACAAGGACAGATTATTGAACAAATGCTAAAGGGCACTAAGCTAGAACAAGAGACCATAGAATTGAACAACATTATGGGAGGTTTCTTTCCCCTGTGTCAAGTCCCAGTGTTAACCCCAGAGCACTAACTTATTAATGTTAAGCATTATAAAGGGTTTACCCAAAATGATATAGACAGCTTTAAGAAGGATATTCTCTCATTTGAAGAGGAACCTGTTGCTGTGATTAAGAAATTTGAAAAGATAATTAAGCAATTTGATCCTGATTATCTGGACTTTGAAATTTTGCTCAATGAATTGCTGATTAAGAGGGAGAAGGATAAGATTGTGACTGAAACAACTGAATGGCCTCTTGTGAATCTCAATTAGGAAATTAGTTCACAGGAAGGATGTGAATAGCTGGTTAAAGCGAGGTAGGCTGTGCTTAAAATAATGAGGAAGTGCTCGAATAGGCCAGGGACCTGGACTATATTTGAAAGAGTGAGGCAAGAAAGTGGAGAGACATCTTCCACTTTTATGGGCAAACTGATAGATTTAGGATAATGATACCTAGGATTGGACATCTCTAGGGAAGCATTTAAGGAGACAGTTTGTCAAAAACTAATGCAAAGTGGTTAAAAATTATTACCAGCAACAATGTCCAGACTGGTATGACTTGAGATTAGATGAATTACAAAAGATAGCATCCTACATTTACAATGCCAACAAAGATAAACATGATGAGGCTAATAATGAGATAATTTGAAGACCTGAGGCAGAAGATAAGAGACCTGAAGTTCAAGATGAATAAAGCAGAAAAACACGATAAAGTTGTAGCTCCAATGAGGGAATATAGGCAACCAAGGCAATCCAAAATAATAGTTCACAAAGTAATTATAATGACCAAGGTCCAAGGTGCTATATGTGTGGCAGAAGAGGTCACCTGATGAGGGATTGTAGATCCTGAGGACAAATGTTTAGACAGAATGGAAGTTTTTTTTTCCCCCCTAATAACTTCAGGGGCAATTCATATTATAGGCACTATCAATACAAACAAGGCAGAGGCTATAATGGATACAAGAGATTTAAAGGCAGGGGTTTGGAAATGCATTTACGTATGACTATCAAGAAAGGAGAAATGATTGTCCAAATGTATATTGTGAAGATGGAATTAACTCTCCTCTGCCCATTTTTAGATTTAATCACCAGAAGTGTATACACCCCAATTATCCTTAAGTGGGGGAGGTCTGTGACCTACATGTACTATATAGTAAGTAACGAATCAGAATTGACTGACTGCCCCCTGGGCAGTCCTAAGCAAAGCTTTAGCTATAATTGGTCCACGTAAAATGGAAGAAAGGCACAGGAAGTGACGAAAGCAATAGTCCTTACAGGTGGCAAGAATTTCTTGTGAGGAGGTCTTTTGCCTTCAACTTGACCTGGAAGACCTCTGGTTGAGGACTGCTTCTATTAGTACTACCACATGGGTAAGTGAGAAAGACTGACTCCTTTCCCTGGCTTGTTCTGGAGATACTAGCCTCCAGAGAGGCCCCTCATCTTGAAGGAGGCCTCGTGACTAAAACCTTTGTTTAATTTACTTCTGTGCCTTCTTAAACTCTGCCTGGTTCTTATTGGGCCAGAATAAATACCTACTCTCCCTGATTTTCGTACTTTTGTACAAAACAATTGTATGTACCAGAAGGTGAGATTTCTCTGGAGCTGCCAGAGGAATCACTAGATTTATTTCCACTATTGTTTTTAGAGAGCCCAGATGCAGAAAAGCAACAGATTTATGAAATTCCCACAAACATCCCTGAAGCTTTATGGGCTACAGATGTGGGGTTATTAAAGTCAGCTATGCCAGTAAAAATTACCACTAAAGTGTTCTACCCCCAAAATATGTATATAGTGTCTCCTCAACTTATATTGTTCAGTGTAAAGTCAAATAGGTCCAGCTTGTACTATTAGCCCCATTTCTTGCAGCTTCTTGATTGTTTTCAGTTGTTTTATGTACTCTGCAATAGTTGCGTCCCCATCTAACAAGTAAATATACACGGGATTGAAACTCTTAGATTGTAATGGTGAGTGTCCAAATAACATTTCATAGGGAGATATATGGAGATCTCCTCTGGGTCTGGTTCTTTTGTAAAAATTCCACTTGAACACATATATTTTGTGTGTGGCCTCTCTTTTTCCTTTGCTAGTGTGGGTTCTGATTTGCCACAAAATCATTCATTTAGGAGGATTTGCTGCTAAATGGATGGAAGTAAAATGATCAGAAGAAAATAATTGCCTTTTAAAATCTGTTTTAGAATCCTGAAATTAATAAATATCTCCACAAATTAATGTCTTATATCCAAAGAAGAACAGAAAAAGAAAGGCTTTTTAAATGAAGCCATGAATCTCTATTATATTTAACTTGCTTTTTTAAAAAGTACATAATAAATTCAGCATGTTACCTTCAAACTACTCTGCTTGTCTATATTTCCTTCTAAATTTCCTTTTGTTCTCTTCTGGGCATTTAAAAAACGCTTTTAATGGCTCTCACTTCTTTCTGAGGGGAAATCCTGTCCCTCCCAAATCTCCTGTCTTCCATAAGTGAAACTCCACCCGCCAACATAATCCTTATAACAAAAGAGTAATGAAACAAAATAAATCCATACATTTTCCATATCCAAAAATGCATTTATCATTCTGCCTTGAGTCCAATACCCCCTCGGTTAGGAGATGGATTGTATGTCCTGTAGCTGTGATTGCACTGAACAGAATTCTCAAGTCTTTCAGAGTCTTCTTTTAATGATGTTGTCACAGTATAAATTGTTCTTCTGTCTCAGGTCATTCAATCTCAGTCATCTGTTTATGTATCTTCCCAAGTTTCTCTGAAAAAGTTGCTTTTACAATTCCTTATGATACAATAATGTTCTATTATGTCCACATACCATGGTTTATTTAGTCATTCACAAATTGAGAGGTCCCCTTTCCAATTCTTTGCTGTTACGAAAAGAGCTACTATAGATATTTTTAAACATATGGGTTATTTACCTTTGTATTTTCTTTAGGGTGTAGGCCTAATAGTGGTATGTCATAGTTAAAAGGTACATGCAATTTTATGACATTTGGGGCATAGTTTCAAATTGCTTTCCAAAATGGCTAAATCAGGTCATGACTTCAACAGTGCACATGTGTGTCTGTTCCTTGTAGCTCTTTTAATTATTGTCATTTTCCTTTTTTATCATTTTTTGTCATTATACCACCCTGATAGTTTGAGGTGGAACATGAGTTGTTTTAATTTGCTTTTCCCTCATTATTAATGACTTTGATATTTTTATGTGATTATTGATGACTTAGATTTCTTCCTTTGAGAACTGTCTATTCATATTCTTTGTCCAATGATCTAAAAAATGATTTGTTCTTAAACATTTGAATCAATTATTTATGTATTTTTGATAGCATAGAAACTTGCTCAAAGATTTCTTCCAGATACATGTTTTATTCTCATTTTAATTGCTTTAATTTTAAGTAATTAAAACTGTGCATTTTATCTTCTCTGAAGTTTCTGTCTCTTATCTGGTCATGAACTATTCCCTCATTCATAGCTTTGAAATGTGATTTTTTTCCTTGCTCCTTGAATTTGTTTATGATCTAATCTTTTATGTCTAGTTCATGCATCCATTTGAAGTTTAGTGAGGTACAGTATATGGTATGAAGTGTTTGCTTAACCTGATTTTTGCCAGTAAACTCATCAGTTTTCCTAGTAGTTTTTATTGAAAAGTGAGTACTTACCCCCCAGTAATTAGTCTTTGGGTTTATTGGATATTATTATGTTACTATGTTCATTTGCTTCTGTATGTTTTGTACTTAAAGCTTTTCCATTGATCAACTCTTCTTTTCTCTCTTTTTTCTTTCCTTTCCTTTCTTTCTTTTCCTTTTCTTACTTTCCTTTCCCTTATTTCCTTCTAAAAATCTTTTTTTCTTGCTTTTTTAAAAAGCAATTTTGATGATTACTAATTTTTATTATAGTTTGAAATCTGGTACTGCTAGTTCCCTTTCCTGCCCCTTTTCTTCTTCCATTATTTACCTTGTGAATCTTGTCCTTTTGATTCTCTAGATGAGTTTTATTGTTTAATCTAGCTTTCTAAAGTAATCCTTTGGTAGTTTGATTAGTATGAATAAGTATTTCATTCAATACTAAATAAGTAATTCATTTTAGTAATTATTATTATATTGGCATGATCAACGGTAATTAGCATTTCTTCACTTTTGTCTGTTATTTCCATAAAGCATGCTTTATAGTTATATTCATATAGTCTCCATATGTGTCTTGGTAAGTGGACTCATAAATATTTTATAGATCATGTAGTTATTTTGAATGGAATTTCTTTTTATCTCTTCTTGCTAGGTTTTGTTAGTTATATGTGGAAAGTCTGATGATTTGTGTAGGCTTATTCTGCAACTTTATTATTTCATTAATTTTTAGTTGAGTCTCTATGTGGACCATGACAATCTCCAAAAAGTGATCATTTTGTTTACTTTTTGCCAATGCTTATTCCCTCCAGTTCTTTTTCTTGATTTATTGTTATAGATAGCTTTTCTCTCTCAAATTTCTGTGATAATATACATCCTTGCTTTATCCCTAATCTTATTGGAAAGAGCTCTAATTTGTCTACTTCACATGTAATATTGGCTCTCAATTTTTTTTAATTTTTTACTTTATTTAAAAATTTTTTTATTTTTAAATATTTTTCCATGTTTACATGATTTCTTTCCTTACCCTCTTCCCTCCCCCCTCCCAGAGCCAACAAGAAATTCCACTAGGTTGTACACTCCCCCTTTTCCCCATCCTTATTTCCCTCTCCTGTCTTATTCCCTTTCTATTTCTCTTTAATTTCCCTTGAGTACTGCTTTTCTGTATCCTAAACATTTTGAAATGTTGTTTCCTCATTGTCATTCACTTCAATGAAATCAGTAATTGTTTCTATGATTTGTTCTTTAACTCACCAGTTTTGCAGAATCAGATTATTTAATTTCCAATTAATTTTTAATTTGCCTCTTCATGTACCCTTACTAATTATAATTTTTATCACATTATGATCTGAAAAAGTTGAATTTATTATTTCTGCTTTTTTGCTTTTGTTTGCATGCTTTTATGCACTAGTACATGGTCAATCTTTGTGAATGTACTCTGTGTTGCTAAAAAGAAGATATATTCCTTTTTATCCCTATTTACTTTTCTCCATATATTTATTAACTAATTTTCTAAGGTTTCATTCATATCTCTTGCTTCTTTTTTTATTTGATTTATCTAGATCTGATAGAGGAAGGTCTCCTACTAGTATAGCTTTACTATCTATTTTCTCCTTAAGCTCCAATAGTTTCTCCTTTAAAAATCTGGATGCTATACCATTTGGTACATACATGTTGAGTACTAATATTTTTTCATTGTCTATACTGCCATTTATCAGGATGCAATTTTCTTCCTTATCTCTTTCAATCAGATCTCTTTTTACTTTGGCTTTGTCAGATATCATGATTGTGACTCCTACCTTTTTTTCTCAATTGATGCCCAATACATTCTGTTCCAGCCTCATACCTTTACCCTGTGTGTGTCTACCTGCCTCATGTGTGTTTCTTGTAGACAACATATGGTAGAATTTTGGTTTTTAATCCCCTCTGTTATCTGCTACTGTTTTAAGGGTGAGTTCATCCCATTCACATGCAGTTATGATTACAACCTTTGTGTTCCCCATCATTTTGATTGCCTCTTTTAGTCCTTCCCTTTTTTCTTTCACTATTTCCTTCCACACCTGTATTTTGTTTTTAATCAGTCCCCCTTTTTCTCACCCTTATTTTACTTTCCTTCTCACCCCCTCCCTTCTTATTCCCCTCCTATTTCTCTTTAAGGTCCTGACTGTTCTTCTCTTTCAGAACTGATTCCATTGAGAGTAAGGTTTAAGTATTTCCTATTACCACTCTCTTCCTTCCCCTCTTATAATAGTATTCTTCCCCCCACCCCAACCCATGTAGCTCTTTATGTGGTATAATTTATCCTATTTTACTTCTTCCTTTGAGTCTCTCTTAGTATCATCCTCTTTTTTGTCCCCCCCAATTTTTTTACTTATCATCTTAAACAGTTTAATAACACAACCTCTGCCTATGAATATTTCTTCTATCTACTATGATAATGAAAATAATATTTAATAGTTACAGATATCTTTTCCATATAGGAATATAATTAATTTGATCTTATTGAAGCCCTTAAACATTCCCTCCCTCTTTCTTGTTAATTTTTATGGTTCTCTTGAATTTTATATTTTGACATCAAAATTTCCATTTAGCTTCTGGTCTTTTCTTTAGGAATGCTTGGAAATCTTCTATTTCATTAAATTCCCATACTTTCCCCTGAAAGCATATAGGCAGTTTTGATGGATAAGTGATTCTTGGTTGTAGACCCAATTCTCTTGCTTTCCTGAATATCATATTCCAAGTCTTGTGGTCCTTTAATGTGGAAGCTGCCAGATCCTTTGTAATCCTGACTGGGGCTACTTAATATCTGAATTTTCTCTTTCTGACTGCTTGCAATATTTTCTCCTTGGCCTGGAAACTCTTGATTTTGGCTATAACATTCCTGGGGAATTGTGTTTTGAGAATTTAATGTGGGGGGGGAGGTGATCTATGGATTCTTTCAAAGTCTATTTTGCCTTCTTGTTCAAGAAAATCAAGGCAGTTTTCTTCGATAATTTCTTGTAATATAATGCCAAGGCTTTTTTTTTTGTTTATTTATTTTGTTTTGTTTTTGTTCCAGGATTTCAGGTAGACCAATAATTCTCAAATTGTCTTGCCTGAATCTGTTTTCCAGGTCAGTTGTCTTTTAATTGAGATATTTCACGTTTCCTTCTATTTTTTTGGTTTTGTTTTATTCGTGCTGTCTCGTGAGATCATTAGCTTCTCCTTGACCAATTCTAGTCTTTAAAGACTGATTTTCAGCTATGATCTTTTGATTTTCCTTTTTGGCTTGGTCTATCCAGCTTTTCATGGCTTCCAGCAAGTCAATTCTGGTCTCTAATTTGCTTATTACTTCATTTGATTTCTATGCCTCTTTTTCCATATGAGCAATTTTGTCTTTGAAGCTATTATTTTCTTTTTGTATTACTTTCATTTCTTTTTTCCACTTTTCTTCTCATTTTTATTCTCCCTTTCTTGGTTCTTGAATTCCTTTTTGAGTTCCTTGAGAGCTTGTGACCAATTTCCATTTTTTGGCGAAAGTTTGGATGTGTTTGCTTGCTTTTTACTCTCTGCTGTTGCTTCTGTAGTTGGCTCTTTTTCTCCATAGAAATTATCCAGGATCAAGAGCTTTTTTTGCTGTTGCTTATTCCTTTTGCCACTAGTGGATTAGAGTTCCTGAAAGCTTTAAAGCATTTTTCCCTGCGGCTAGCTTTTCAGCCCTTGCTACCTCAGCTATGGCCAGCCCTGTTTCTGCCCAAGCTCTACACTCTGCTGTCCAATCTCTGTGCTCTTAAGCCTTGAGTCTCACTGTCAAGGCCTTGCACTGCCCTCAGGGTTAAGTCTGTGGTGCTTTCAGACAGTCCCTGAGAATTTAGAGATTGCCTCAGCTCTTGCTCTAACTCTGGTGTGGAAGGTGGTATGGGGGAGGGGTGACCAGTTTGCATTTTGATTAGTGTAGTTTTGCCCCCTTACAGCATGGGAATCCCCACTCACTGTCTATCTTTAACACTGTGTCCAGCAGGAGAGCCCCCTTTATTCATCCAGTTTTGTTTTCTGTCCTTTTGAGACACTTTGTAATGATTGGTTGGAAGGAGATGCAGAAGGCTCCTGCCACTACTACAACATGTTGGCTCTGTCTCTTGACTCTCAATTTTAGATAAATACTATTACCACATTAAGGAAAATCCATTTATTCCTATGCTATTTAATTTAGTTTTTAACCAGAAATTGATGTGGTGTTTTATAAAAAAAAATTGTATCAAAATATTTTTATATAATCACATTATTTTGCTTGTTTTTTCTTATTAATATAGGCCAACATTATCATCACGTCTTTGTTTGTTGCTAAGAATCTAAAAAGGCAGCAATTTACTTGCTCAGAACAGACATAGAACACTGTGTTCAATTCAGGGCACCAGATTTTAGGAAGACATTGACAAGCTAGAGCATTAGAAGAGAGGAAAGGACTGGAAACCATGCCATCTGAGGACTGACTGGAGAAGAGGCGACAGCATTCATAAAACTGTACTCAAGGGTTTGAAGGACTATTATTCTATTTGTTTTGCTTGGTTCCCAAGGGAATAATAGTCAGTTAGTAAGTATTTAGGGGCCACTAGTTTGCTCTGTGGATATAATGCAGAGCCTGGAGTCAGAAAGACTCATCTTCCTGAGTTCAAGTTCACTTCAGATACTAACTATGCAATGCTGGAAAAGTCACTTAATCATGTTTGCCTCAGTTTACTCATCTATAAAATGAGCTGAAGAAGAAAATGGCAAAACAATCCAGTAGCTTTGCCAAGAGAACCACAAATGAAGTCAAGAAGAGTAGGATATAACTGAACAACAACAGTAAGCTTTTGTTAAGTGCCCATCATGTGCTATGATAAATGCTGAGGATTCAAAGAAAGGCAAAAGACAGACCCTGCCCTTGAGGAACCCAGAGTCTAATGGGAAAGATGACATGCCATTAACTATGGACAAATGAGCTATAATATACAGGATAAATAAGATATAACCAACAGAGGGAAGGCACTAGAGTTAAGAAGAGATGGGGTAAGTTTTCTGTAGAAAGTGGGATTTTAGATGAAATTTTCTATTTAATAAGAATGAGTTGCACAAGGAGAGATTTTGGCTTCTTAGGAAAAACTTCCTAATAGTCATTATTGCTTCAAAGGGAAATGACCTTCTATAAAAGGCAGTGTGTATACCTTTATCACTGGAGAGCTTCAAAAAGATTATGAATGATTGATTATTTGTCATTAACAATAAAGAAGGATTCCTGTTCAAGGTTCCTTGGAGCTCATAATTTCTTATGTTGGTACAGCTTCCATTAAATCCAAGAATTAAGCTCATATCCATAAACCTATCAGTAGTATTTTTTTTAATCCCTGAGAGCCACTATTAGAGGTGGTTTGGTTGTGGAGGGTATAGAATAGGAGACTTGGGTTTAGTAAGACCTCAGTTCAAATGCTGACTCAGAGACTTTCTAGATGTATAACCTGGGTAAATCACTTAACAACTGCCAACTCAACTTCCTTAACTACAAAATGGTATCATCCCTATGATAGTACCAACTTCCAAAGGTGTTTTGTGGATAAAATATAATATTTACAAAATGCTTTGCAAGTATTAAAGGGTTATATAAATGCTAGGGGCAGCCAAGTGGATAGAGCACTGGACTTGAAGATGGGAAGAACTGAGTTCAAATGTGACTTTAAACCCTTATTCACTACGTGACCCTAGGCAAGTTGCTTAACCCTTTTTGCCTCAGTTTCTTCATCTGCAAAATGATGTGGAGAAGGAAAAGAACTTTGCCAAGAAGTATCTTTGTCAATATTTTAGCTAGGAAAACATCAAAAGGTCACAGAAAGTCAGACATAACTGAAACAAATGAACAATAAAAACAAAATATAAATGCTATTTAATAATGACAACAACAGTAACAACAATAGTAATAGTGTCCAAAGGGGATGCTAAGGGCCCTTGATGGGCTTAAGGTATAAATGAGATCAAAGAACTATAGACATGAAACCATAAGGAATATCAAGAAGTCATCAAGTCCTTATTTTACAGATGAGGTAACAGATCATGGAGGTTAAGTGACTTCTTCATGGTCATGTAGGGAGTAATCTTCAGAGGCAGAATTTGAATCAAGGTCCACTGAAGAGAAAATATTCTTTCTACTGTATCATATTGCCATCCTTTATGATAATATGAGGAGGAAAAAATATGAATGAGAGAAAGAATAGAGAAAGATAATAGAAAGAGCTACATCTGGTAAGAAATGATAGTGACATTTATGCCATGGGTTGCTTTCACTTGTTTCTGGGCATAGAAGAAGGCAGAAGCATGAATTGTTCAGAGGAGGGAAAGACACTAAAAATACTCCAGGCTCCTCCATAAATCTACTAGAGTGCTACAGAAAACCTGGTGTCCTCATCCACTCCAAAATAATAAACAAACTCTCTTTGCATGACAAAGGAAGTAAGATACATTTAAAAAAAAAACTCACATCCTCACTCAGATGGTTAGCAAAAACACAAATCTAAAAAAGGGAAAAGAAAGTTTTCCCATTCTACTAGCATTTTAGGGATGAAGGCACTGGAACTTGATGAAAAAGAGAATGAAAAGATACACTGATATTTAGTTTGGATTCCTCCTCACCATGACTTGGCAGTGTGGTATAGTGATAGAGTATGGAACTTGGAATCAGGAAATCCTGGATTCAAAATCTAACTCAGTCTTTAACCAGCTATGTGACCCTTGGCAAATTATTTAACCTTCTAGGCCTTAGTTTCCATTTCTGTAAAAAAGAAGGGATTGGACTCCATGACATCTCTGATCCCTTCCAGATCTAAATCTGTAATCCCATGATCTATTGCTATGTTTTGGGAGTTATTATGGTGATTTGTGTTCCAAGTTTATCTTTAAGAAGAACATCTTAATCTAATCTTTAAATATGGGGTATCCCAAAAAGTCTTGATGGAATTCTCAAGTTCCTAAAGCTTAGAAATGGCATTAAGATTTTTGGGACACACTGTATAGTCCAATATAGTATTCTCCCCCCCCCCCCAAAAAAATTCTTACTTTCTGTCTTAGTAACTCTAAGTAACTTAGTAACTCTAAGACAGAAGGGTAAGAGCTAGGCAAATGGGAGTAAGTGACTTGCCCAGTCTAGGAAGTATCTGAGGCTGAATTTGAACTCAGGTCCTCCCAACTGCAGACCTGGTATTCTATCTACTGTGTCTTCTAGTTGCCCCCCAATATAGCATTTTGATCAGGCCTACCTCAAAGACCAGAGGATACTTAGTATCAAACTCGGTTTGGAGGGGATGAGAGGCCACTTGGAGTGATCTAATTAATAGTCCAAAGAGGAAACTGAGGAATATGTGGCCACCCAAGTTCCGTGGTGGAGACATCCTGGTAAAGCTGGCAAAATACTGAATGTCATTTGTTTCATTAACCAGGAATATATACATGCTGGGCTTCTTCACAGTTTAGACCCCCCCTTTTTTTCTAACGAGATAGTCTATAGTAAAAAAGAATGTTAGACCATAATTTTCAATGTGGTATAAGACCCTGGAAATATGTAAGACACACAGCTCTAATATATGTGCCCATGGGCAAATAACTTTAACCTACTGCTCTGAATCAACTTCTTCTACTAGAATTTAGCAAACTACAAACTGAGACCCATGCCAGATTTTGCTTAGAGCTAATAATGATTCTAAAATAAAAAGAAAATTGTATTTTATTATTATTTTTTAAATTTTTATTGAATTTCCTTCAATTACATGTAGAAACAATTTTGGACCATTGTCTGACATTTTGCAATTCAGATTTGACCTGTGAGGCAGTAGTTGGAAAACTCCTGCTTTAGGTCAAAGATGGTGAAAATTTTGCCCATCTCCATTGGTGGTTGTGAGAAAAGTGCTTTGAAACTATCAAACTATGAAACTATCAAAGTTCTATGAAAGCGTAGCTGAAGGACCAACATCGTGAGCCTTAGACGCTATATTCCTCATATTCGTTTGGTCAGTCGTGGCTCACCACTCATGGTTAGCCTGACACATCCCAAGATCCCCTTTCCATGAACTTCCTCATCTCTTCATGTAGTCTTTACTCCAGTAGGATTCTCTGTGAATCATGACATCCTGGAGCCTCATACAGCAGCTCTCAAGGGCACTTGAGGCAAAGCTGGACAGCTCCTACTAAGAGCAATGACACTTGGCTTAGAGATGGGAGGCTTTGAGTTCAAATTTGACCTCAGACACTACCTAACCCTAACCTGTCTTCTGCCATGGAATGGATATTTAGTATTGATTCTAAGACAGAAGGTAAGGATTTAAAAAAGAAAAAGGGCAAAAAATTATCCCTACCCTCAAGGAGCTTATAGTCTAAAAGCACCTAGTTAAATATAAGAATAACCTAAAGAACAAAAGTGAAACAAGGAGTCGAATCTCCCTCTGGGGAGATCACTTGTAAACAGCTCAGTACAAACAAGGTGTGGGGGAGGAGAGACTCTGAATCACAAAATTCCAGAAAGCAACTGTCAAAAATCAGTCCCTTAAGGGCACCAGTATAGTGCTTGGGCTATTTGTCCATTATTTTATTTTTTTTGCATGTTGTCTTCCCTGATAGAATTTTACCTTCTTGAAGGCAGAGAAACATTCAACCATGCCTTTGCTCTTCTTTGTCCCTCCTTAGCACAGTGCCAGGATAATAAAAAATGTTTAATAAATGCTTGCTGTTGATGATGACAATGACATGACTGACCCGTCACATTTTCTGGCCACGGATAGCTTTGATGATGTCTTTGCATGTGTAAATCATCGTGATCAATATGCTGCAGTCTATTAATAACTATCACATGTCTTTTGTTGTCCTTTGTGTTACTAGCAATTTTAATTCTTCTGAGATCATGGTGTTCCATGATTCACAGCCTTATAGCATCACTGGAAGAATAATAGTGTTGAAAGAGATGGTTTAAAGCAGAAAATAATTCACTATCACTGAAAGCAATGTACAATTTTCCAAATACAACTCAGCCTGGTCACTTTTTTTTTCCTTCAGTTTAGGAGCCAGTTCATTGTCCACCTGCAGCAGTGATCTGAGCCACATATATTAACTAGCAGGTTATCAATTCAGCTGCATGCCATAAACCAAACAATATGGATTTTCAACCATTATTTTTCTCTTGTAGATAGTTAAAGCCCTTTTGAGTTATTATTGATTTCATTGAGGAGACTTTTAAAGATCAGAGGCTCAGTATAAATTAAAACAAAAACATTGATGAACAGGGGACTTTAGAAGATCTTGCCATTGATGGGAAAATTTTCAGTTTTAATTTTAAACAGGATGTCCTCCATGATACTAGCAAACATTTTGGTCTTGCTTCATGTGAATTTTCAGTGAACTATTGAATAAGAATAATAGCTAGCCTTTTTTATTTAGGACCTACTATGTGCCAGGCACTGTGCTAAGTGCTTTACAAATATCTTACTGACAAGAGCAGTTGGGTGGCTTAGTGGATTGTGAGCCAGACCTAGAAATGGGAGGTCCTAGGTTCAAATCTGGCCTTAGACACTTCCCAGCTGTGTGGCCCTGGGCAAGTCACTTAACCCTCATTGCCTAGCTCTTACCATTCTTATTCCTTGGAGCCAATACACAGTATTGATTCTAAGACAAAAGGTAAGAGTTTAAAAAAACAAATATTTCACCTCCTCTTCAAAACAACTCCACAACTTAAAAAAAACAACAACTTAGGAGCAAATTTTTTTAAACCTTACCTATCTTAAAATTGATACTGAGCATTGTTTCAAGGCAGAAGAGCAGTAAAGGCTAGGCAAGGTTAAGGAACTTGCCCAGGGGCACACAGCTAGGAAGCTGAGGCCAGATTTGAGCCCTGTTCCTCCTGACTTCAAGCCTGGCACTCTATCTTCTGTGCTACCTAGCTGCCCCTAACACTACTTCATGATTGAAGAAAATCAGGCAGACAGAAGTTAAGAGATTTGCCCAAAGTCACACAGCTAGTAAGTTTCTGAGCTGTAATTGAACTCAGGTCTTCCTGATTCTAGGTCTACTGTGTCACCCAGCTATCTAGATACCACCTAGCTTGCTTTGGTGTTGAACACAGCTGTTTTTAAGTTGTATTCTTTCTTATTGCACAGATCGTTGAAGAATTTTAATTTATATGTATTGAAAAAACCTTACTTTGCAACGTTTCGAAAAATTCTCTCTTTCTTTAAATTCCATTACCTCCTGCCAGGACTTCCCTCTGTGTGTATTTGTTCAAAGGCCAAGTGTTCTTGTCTTCAGTTTCTTAATCGTTGCTGCTTCCTCTACTACTACCTCGACTACTAAGATGGTAAAGTGCAAATGTAGTTGTTCTATTATTATTGTCCAGGAGGCTAGAACACTGGAAAAACACCATCTGATCTGTTTCATTTTTGTGACTGTTGTTCTCCTTCCAATTCATATGCAAATGTTCTCAAGATGATTTGGTTTAATTGAGTCTCCTGCCAAGTTTTTACAAAATCACAATATTTGACAGTTGTAAGGGACCTCAGCAGCCATCTAGTCTAACCCAAACATGAAATGAATCCCTACTATAACATACACGACAAGTGTTCAAATAGCTCTGAAGTTCTCCAAGGAGGAAAATCTACAATTTCTCCAGAAAGCTTGCTGAATTTTGGTACAGCTTTATTTCTTTTTTTCCCTTCTGCAATTTTGTTATATTCTTAGCTTAAATTTTTTTCATCTTTTTATTTGGTGGCAATGCTTATAATTTTCCAGCATTCCTCTCAGTAATGTTTTACACATGAGCTTATACTTTCAGGCTAGAGTCCTTAACTGCCCTGACTCTCCACTTGTTAAGATTGTGTCTGAGGATTGGAACAGTTCTAGAAAGCTCCTTTGGTTTCCTCATTGTGCCACCTTTTTTTCTCAGTTAATTTTCTCTGAGAAACCTTAATATATTTATTGTATTACTGTAAGCATCATCTGTTGCTGTTGTTCATTTCCTGTTTTGCAGAGCTGACAAGTTGTTTATACATGTTGAGGTTGGGTGCACTATAATAACATTTAGTACCTTCTCATCCTTTTTTTAATTTGATAATTACTTTGACCTTTGCTATAATCAGTTGTTGATCTGATTACATCATAGAGTAGATTCTGGTGTGATTGTTGCATCTATAATATGACATTTCCTGTCTATTGAGGTAGAGTTGACTTTTGGGGGATACCATTTGATGCTTGTCATGTCCAGGCCCTTCTGAATTTTTCCTTTAAAAAAGTATCTAAAGTACATAGGCCTGAGGTTTTTCTCAATGGTCTAAAAATCTTCGATTTCTTTCTTTCCTTATCTTGAATCATATTTTCCAATGTTGTTTTCACTCTTCCCCTCCTGTTCCTGATGCTCATGTATATACATTTTTAGTCACTGAGTGTTAAAGTACATGTTAACTTCATTTGTTTGGTGGATCTTTTCATAGTTTACAAAGAGTTTCTTTAATTCTTCATCCTCTAAAATCCATTTTGGTAGATAAGCTGAAATTATCTTCATGGTGGTTTGCTTATATACTCTCATTGTAATTACTATAAAGAGAAATAATCAAGTATCCCACAAAATTATGTTCCTTTTTGCCTTTGGGTACCTAATGAAATCAACTTTGTCAGTTTCTGTTTGGGGTTCCCTGAAGAGAACCTTTAAGTTGTAGTTTATTTCAGCTCCAACATCCTCATATCTTTTGGGATCAGTTATACTGAAAATGTCAATATAGTTGTGGTTTGGTTCCTCCAGTTGGGTGTCAACTTGTTGGTTGTTTGACAAAAATCAAAGATTAAGAGTAACAGCGGGTAAGTTAATGTTTATAGAGGCATAAAATCTGTGATTGTTAGAACCCTCTGTTCTTTCCTCCACCATTCTGATATCAGAGTTGTAGAACTAGAAGGGAATTGCACAAGGACCATTTTTATTTTTGTTCACACCGTGGGTCACTATGACCCATCTCACCACTCCCTTCTAAAAATCATCATTGAGTAGCCCAACTTTCTGGCAATTGAATTTTTCCACATTTAAGCAAGATTAGTCCTGGCACTGTCCATTGGCCATGTGGCTTAGTAGGTCTCCAGTCCCTCTCCCTCCATGTCTTTATGAGTTGCTGTTTTCAAAAGAATTAATTCTCCTGTAACAGGCTCTCTTAATGAAGCTCTCTGAACTGGTAAGCCTGCTTCTCAAATGACTTGTGTACAGTCTGTCCCTGTCCTTTACTCCAAGCTTTCCCAGTTTAGCAGGATCTGCCAGACCTTGCATTCTGCTGGCATAGATTCTGAGAACTCAGGGTCACCTGTGCCTCATATTGAGGCATCAAAGTAGGACTTTAGGAGAGACTACAATATTAATAATGAGAATAAATGTTTATTGGTTGAACAGAGCTCCCCTTCATAATGGGTAATAGGTGCTAGTGAAAGCCACATGAGGAGTTTCAGTGAAGACATTCAGGCCTTCCATTAATACTTTATAGCAAATGGGTCAATTTGAGTCAGACTAGCCAATATAAGGAATTAAATTTTAATGGTTTGACTAAAACATATGAAAATTATAAATAATATGGTAGTCACCAATTTAAAGTATTATTGCTCAAAGTTGAAATGACTTTTAATAACTTTATTTACAAAAAAAAAAGGTGGAAAAAGTGAAAGTCGAGAAATATAGAAAGATAGAGAAGACATTTAGCCTATCTATCTAAAATATTGCTCAGGTTCTCAACTCAGCCAGGACTTGCTGACCTTCAAGATAGGAAAGGAAAGCCAGCTATTCATTCACCCAAGTTCCCTCCAAGAGGTAGGTCAAGATGATGACTGGAGCTGGAGATGACTCCCCAGGACTTTCTTCTTGAAGCCCACTTCCTTCTTGAAGCTGATCCCCTTCTTGAAACCAATTCTCCAGCCCCAGAAATTCAGGGCCTTTTATGGCAGCTTCTTGTCCCTTCCCCTATTCACAGGGGCCAACCACAGTTTCCAAATTGCCTAGACACTGTCCAGGGGGCCAGTGTCTGTGGGATTCACTTCTTACCTTCTGGAGGGGTAAATTCTCATCAAAAGGGTTCACAGATTTCTGGCTGATTGAATTTCTGAGGGTGTAAATTCTCTAAATGGTTTGTTTGTGAGCTCCTCTACCTAGTTCTAAGTAGGGTGTTCAAACTTTTGTTGATTCAATTCAAAAGTAGACAAAGGAGAGCTAACCCTGTCTTCACAATCTGGGGTGGTACTAAGTACAGTGCTTAAGTTATTGTTAGCCAAGTGTTAACTCAAAATAGACAAAGGAAATTAAGGATTCCTTTTCACAAGTATGAACTCAGAATAGACAAAGAGAATCAAGAATTTCCTTTCATACCAGCAAGCAAAACTCCCCAGTATGTCTGAAATAGATTAAAATATAATTGAGAAATATTCAACAAGAAAAATAAAAATATATTACAACATAGATAATGCTAATTTGTGGTTTTCTAAGTCAAGATGAAGCCTTAGGAGTCTGCATCTGTTGCTGATTTTGACACTACAGGTGGTATCCAAGCATGGTAAAGTAAGCTACAGTAGAAAGAACATTCGATTTTGAAATCACAAGACTTGATCCTTAGTGGGTCAAGTCATTTCATTTCTCTAGGTTTCAATATTCTCAATTATATAAAAACTAGATAATCTTTTGGGACCTGTCCAGCTCCAGAGTTATAATCCTAAAGCAGAGATTCTTAACCTTTTTTGTTGTTTAACTGTTTGATCTTCTGGGGAAACCTCTGGATTCCTTCTTGTAATAATAACATTTAGTTGCCCACATTCATCATTGAAGGAAATACTGATGTCCACTTAGAAGTTAGGGCAAATAAGGATATATATCTTCTTCCCTAACAAGAAAGCTCTATCTTTGCCACAGACTTACTATGAATATAATGTTTGTCTCTATACCCTTATCACTCCTGTCTTTGATAATCAAGGGAGTGTGTACATGTGTGTATAAATATATATATATACATATCTATAAAAACATGTGTATATACCTATATATAAATGTATATGTAATATATGAACATTTGTTTTTATATGTGCATATATTTTATATCTATAATAGGTAATACACACATATATAAACACATAAATACACCCATATATATTGTTGTTGTTGAGTCATTTTAGTCATGTTTGATTCTCTGTGACCCCCATTTGGGATTTACTTGACAAAGATCCTGGAGTGGGTTGCTATTTCCTTCTCCAGCTCATTTGACAGATTAGGAAACTGAAGTAAAGAATGACTTGCCCAAGATCACATAGCTAATAAGTGTCTGAGGCTAGATTTGAATTCAGGAAGATGAGTCTTCCTAACTCCAGGTCCGACACTCCCCCCATATTTATATATAAACATATGTTATATAGTATATACATGTGTAGGATACATGGTGTTATTTTTATATAATACTCTTACATATAATATATACATATTGCATATTTTTATATAACATATATAAACATTAAAATAGAAATATATGTATGATAGATACAGTGTAGCTCTTCATATTTGGTACACTAGCAGATATTATTGATATCTTTATTTTACAGATGCAGAAACAAAGGTTGAGGGGTCAAATTACTTGCCCATAGTCAAATAGCCAATCAGCGTCATATTCAAATTTAGCTCTTCCTTACTCCAGATCCACCAGCTTGACATATTAGTTGGCTCTTCATTGACTGTGTTATGAATAAGCTGCTTTAAAGTGTCCCAGAAATGTGAGTTATCATTAATTCATGCTTCCTATAATAGAAGCAATGTCTATAAAACTGTTGAGAGGCATTTATGAGTCAAGTAACAGTCTAATTAGATAAAATGTTCTAGGCTATACAGAAAAGAGAAGTATGCTAGATACATACACATCTACTTTAGAGACATTTAGGTGGCTCAGTGAGTAGAGCACTGGGTCTAGCATAAATAAAGAGCTGAGTTCAAATCTCACCTCTGACACTTATTAGTTGTGTCACTCAGGGCTATTTAACCTCTTTCTATGTCAGTTTCTTCCCATGTGAAGTGGGAAAATATAGCATCTATCTCACAGGCATTGTGAGGATCAAATGAGATAAAATTTGTAAAGTGCTTAGCATAATGCCTGGCACTTAGTAGGTGCTTAATAAATCCTTTTTTACTTTCCCTTTTGCTTAGTATGCACACACACATATACATACATGCATATAGATAGATATTGTTGTTATTCTTTGTCCGTTTTTAAAGAGGATCAATGATATCGCGGGATATCTTTACTTATGCAAGTCAAGATATCTCTAGATATAGTTATATACTAAAAGATGCTTTAATTGAATTTGTTAGCAACCAAGCTATATATTCAATTATTGCCCAAGCAGTTCCTTTATTATGGATCCCAGTGTCATGGGGAATATGGGGCATTTGGGGTGCTAATAAAGAAATAGTACTTGTAAACACAGGCCTGGAACTAGAAGGGACCTCAAAGTCATTCATACTATGTTCATAAATGAAGGAAACACTAAAGTTCAGTTAATCCAGTTGAACCCCTCACTTTATAAATGAGGAAATTGAGACCTAGAGAGGCAAGTGACTTGCCCAAAGTCCTATAAGCATTAAGAAGCCAAATTAGGATTCAGGCCCAAGGTATTCTTTCACTATGGAAGGATGGAAGCTGAGGACTTGGATTTGAATCCTAACTTGGCTCCTATAGAATTTGGGGCGAGTCCCTCATCTCTGACATCTCAGTTTCCTCATTCATATCTTTGTCGATCTGTGCTTGTGCCATTGAATGCTCTAGAGCTCACACTGACATCCCCCAGAAGCAGAGGGGCAAGCAGTGATCACCTTACAGTTGCAGCCAGCCTAAAGCTACCCATCTGAATTTTGTTCACTGAGCTGACTCTCCTGTCTCTAGAGAAAGGATTGGGAAAGGTGGCTAGGATAGAGGCATCAAATGTAACAGTAGTGCCAACTCCTTTGGCCGCCTGATTTCAATCAGACTCAAAGCTGAAGCTTGTCACTTCCAAACAAAAATGAAAAATGTTTTGTAAGTTCGATTCATCAGAACAGATGGCCTCCAGGACTACCAAAAACATCCTACGTAACCACATCTGTGTGAAAGGTGCATGGAAGGGATGAAAGACTAGCAATGCTGGGTTTCTATGACAAAAAAAAATAGATCAAAGATGACTGATTCAGAGTCCAAGGGCCCATAAATAAATGGGGATTGCTAAAGAGAAGACTAGTATAAACCCACAGAGCAGTTAATCTTAAACTGGCAGCAGAGGCAGCTAGATAGCTTGATGGACAGAGAGCCAGGCCTAGAGACCAGAGGTACTGGGTTCAAATGTGACCTCAGATACTTTCTACCTGTGTGGCCCCAGACAAGTCACTTAACCCTGATATGGGTCTTTTGCCTTGGAACTAATACTTAGTATCTATTCTAAGACAAAAGGTAAGGATTAAAATGAAAAAAAAATCTGACTGTAATTCATCTGTCTTCATTAGATTGGTATTTTAAGCTGAATGTAAATGGAGGCACAAAAATAAGATACGGATCTGATTGGTCACATCTACTGCAGTTATGTCTATTTCTACCTGATATGAAAGTTACATCTAAGTCCAGAAGAGTTGGACCAGTGTTTAAAATTCTTTTCCTGACTGTGTTGGGTTGATTTCAATTCCAGTATAATGTACTGTCCAGTGGAAAGGATAATAATAAGCACTACTTCATACCATGTGGTTGTTGTGAGGAAGAGGACTTATGAACCTTAAAGTGCTATAAAATGTGTTATTTTCATTCAGCTGATTATATGGAAATATGCTATCCAGCTGATTGACTTAGTCAATGTAAATTAAGATGGATGACCTAGTAGACCACAATAGATAGGACATTTAAAATATAATGATACCAGTGCAACCAACTAGACTTTCCTTTTTTTTTTAATTATTTAAAAAATAAAACCCCTTATCTTCCATCCTAGAATCATTATTGTGTATTGGTTCCAAGGCAGAAGAGTGATAAGGGCTACAAGGCAGAAGAGTGATAAGGGCTAGACAATGGGAGTTAAGTGACTTGCTCAGAGTTACAGAGCTAGGAAGTGCCCAAGGTCAAATTTGAACCCAGGACCTCCCATCTCTAGGTCTGGCTCTCAATCCACTGAGCCAAGTAGCTGCCACCCCAACTAAACATTCTTAGTAATTATTTACATTTGAATTACCTAGTTTCAATACAAATAGTGTCATAACAATTTTCACACACTCCTTCTAATTCCCCATAAGTATTCTATGTCCATCATTATCATTTATTTTTCTCTTATATGTTAATAGTACCTTTAGTTACCCAGGTTCACAAAATAGGTGTCATCCTAGATTCTACTCTACATCCTAGATTCACTCATGCAATAAATCTAATCTGTTGCTTAATTTTGACATTTTATTCTCTACACTAATTCTCATATCTGTCCCCTTCTTTCCCTTTACATAATCACCACCCTAGTTTAGGCCTTCATCATCTGTCACTTGGATTGCTTCAATAGTCTCCTAATTGGCATACCCATTTTATTTTAAAAAATTAATAGTCATCAATTTTCTCACCGTCCTACTTCCCTACCCCACTGAAGAAAATGAAAGAAAAACAAATCTCTCTCAATAAATATACTTAGTTAATCAAGACACATTCCATCACTGGCTAACTTTTTATTTTATTTTTTTTTAGTTTTCTTCCAGATTACATTGCTATGATTTTCAATAATTGTTTTCTGACATTTTGTGATCCATGCTCTCCCCCTCTCTTCCACCTCTTCTTCCTCCCCAAGATGGCAAGTATTATGATTTAGGTGGTGTACGTGTTATCATACAATGCATATTTCCATGGCTGTCATTTTGTGAAAGAAGACACATATTACTAAGAGGAAAAATTAATGGAGGAAATAAAGTGAAGAATGCTATGCTGTAGTCTGCATTCAGACTCCATCAGTTCCTTCTGTGGTCATGGTAGTGGATCGCCCTTTTCATGGAGTCTCTTGGAATTGTCCAAGGTCCTTGTGTTGTTGGTGACTGTAGTTATTCACAGTTGATAGTCACACGCTATTTGTTACTGTGTTTGAAGTACTCCTGCTCTGCTCACTTCACTTTTTATCACTTATATCTTTCTAGGGGTTTTTTTTGTCATCCTCTTGTCATTTCTTATGGCACCATAGTATTCCATTATAATCTGTATGCCACAACTTGTTTAGCCATTTCCCAAGTGGCAGATAACCCTTTGCCATCACAGAAAGAGCTGTGAGGAATCTTTTTGTACGTATAGATCCTTTTCCCCTCTTCTTGGTTTTTTGGGGTACAGATCTAGTAGAAATATTGCTGAGTCAAAGGGTATACACATTTTTATGGCCCTCTGGGCATGGTTCCAACTAGACTTTTTTTTAGTAATTACTTACATTTAAATTACCTAGTTTTAATACAAATAGTGTCATTATAATTTCCCCACATTCTCTTTAAGTGCTCATAAGTATATACTTAAGGAATATCTGAAAAAAAAAAGGACTGTCCTAGGATCACACAGCTATTAATTGTTAAAAGCCCAGTTCTTCCTAATTTCATTGCTTATATTATCCAGATAGCAGGGTGCAGAAGTCCACTATTTTTTTCTTTATCTATTGTGAATCAGTTATCATAATAATGTATCTAGTCAGTCAAGGGGGCTGCTTAAGTGACTTGCTTAAATTCACACAGCAAGACCAGACCCGAGCTGTGAAAGAGAAATTTTCCTGACTCCAGGCCAAACACCCTATCCACTGTGCCACCTAGCTGCCCTTTGACTGAATAGATGCATTATTATGAAGTGGAAAAAGAAATGACCTTTTTTTTTTGCCAAGAAAACTCCAAATAGGATCACAGAGAATCAAGCACAACTGAACAACATCCAATCAAAGGGAAACAGCCTGATTGTATATTCTCATCTCCATTTTCCCACTAACTAGCTAGGTGACCCTAGGCAAATCAGTTAATCTCTCTGAGGCCCAATTTCTTCATTTATCCTTTGGGGATAATAATAACTCTCCAGGGTAGCTGTGAGAATAAAAGAAGATAATGATTATGTAAACATCTTGGAAAAAACAAAAACTATACAATATGATGATTATGATTATTTAAGGTTGTCTAAGCCTTTTGAATCATAGTATGTATGGTCACTTCTCTTCCCCACATTCACATGTCTTTCCACTGAGACTAGTGATTCCAGGTTCTAGGTACTCTGAGGGGAACATCTGTTCAAAACTCACAGCTTTTGAGCCTTCACCAATGTATTTCCTTTTTATTAGTCAGCCAAAGGACAGAATTAACTCAAAGCAAAAGCATTTTAAAGCATAGTGAAAGAAGTAGCATTAAAACATCTCTCAATCCCTCAATTGATAAATGGGCAAAAGATATGAACAGACAATTTTCAGATGAAGAAATCAAAGCCATATATAGGAATATGAAAAAATGCTCTAAGTCACTGATGATTAGACATATGCAAACCAAAACAGTTCTGAGATATCACTTCACATCCATAAGACTGGCTAAAAGGCCAAAGGGCAAAGTGACAAATGTTGGAGAGGATATGGGTAAATGGGGATACTAATACACTGTTGGTGGAGCTGTGAAATGATCCAACCATTTTGGAGCGCAATTCTGAATTATACCCAGAGAAGTAAAGCAATATATACACTTAGACCCAGCAAAACCATTGCTAGGTCTGTTTCCCAAAAAGATCAGTGAAAAAGGAGAAGAATCCGTAAATTCATAACTATCTATAGCAGCTCTTTTTGATGTGGCAAAGAACTGGAAATTGAGGGAATGCCCACCAATTAGAGAATGGCTAAACAAATTGTGGTATATGAGTGATAGAATACTACTGCACCATAAGAAATGATAAGCTGACTGGTGTTTTTTTTTTAAACTTGGAAAGAACTATATGAGATATTGAACAGTGAAATGAGTAGAACCAGGAGAAGATGGTACAGCCACAGAGTTAATGCTGAAACAATAAACTGAATGTTACCTCTGGAAAGTGAACTCACAGGTAAAGCATGAAAGACTTTATATATATATATATATATATATATATATATATATATATATATATATATATATATATATATATATATATATATATAGTTGGTCTCCTGGACAATATCTACTGTGATGCTCAGATGGTGGGGAGAGGATGGGACACTTGTGGACAGGATTTATTATGTAGATGTGAAGAAAAGTAAGCTAAACATAGAAGAGATTTATGATTTCATTTCTGGGTTATCTTTTTCTTTGTATATGGAAATACTTATTTTAGTTGGTTTTGTAAAATTTGGAAGGAAAAAAAAGAACATTTCTCCCATAATCTTCCAATGAATACACCAATGTAAATGGAAAGATTAGACACTCTTAGGGAGTATACATATGTGGCTAAAGCATAGGGAAAGAGGAATAGTTTTTGCTTTTGACCATGTAGGGTCACTATTCCTTTTGGTGAGGTCATCAAGCTGCTGCCAATCATCCTGGTCTTTGTATGGTTGCTGCATGAAATCTCTGCCAGCTGTTCTCATATTATTGTGGCTGGCTGCTGCCAGGTGAGGCTCCACTGAGCATGCAGTTTGAGTTTATTTCTGTTTCCAGTTTCTCTCTCTCTCTCTCTCTCTCTCTCTCTCTCTCTCTCTCTCTCTCTCTCTCTCTCTCTCACACACACACACACACACACACACACACACACACACACACACACACACAATCAGTTAGGGGAAAACCTTTTTAGCTTTCTTTTTTCTCCATATAGGGAATGTGTTGTTGTTGTTTTTGTTTTTGTTTTTGTGTTTTCTTTAAGAGTGCCTCTAGTGGGCATACAGAAAGTAGCACCCATCTGTATGAAATTCATTTTCATCTTCTTCCTGCTTACCAGGACAAGATCTTTACCCCATGCTTCTATCTGACTTGGGGTTAGAAAGTTTTTGAAACTTCCATTTAATTTGATCTGAATATCATCTGAATCATTTCAGGGGAAGCTATTCTTTCAACCAATCATCAAGGGCTACCTAGATATGAGCCCTTCCATCCATCTTGACCCAGTTTTCTCAACCCCGGGCACTTTTTCTGATTTCCATAGATGGAGTTCCATGGATGCAGTGCCCTCTACTTCAATCCTTTTCACTAAATTCCTGACTTTATTATGTCAATGTGGACAGAAGCAATTTTTAAGCCATTCTCCACTACCAGCTGGAAAAAGATGCAAATTCCTCTTGCTTAGGCAGATCCTAGTGTAATCAAAAAATGTGAAAATTCAGTACAAAAGTAAATAGCCCATGCTATATACTGTCAATTTAAGCAGATAATGGCTCCTATGCTATCTGCTAGTGGACATATTGAATAAATACACATATTTCCTTAGTGAAGCCTTCTATATTACTAAGGCTATAACCAAAGAAAGGTGAATTAACTGGACCATAATTAATATGTCAGGACATTATATATTATATACTACCATCCTATCCCTCTACCAAAATTTCAGTATTTCCTTTAGGGATACCACTATCCTTTTAGTCTTCTAAGTTCTCATCCTCTGGGTCACTCTCAACCCCTTAATTTTCTTCATCTAATCAATTGCCAAATCTTATAATTTCTCTCCATAATTTTCATTTCTATCCCCTTTCTCTACTCATATGGCCACCATCCTAATAAGGTTTCCAGCATTTTATAATCTCTCACCTGGGCAGATAGCTTCCAGATTAGTCTTCCTGCCTTCTCTCTCCTGTCCAGTCCATCAAAAAAGATGCCAAAGTAATTTTCCTAAAATATTAGTCTGGCAATGTCACTCACTCCCCAATGGTTCCCTATTGCCTTTTTTTACAGTATTTTTGGAAAGCATAGATATTTTTATTTTAAAATATAATATGTAACATAACAATAACATAATGAATATGATGTGTTACAATATGCTTATCCAAGTAGAAGTATCCAAGAGAAACAAATTCTCACATTAGCTATGTCCAAAAATTTACATCTCCTTTTTTTTCCTTCCCCCTCTCACCCTTCTGTGGATGAGAGAATGGGAAAAAGCCTGAGGCACACATAACCCTCAGTTAATACGCCTAATACACTTCCCTCCTTTATTGGCTTTTGAATAAAGTTAAAAACTCTTCTATTGGGCATTTGAAGCCCTAAACTATCTGGCTCCAACCTTCCTTTCTAGACTTATTATTCATTATTCCCTTCTTCATGTGGTTCCTTACCATTGGCATTTGTTCTCCTATTTCTGTGTTTTTCAACTGGCTGCCCCTCATTTCTGGAATGTTCTCCATTCATGGAATGTACTGTTCCTTAATTATATACAGAATATGAGAATCTGGTTATTAATCAGAAGTGATGGTGAGGATGTTAGCAGAAATGATTCAGTTCTAAACCAGAAAGCAAAGAGAGATCAAAGGACAGATTTCAGAATGCCGTGGACTAAGCTTGGAGTTTGAAGTGATAGGTACCATAGATGCTGTGGAGAAGAAGTTTCAGGTGAGCAGAGGAATGATTTGGAGGCAGAGAATCAGACAAGTCACTCAGTGGTTTGGCTGAAAATCCATGCCTAATAAAAAGTGATCAACACAGTGTTGATCAACTCAGCTTAGTAGTAGAAGTATCTGTTTTTCACAGAAACTACAGTCATCAAGTAACTTTAAGGGAAGATTACTGAGACACAAAAGGTAAATGAAGTTCGTGACTTCAGAATTGTAAGTAACCTCAAACAGATAATTTTCTTCACTTGTGTGTTTCTTTGCCAGAAACAAAACAAAACAAAACATATTCATGGGTTTCTTTCCATGTGTGACCATTTCCCCCCACAGATACCAAATACATTGTTAAGAAAGATCCAGGTTTAGTACAATGGCACAATGGAAGGGATATTGGACTTGAAGTCAGGAAGAACTGGATTCAAATTCAGCCTCATACATTTATTTAGCTGGGTAACCTTGGGTAAGTTGTTTAACTCTTGTTCATCTCAGTTTCCCTAACTGTAAATGGATATAACACCTCTCAGAGTTGTTACAGAATCAAATGTGATAATATTTGCAAAGCGTCTGGCAGATACTAGGTAATATATAGATTAAAGAAACTATAATATTAAAACTATAACAACATTGATATAAATAATATACTTGTGTCGACAAGAAATTTGGATGACTCAGTTTACCTCTGCCCTTTGAGAAACCTCAGTACCGAGCACCCCTGTTTTGGGGTTGAACTTTAGACTTTAGAGCTGTTTGGAAACCCTTAGCATAGGTGGGATTTATGGACATAGCTAGCTAATGTTAAATGCCTTTTAGTTGTTTTAGAGGCTTCCCTTACTGTGTTGTCTCCTTTCAGGATCCCAGCTCCTGAGTTTGACCCTTGCCTTTGAGGTGATATAGCTGACCCCTAGGTGATACCCCTGAGGCTGGCTGCAAAGAGGTTTGCAACCTGTTTGTGGTTTGTCTCTGAAGGCTCACTGTAGCAAATTCTCCAGAGGGTATAAGAGACCCCCTAAGTTCTGTTTCTCTTTAGAGTTGGCAATTAGCATGGTGTTTTCTCCCAGGGCAGAGTTGGCATCAGAGCTGGCATTTAGGGTGGTGCCTTCTCCCAGGGATACGGTTCCCAGGGTCCTCAAGGTGCAGGCCCTGTGTGGTATGTGGTGCTGGTCTCTGAGTGGTGGCCAATGTTGGACCCTGTCCCTTTTCTTGATTAAAGACTTAGGCTTTTCTGACTACTTTGGTAGTTCTGTGTTATTTCCAAGTGAACTATTAATAAACTATAATAAAATAATAAACTATTATTATTAATTTGGATTTAGTATAAAAGTATCTGTGATATTATTTATTTTGCCTTTTGTTAAAATAAATAACTATTTTTAAAATCTAGGAGTGTCAATATTGTGAACATTTAGTTTTGGATAAATAGAAGCATATCTGGGGGGAGGGCTTTAGATCTGAATGGGTGAGAAAGGTGTGGGGGACTCCAAGCAGCTTAGAAAAAATTTTGAGTGTAACCTCTATGACCATTTAGATCCATTACCACGAGGACAAGATGGAATAAATGAGTGAGCCCAAGGAGTGAGAAGGTATCCCTGTGTGTGAGAAAAGAGATGTGCTATAATGTGAATGGCTACCCATCTACCTATTACATGAATGAATATTTCTTGATTGATTAATAGATGGGCTTAAAATTGTATATACTGGGGGCGGGGCGGGGGGGAGTAGCTAGGTGATTCAGTGGATTGAGATAAGACCAGAGATAGAAAGTCCTAGCTGTGTGACCCTGGGTAAGTCACTTAACTGCCATTGCCTTGAACTAGTACATAGTATTGATTGTAAGAGGGAAAGTAAATGTTCAAAAAACAATTGTATATACTCTCGGAACCTGTAGACCAGATTTTTAAAAGTCTCCATCTGAAGCCAACTATAGCAAAAATCTGACCAGACCACAACCTAGTCCTTCTTATTCCCAGATCTATGTTACTGGGTGAACTGATAAAACTGCTAGACCCAGCGATGATTTGATCAACATGCAGATATCCTAGAAGCCCAGTGTGGAACAGCCAGGCTCTTTAATCTTACCTATCTTAATGGCAGTACTTAATAACTGAATTCACTCCTAAATTGGGGAGTATTAGTCCTGGGAAAAGATCTACCATATAACTATTCTTCTAGAGTAGCAAGCCTGATAGCAGTGTCCTGGGACAATGGGTCAATGGGGCCTCATTGGAGTATCTGGTCTGAAGAAGGTGCTTCAGTGACTGAAGGAAGGTTGTTCTATTTAAATGATTAAGGCTGATGGCTGAACCCAATGGAGAAGCTCAGAGTTTGGCTCACTGGGTTCACTTGCTTTAAGAAGGACAGGAGTGGTTGTTTCTGCCTAGAAGATTGTATTGGCTTGGCATAGGGTGTTCCTGGGGAGGGAGGAAGGAAAATCACATTCTGCAAGGATGGCAGAGAACTTTGTAATGTAGAGATCAGCCCAACACAAATATGGGGGAGAGGGCTATGAAGTTTACATTCTGGGACTAATTGTACATGGTATAGTGCATAGACAGCTAGGCCTGAAGGCAGGAAGACCGGGAGTTCAAATCTGACCTCGGATACTTGCTTGCTGTAAGATCCTGGGCAAGCCACTTAACCCTTTTTGCCTCTGTTTCCTTATTTGTAAAGTGAGCTGGAGAAGGAAATGGCAAACCAATTCAGTATCTTTGTCAAGAAAACCCCAATTGGGGCCATGAAGAATCAAACACAATTGAACAACAACAATAATAACAAACTAATTATAAAGTACTGCTGTAGATTTTCCTACATTTCCTCTGGTAGACTTGAGTAAAGGAACATCACCTGTGGCTTTCATTTCAGTGGTCAAGGCTAAGGTCTGAACTTCTGGAATTATATGATGCTTAATAAAACTGTAGAATGCCTTCCTAAGGAGTAAGGGGAATAAAGTTGGGCATAGTCAGGTGGTATAGTGGATAGTCCTGAACTTGCAGTCAAGAAGAAATTAGTTCAGAAACTGTGTTTGAAATTTAGTAGCCCTATCTGTGTGTGTGACCCTGGCAAGTCACATTACTTTTCTCAGCCTCAGTTTCCTCATCTGTAAAATGGAAATAGCATAGGAAATAAAATAGGAAATAGCATTTACCTCACAGGGTCATTGTGAGGATCAAATGAACTTTTGCGATTATTTATAATCTAAATACATGCGTTTTTGTTATTATTTTTATTGCTGCAGTTACAATACCAACATAGTTGTTGGTGACTCCTGATTTGGTCTGTCTATCCAGGCACTGCTGTGTGAGGCTATTTTCAATGAGACTTCTGGGGTTGGATTTGAAGGAAAGGGTGAGAACTTTTGATTTCTATACCATGACACTAGGGGGTGAGGTTGAAATCAGAGACACTGCCCCCCCCCCCCTTCACTAGCAACAATGCAGTTCAATGGCCAAATGGCTGGCTTCTGGGCAAATCTGGTTGACCCAAAGGAAATATTGCAGTTGAAAAGTAGCCACAATAAAAAAGGATCATGAGTTTCTGAGGGATATGTTGACCAATTCTGCTTCCTTGGCTTCAGACTTTGCACAAGTCTGTTCTAGACTGGGAAGATTTCTTTGCTCAATTAAATGGGATTGTTACATAAACAAGCAAGGCATTGGTTTGGTGCATACAAAGTCAAAATTTCCATCTGAATTTTAGTTAATAGGAATGTTAAGTCCTCTTGAGCCTTGGGATTTATGAAACTCCAGGTTTTTGCAGCTGTGTTTTCCCTATGTCTACCAAATGCTGTAGTTAAAGTCTTATGGAATTATGCAAAACACAGTTGTACAGCCAGAATTTAATCAGTTTAGAATCTCTCATACAGCAGAATTTTTCTCTGGTTCTCAGTTTGCTTTCCTATTTTTGTTGGGCACAAGGAGAAAGGACTGCAAAATGACAGGCATGGGGAATGACAAGAGACAGGAAAGGAATCTCAGATCTTGCTAGAAGTACACTCAGAATTTATGCTTTTTCTTAAACTTAAGGAAATTAAATGCAAAAAATACTAATGTGCTATTTGCCATGTGCACATTTATTTATAGAGAAATGAACTAAAAATATACATTTCTTTATACACATAACAATTACACTGCATGTACCAGACCCAGGTCCCAGCCTTCCTCCCCATCCCTCTGAAATACTGCATGTTATAGGCGCTGTGCATTTCTTGATGTGTACTTAAAAAAAAACAAACCTAAAGACAATATGATAATATGAACGTACCCTTCATGTGTGTATTTCTGTACCCTCCCTCGACTCTTTACATAGGATTTTTAGCTCGGTATTAATGCTAACCAAGGGCTCCGGGATTTACTTTGTTCCAAAAGTTCACACAAGCTTTGCTGTTATAAAATTTAAAATACTTTCAAAAAGTTGAGTCAAGCTTCTATCAGTGGTGGAAAATGGATCGTATATCTTTAACCCGCAGAGGCTGAAAGTTTTTTTCTTTTTTTTCTTTTTGGTTAGCTAACAATGGAAACTTTTTTTTTAAGTGTTTCCCTCCTGGTCCTGCCAAGCGATAGAAAAAAAAAAGAAAGAAAAGAAAAGAAACTTGTTCCGCTGAGTTCAACCCCAGACAGGCTCACAACTTCCTTCCTGCTTTCCTCCCCCTTGGTCCCCCCGCCTTACTCCCTCCTCCCTCCCCAACTTTTTTTTTTTTTAATCGCACATTGAACAAACACATCCTAGTGACTGCCAAGCTGAAATTGACAAGGAGTTATCTCTACTTCGGAGAAAGGGGCGCGGGGTTGTTCAGGAGAAGCAGCCTGCCCTACGGTGCCCGATCGCTTTGCACAGCGCCCGGGAGGCTTCTTTCTCTGGGTGTCCCCCTTGCCCTCCCTTTTTTTTTTTTTTGGTGTGTCTCTCTGATCTTGATCTGGATGAGGAAACGGTTTCTGGGAGCATTTTCTTTTAAAAAAACAAAACAGAACATTTCTATTTGATGGGCTTTGGCGTTCCAGAAGTGATGTAGTTTGAAGAGGACCAGGGAGTGTAAGAAATTTTTCAGGTAAGGCTGTAGGTTTTTAAGCCTTTCTTTTTCTTGTCTCTTCTCGCGGATACTTCCCTGTGCAGCTCCAACTGCCAGCTAAGTGGATCTGGGACTTTCAGGTAGTGGGAGTAAGGGACCAGGGGTTGGTTCATTAAGCTTTGGAGGGTAGAATATTTGCAAGAGAAGCGAAGCGGGTGGCGGGGAGCCCCAGAAGAGAGACTCAAGTTTCAGTGTGTTCTCCAGCTTGTCTTCCGGGCTGCTCATTTGTACTCCTCTTTCTCTCTGACTGCACGGAGAGCGAGCCCTTGGGTTTCCCCCTTGCATGGGCTGGCGCCAGCGACCCGGGACACCCCGGTTGCTCTAGAGAGGGGCGGTGCAGGATTTGCAATCAGGCTACCGAGGATGTGATCTGGGAACTGGAACCGTCACTCCGCTTCCATCTCCTTAGGTTCACCCTTAGCTTTCTGGGTTCATGCCCTAGCTGGCAAGGAAGGCTTGCTGAGGCTCAGCTCCAAAGGGACTTGGGAAATTTCATAGAGCCCCCCCTGTTGCAACTTGGAGGAAGGGACTGCCGCTGTCAAAGCCGAGACTCCGCCTTAGTGTTATTGCATCCGTGGATGGGGAGTTTCACTAAAGTGGGACGCCGGCACTCTGGTGCACCACAGAGACAGCCTTCTCCTCCCCTTGGGTGCACTGGGATGGAGATCCACAAGTATTAACGCACACACGTGCACACCCCTCCACGGTAATGGAGGAAAATAGTGAGGGGGTAGCCAAAGTGTCAGTGCCCCGGGCCTGCGCGTTCTAGCACACCCACAGAATTTATGGGTTCAGTCAAAGGAAGCAAGGTCAGTACAAAGAGGTGCATGTAGAAACACGTGAAAAAGGTGTGTGTGTGTGTGTGTGTGTGTGTGTGTGTGTGTGTTTTCTTTGGCCCCCAATGCTGATGGAGGAGGGACAACTCTTTTAGGCCAGCTGAGGTTGTTGTGAGGTGGGGGTTATGTGACAGAAGGCCCTGGTTCAGTGACAGCTGGGGAAATTCATTGAGACACATTCATTGGAAAATCAGATTGATACCAGGATCACACTGGGGGCCTTATTTAGAAGCCTAGGGCACAAAGAGAAACTCAGGGGCTAGCTGCCCTATCCAACTTTCCAGGATGCCTGGGTGGGATTGGGGGTTGGATCTGGCAGAGGAGAGTATGAAAAATTTTGGGTCTTGGGCTGCGTGGTAGTGGTGAAGTCGAATTAACCAAGTACCCAAATAGATGTTCCCTGACTTTAATGAAGAGTAAGGCATGTGCCATACTCATTTGGGTCAGACTATATAGCATGTACAGGATATGTGCACAAGGACCCAGAAGGGAGGGCACTTAGCCCCTTGGGAGTGAAAATATACTCAGATGACATGCCAAACATAAGTCTAGCTGTTCTGGAGAGGAATTAGAATTTGTGGTTGGAAGAGCCCTCAAAGATCATCAAAGCTTTGGGAGTGCACACAAAAAGGGCATTCTACCCTTCCCCCCTTTTCCTGAGCACATAGTTGAGGCAGTAGTGGGAAGCGTCCTCCTTTCCTCGCAGGGCCAAACACAGGGTCTCTCCAGATGATAATTGAGACTTATATGTTGCATCCATTCCTCTGTAGGTGTAGGTGAAGTGAGCTCCCCTGGGCTCAGTCCTCGGGTTAGAGCTGACTTTTCTTGTCTCCTCTAGACCTTCTCCCTCCTTTCTCCTAGCCCCAGCCTTCTCTTCTCCTTTGCTGGGGTCCTGACTTTTCTCCCTCTTTGCCTCCACAGAGGATCGGGTTGTTTATGGAGCTTTGGGCTGGGGCCAACCCCGCTGCCCTGCCCCCATCCTGTTGCCGAGGCAATGGTGCCCCGGCTCCGCAGAGGACAGCAGCCGCCCGGCCTCCGGGGCTGACCCTGGAGGAGAAGGAGGAGGAGGGGACAGCAGTGGTGGAGACAGAGCTGGAGCAGCAGCAGGGCTTGGAAGCGCGGCCGGACCCAGTACTATGGCTGTGTATTGCTATGCGCTCAACAGCCTGGTGATGATGAATAGTAGCAGTAATGTGGAGAGTGGCAGCGGCGGCTGCAGCGGAGGCAGCGGCAAGGCGCCCCCGCCCTCTGGGAGACCCGGGCTGTCGGTGCCTGTGCTGAGCCCGGACAACAGCGTCTTCAGCCCAGGGAGAAGCACCTCCTTCCTCTTTCCTCCCTCCGATCGGCTATCGCCGGACGAGTCCGGGAGCCCAGGGAGTTGGCGGGGCGGTGGCAGCAGCAGCACCAGAAGCAGCAGCAGCGGTAGTAGCAGCAGCAGCAGGCGGAGGCTGAACAGTAGTAGCAGCAGCGTGGGCAGCCCGAGTTGGGCACCCCGTCTGGGAGGGGAGGGGCAGCAGGTGGTGTCCCCTGGCAGCCTCTCCCCAACCGGTCCGGAGGAGGCCAAGAAGAAACTGAGGATTCTGGAGTGGGAGCTACAGAATGTGCAGGTGAACCAGAAAGTGGGAATGTTCGAGGCGCACATCCAGGCGCAAAGCTCCGCCAGGGAAGCGTCCCGGAGCCCCCGGCTTGGCAGGGCCCGCTCGCCCTCCCCTTGTCCGTCCCGCAGTAGCAGTCAGCCCCCCGGCAGGATCCTCGCTGAGTACACCCAGATAGAGGAGAGGAGGACAAAGTCCTGGGGAGAGCAATGCCTGGAGACCCCAGCGGAGAGGGGGAGCAAGGAGGGCCAGCCCCGAGAAAGTAGAAGCTCGGTTTCCCCCCTGGAGACGGAGAGGAGGGCGCTTACCCTCGGGACTTCGAGACGGGACACTCCAATGGAGACTGGAAACTGGAGCCTGGCACGTGGGCCACAGGGTTCTCCTTTAGGAGTGGAGATGGAGAAGGGGACCCATACGGGGCGAGCGACATTCACGAATAAGGAAGTCCGCGAGGGAGATCATCCCCTCCCGGGAGCGCAGGGCTGTGAGACCCTTGTAGACTCCAGGGGAGTAAAGCTCTCTAGAGAAGCCGGCACTGCCGGGGTTAAAGAAGTAGAAAGAAGGGACTCCACAGGCAGGGAGCACCCCTCTGAGGCCCTCTCCCAGGAAACCTCTGCCTGGATAGAGAGAGGTTTTGTCTCTTTTGGAGTGTGTGCCTCTGAGAATCCAGTGCAGAGAGAGGGGAGAACCAGGTGCAGCGGGCCACCTGCTGCCCAAGAGAAAGTCGGGATCGGTGTCTCGAAGGCAGCTCTTGAGAAGTTGGAGAAAGGAAACCTGCCTGGTCTACTGCAGGGATCCTTGGCTCCAGAAGAGAGTGAGGGCAGGAATACCCCGGCTTTGGATATGCAAAGCTCAGTGCCCTCTGTGGCTCGGAGTTGCACCAGGGCATCCACAGGGCACAGCCTGGTAGCTTCAGGGGAGCCCCAAAAGAAAGGATCTCTGGTAGTTTTAGTGCAAAGGCCTGACTTTGACCAGGGGGAGAAAACAGGGACTAAATCATTTGGAATTCCAGGCAGAGCTGTGCATCTAGGGAAGGTGGAGGTGGAGGTGGAGTCAGAGTCAGGAATTCTTTCTGGCCACATGCAAGACGCTTTGCCTTGCAGGGATCCTGTAGAAAAGGGAGAAAGGTATCAGTGTTCTCCCAAGAACAGTTTTGGTGGACAGTTCAAAAGCTTGGTGACTTGGCCCAGCCCGATGGAGGAGGCTGGTACCACCTGGACAGACCCTGATAAAGTGGTACCACCAGATGGGACTTCAGAGAGGAAGCAGCAACAGGAACAGCAAGAAAACCATCAGGGTAAAGAGCTGACCCCTGAATCTGAGAGGAAGCCTTCCCTGAGGGAGACTTGCTATCCCAGCAACATCCCAGCAGTTATTATTACAGATATGGGGGCCCTGGAGGACGGGGAAGGGGGCTTAGAGGAAGCTCAGGGAAGCCCTCGAGGGAACATGCCTTTGAGAAAGCTGTCTTCCTCCTCTGCCTCTTCCACTGGTTTCTCCTCATCCTATGATGACTCTGAGGAGGACATTTCCAGTGATCCAGAGCGCTCTTTGGACCCAAATTCTGCTTTCCTGCATACCCTGGATCAGCAGAAACCTAGAGTGGTAAGTTTTAGTGGGAATGGCTTTCCACTGTTCTTCATTTCTTCAGCCCAAGCTTTTTA
The DNA here is from genome assembly GCF_027887165.1 of Monodelphis domestica. Classification (NCBI taxonomy): domain Eukaryota; kingdom Metazoa; phylum Chordata; class Mammalia; order Didelphimorphia; family Didelphidae; genus Monodelphis; species Monodelphis domestica. Next base: position 138,286,311 of record NC_077228.1, on the reverse strand, counting down.
TGACTGCTCTTGTATCCTAGTTTTACTGAACTTATGACGTTTCAGGCCAGTTCTTGTGGTAGTCATTACTAACTAGTATTATTTTCAGGTTTTGTTTTCTAGTGTATCTGAGAGAGAATCTTCTGGGTCTAATATATGTTACATGGGAAAAAGATAGTGAATCAACTGCTGTTGTCATTTGTGTGCAAATATGTATATATTGTGTATATTTGTACACAATGTATGCATATTTGTATGAAAATGTATATGTATATACTTATATTTGCATTGATAAACATTGTTTTTACTTATGTACAATATATGCATTGTATTTTATATATATAACACATATCTAATCTTCATTACACAATATACATTACATACATATAGATACATACAATGCAAATATATTTATTAAAATGTGAGTCTATGTAGACATACACACACATAAATTTACTTGAATAGTGTATGAATCACAACATATTTCCCAGGAAAGCATGCTTTTCATGAGCTGTCACTGCAAATGCACTGATTTATCCTCAAAGAGAGAGTCAGAGTAAGCCAGAGGTAAATTCTGATTAGGCAAATATTATCTGAATCGGTGATTCATTGAGTTGGAAGGAGACTTAGAAGCATTTGATTCTCTTAGCTTGGCTTCTGTTGATACTCTAAAGAAGCAAATGGCCCCGATTCTCAGACAGGACCTGTAAAAACCCAGGAAATGTATTTTGAACCAATCCATATTGGGTAGATAGCCACTCTTAAGTTTTCCCTTTTGCAAATGGAGCCCATCTTAGCAAGTTTGGATGAAAGTCCTCCCTATCATCAGGGCAGGAGGCTATAAAGCAGTTCAAGCTATGAAGATAAATGAGCATCATGGTTTGAGTGAAGCAGGGGGCTCGTTTTTACATTTGCGTCAAGGTTGCCTTAGAGATTCTATATTCATTAGACTTCTTTGCCTGAGAGGCTGCTGTCCAGGAATGGAGATGGCTTTCAGTCCACCAGTGTTACTTTAAGATGATTTTTCATGTTCACGTCTTTTGATTTATTTCCCAGACATCTTGCGCTGATGGTGTCACTGGACATATTTTTATTTTCATGGCATGGTTAATCTCAGCCCTACCCTGCTTTCACTCTTGGTAATAGCAAAATGTCTTGCAGAAGACGTAAGAGTTCAAGTTAGTACTTCAGAGAATGTCTGGACTTTCTCTTAGCTCTTGCAATGAGTGTTAGAAGGTTGATAGTGGGTCTGATAGTTTAGTTAGGGTCTAGTGCCATTCTTTGGAGTGCAAGATGAGAATTTAGTAGCTAGTATCTTTTGGTACCCTCTTCTTGCATATTTGCAGACCTCCTACAGGCTTTCATCCTGAAAACTCAGTATTATTAAATGGAACTAGTACCTTTCATCTGCAACTCTGGAAGCTCTCTTTCACCTCATTGCTACACTTTGGGTTGATTCCTATGACCTCTGTTCCTCACCTCGGACTCCACTTCCACCTGAGAAAAATCACAGTTTAGGACTTTCACAGACCAGGCATATATTCCTCACACAATTCATGTTTCTGTTTCCAGTGTGGAAGCAAATATTTATGCAAAATTTCACCCTGAATCAGGCTGGCATTTTGTAGAAAGAAAAGGGCCCTGAGCAAGTCACACCTGCAGTCAGTGGTATTAATGCCAGCTTTACAGGAAGATTGCTATACCTGAATGGGAGGGAGTGAAGAGCAATGGAAAATGCTTCTCACCAAAGGTGTGGTCCAGATTTCTGTATCTTCTACCAGGCAATTAGAGACTTAGTAAACAGGAGGCTGGCCTCTTCCCTTCTCAAGGTTTATTGTCAGGCCCTGAAGCATGACAGGTAGAACCCATTTGGCTGCCTGACATTGTTTTCATTTTTTACCCCCCCCTCCCCAGTATCCTGTGATGCATTTAGCCACTTTGATTGGTCATGTATACTATGATGATATATTTTTCATAATCAGTAACTTTTGTTTATAACTTTTTAAACATCAGAGTAATTTCCCATGATAATATGCCCATTGAATCTTCCCTTGTAACAAAGCCAAATTTTTGTCAATAAGAGCATTTACATAGCATTAAAAAGAAATCCTTACTTTGCATCTTAGAATCAATACTATGTAATGATTCTAAGGCAGAAGAAGGATAAAGGTTAGTCAGTGGGGCTTAAGTGACTTGCCACAGGGTCACACAATTAGTAAGTATCTGAGGTCAGATTTGAACCTAGGATCTCTTATCTCTGGGCCTGGCTCTCAATCCACTGAGCCACCTAGCTACCCCAATGTAACATTAAAAAAAAAAAAAAAAAGATTTGCAAATCTGGCTTCCGACACTTCCTGGTTGTGTGACCCCCTGGAGAAGTTATTTAATCCCCATTGCCTAGCCCTTACCACTCTTCTGACTTGGAACCAACACACAGTATCGATTCTAATCGGAAGATAAGGGTTTGAAAAAATATATTTTTTTCAAAACACTTAATGCATATTATCTTATTTGAGCATTACAATGACTGAGAAGTCAGTATTTTCATCCCCATTTTATAGATGAGGAAATTGAGGCACAGAAAAATTAAAGGGTTATGTAGCTAACATAAGTCTTCCTGACTCCAAAAATTTATCATGCCACTTAGCTACCTTTTCTGATATGTGAAACATTCTCCACCAATGGGGCAAGATTTGTTTCTTTTCTCTGGGACCAAGACTGGTCATTATAATTAATAATGTTAATATTTTAAAAGAGTCATTGTCACGAGTTCAGGTGAGGGGATTTTCAAATTAGACAGGTTCAAATATATTTCAGAAATTATTATCTAGAGGGTAGAAAAACTAAGGAACCAAAGATTCTTAAATGACTTGTTCAGTTCACCTTATTGGACCAAGGGTAACAATCAGGCTTGTCTAGCTGACTGTGATTCTTACACAACCTAGATCTCCACCTCTGAACATGTTTTGAGATGTTTGTCCTTGTAGTGTTTAGACACCCACAGGATAGAATGAAAAAGAAACTACCCTCTCCCCAAGATCCATATTCATTGAGTCATGTGAAGCAAATGCATTTTTTCTTGGGGTATGTGAGGACGTGATAACCAGCTGGAAATTGTGGGATCCGAGGCAACATTGAAGCCTTGTATGCTTGTACAATAAGGGTAGGTTTTTTTCATTGACTGCAGGTGGCTACATGACATAAAAGCATCTGCCTCACGTCCATCAAGGATATCTAATATGCATGCTACTCCACTGCTGGATGGATTTTTGATAGATGTTCTATATCAGATAGTAGCATATTATGACCCATGAGAGATCTTAGGTCTCCCTGATGCCTTTATCCTACTCACTCTTCTGGATTGTGCTGCTCTCATTTGTATATTACAACTTCTTTCCCTACTCCTCCCACTCCACTCCACCCCAACCAGAAAAAGGAGTTAACAGATTCCTTTCATAAGTGATGCTGGAAAGGAGAAGTTTGAGCACGGAGAACCTCATTCAGAGCTTCATCTTCATAGATATTTGTTGGAGAGCGTGGTCCAAATCTATTTTGAAAGTTAGAAATTAACTTAAAGCTATATTTATAATTGGAAACTTTTCTTAATTTAATTCAACAAATATGATCAAGTGCCTACTAGAGTTGGAACTCTTTGCTACATTCTGAGGGAGCTGCAAAGTTCAGATGAGGTACAGTTCCTGCCCTTAGGAAGCCATGCATCCATGTAGTACATAATTAATCAAATTCAAATCAGTCATTCAGTATTTATTAAGTGCCTACTGTGTACTAGGCACTGTAAGGTATTAGGGATAGAGACAAAATTTTAAAAAGTCCTTTCTCTCAGGGAACTTATTCTGTCAATAACTACTATATAAATCTACATAATAAGTTTGTTAGAGGAGGCAGGTTCAGTGGTTTGAGAGCCAGGTCTAGAGATAGGAGGTCCAGTGTTCAAATCTGATCTCAGACATTTCCTAGCCGTAGGCAAGTCACTTAATCCCACTGATCAGCCCTTACTGGCCTTGGAACCAATACACAGATTTGATTCTAAGATGGAAAGTAAGGGTTTTAAGAAAATAAAATAAAGTATGTGTGTTAGAGAGTTCTAAGGCAAAATATAAAGGATCTAAGGGGGAAGATTACCTACCACCAACAAGGGCAATCAGGGAACACACCAAGGAGGTAGCATAAGAATTGGGCTTCAGAGTTTGAATAGGATGAATTTAGCAGAGGAATTCAGAAAGGGAGAGAAAATGTACCAAGCAGAGGGGATAATTAGCTCAATAGAGAGAGACAGGAGAGATAAGGCATGTATGTGGAGTAATGGGATTGGAGGAGGATCTATTGATAAGGAATCAGAAAGGAATCCAGTTTGGCAAGAAAACAGATTATATAAAGGGAGTAACAGGTGAGATGTAAGGTAGTGCCATATTGTGGAAGACCTTGAAAGAAAGGCATATGACTATCAGCTTCACCGGGAAAGAGTGGGAAGCACAGAAGAATTACGAGCAGAAGAATGGTTCTTGGAGCAATATAAAGAATGGATCAAACAAAGAGAGTGAAGGTGGGAAGATCTGTTGAAGACTGTTACCAAAGCTGAGATGGGTGGTAATGAAGGCCTGTTCTAGGGTAGTTGTAGGAATAGAGAAGAGATACTAAACATGAAAGATTTGGGGAGCATTTGAAACACCAGGTCTCATTTACTGAAAGGATATTGGAGTTGAAGTAAGGAGGGACCCATAGGTTACAGCTCAGGAAGAATGAGGGGATAGTGGTGCTACAGAGAGGAATTTGTTGTTGTTGCTGCATTGTTTCAGTCATGTCTGACTCTTTGTGACCCCATTTGGGGTTTTCTTAGCAAAGATACTGGAGTCGGTTGTCATTTTCTTCTCTAGCTCATTTTATGGATGAAGAAACTGAGGCAAACAGGGTTAAGTGACTTCCCCCAAGGTCATACAGATAGTAAGTGAGGCTGGATTTGAACACAGGAAGAAGAGTTTTCTTGACTTGAAACCCCACTGCCTATCCACTATCCATAGCTGCCCACTGAGAGGAACACTGAAGCCAAAAGGAGGAGCAGGTTTAGATAATACTTCCAGACTTCCGATGTGTTAATTTTGAGGAGCCTGTAGATATGAAAAGAAAATTGGGTCTGAGGTCTTTATGAGTCTTAATGCAAGTGATGTAGAACTAACATTAAAATAAGACTTCCAAATATTATAGCACTTTTTATTTTAAAGGAATGATACCCCTTTTTGTCTCCATAAATATGTCTTTGGGATAAATTAACAAGTATTCTTCACAAGAAGGTTGTGACTGCACAGTAAGAAATGATGAGCTTATTTAATTTTAAAAATTTAATTAAAAAACATGGAAAGACCTACATGAAATTTTCTAGAACAAAATGAACAAAATCAAGAGAACATTATATGTGTGTGTGTGTGTGTATAATAAATAGCAACAGAAATAGTTTGAAGGATAATTGTGTATGTCCACCCCTAGAGAAAGAAATGTTCAATAGAAACATGCATGGCATATTTTATATATACATATATCTTTTTTGTCAAATGATGCCTTCTCTCATTCAGAATAGGGAAGGAGGCAGGGAGATACCTGGAAACTTTAATGTAACAAACAAATAAATTAATTTTTAAAAAAGATGGCTGTGACTCAGGCAATTAATAGTGGTTAGAGAGCTGAGTTTGGGATTATGAAAACATTAGTTCAAATCTGGTAACATAAATTTGCCAGATTGTGACCTTGGGCAAGTCACTTAGCCTTTGCTTCCATTTCCTCTATTGTAAAATGGGAAATAATGGTACCTTCCTCCTACTAGGGTGATTGTGAGGATTAAATGAGCTGGTATTTGTAGAATGTTTGATGCATAATAGGTGCCATATAAATGTTGGCTATTATTTATTATTGTTATTATTATTATTTAGCCAAGTAAGAAGAATGTGAGGGCCTGAAGAAGAGAAGGAAGGAAGGAAACTTAGTTTCTATCCATTTTTGTAAAAGCCTCAATGATTCTACCACAAACACAGTAACAGTAACAACAAAAGGTCTCTTTTTGTTCAAAGAGTTTTTGAAATGTTCTTTACTTGGAAAATATTTTCTGGGTGCTTATTTGTAGCTACTGAATTGACTCCTGTTGCAGGTCTGTAAAATTTCTAGATTGAGACTGGTTCTGATGGAGAGTGTATATTCAAAGGTCTATCAATACTATTGCTTTGTCTTATTGCATTTTCATAGGTTTCAACGTAGTCATTTAAAAGAATTTAAAAAATTTAAATCCTTATCTTATGTCTTAGAATAAATATCAAATATTGATTCCAAGGCAGAAGGAGCCATAAGGATTAGGCAATGTGGATTAAGTGGCTTGTCCAGGGTCACCCAGCTAGGAAGTGTCTGAGGCCAAAATTGAATCCTGGACCTTTTGTTTCTCTATACCTTCAAGAGTAAGGCTGGTGGGGGCAACTGGGTGGCTCAGTGGATTGAGAGCCAGGCCTAGAGATGGGAGGTCCTAGGTTCAAATCTAGCCTCAGCCACTTCCTAACTGTGTGACCCTGGGCAAGTAACTTAACCCCTATTGCCTGACCCTTACCACTCTTCTGCCTTGGAATCAATTCTGTGTATTGGCTCCAAGACAGAAGATATGGGTTAAAAAAAAACAAAAAGAGTGAGGCTGGTGATAATTGATGTGGATTGGTGTGGAGGGAGTCACAAAAAGCCTCATGTGAGAGGTGGCACCTGGGATGTTGTGGGAGCTAGCTAGGATTCTATAAGATAGAGGGGAGGAGCGTATTACAGACATGGGGGAATCCCTTGTCTAGATAGGAAATTATGCTTCTTGGGAATAGAGGCATTTGGATGGAAGATGAGGACTTGGGACTTGGAGCTTTTGTGTTCTCTAGTTCTTCTCTCTGGTTTATAATTTTAAGGCACCTTTTGCTTTTTGTAGTGAACTTAAAAAAAAGAGAGAGAGAGAAAGACAGGGATTGGTCTTATGATTTCATAGTATTGGAAACTCCCAGGTTAGGAAAGTTTCTCCACTGATATAGGATGATACCTTCTCTGTAACTTACAAGCTTAGAAGTAGTGAGAAGTTAAAGAGACTTGTTCAGGATTACATAGCTAGTGTACATGAGGGAAAACTTAAACTCGGGCTATTCTGACTTTTAAGATTGGTTTTCTATCCACTAGGCTACTCTTTTTTTTTTTTTTATTGTTTATAAGTAGGATTTTTGCCAAGCAAATCATAATTTTTAAAAGCTTGCTTTTTGAAGATGCTTGTTTTCCAAGTGAAGAATATTATTTGTGATGTAGATTTTTGTGTTTTAAAAAGGGTTAAAATAGGGGACACTTGTGGTCCAGGTACATGTCAGGTTGTCAACTGACATGACCTAAATAAAAACTATTCTTGAGGCTTTATCTGCAATTTGTGGCTAGAGGACAATTGAGACTGAAACCTCAGAATGGAACCCTTGTGGCCATAATTTTCCACCTATCTAATCAACATTACTCATTAACATTATATTAGGCTATGCTATGTGAATTAGAAAAATCTCTTGTCCTTGCTTTGTAGTTGGGTTGGGCTAATAGGCTTGCCTTCAAATGGAGGTTGGGCTGATTTATTTATTAATCCTAAACCAGTATTGATTCTAAGGCAGAAGAGTGATAAGGGTTAGGCATTTGAAGTCAAGTGACTTATCCAGGGTTATCCAGCTAGGAAATATCTGAGGCAAGCTTTGAACCCAGGACCTCCTGTCTCCCAGCCCTCAATCCACTGAGCCTAGCTGTTCCTGACTGTTTCTTATAATAGATATACTGCTCTGTATTGGGGAAAAGTGCTGAATTTTAGAGGAACCTGAAATTAAATCCTACCCTTGACAGTTGCATGTTTCAGGAACAAGTCACTCCACCACTCTGAGCCTCCAGATTCTCCTCTTTAAAATGGGCACCTCTGGTACCTATCTCCCAGGGTTAACATAAGGTTCAAATGAGATAAACTATATAAAATGGTTTGTTGGCCTATTGGTACTCTATATAAATACCAACTGTCATCATTACTGTACTCCATGAGGATGAAACCTGTATCATATATCCCATATCCATTGTCATTCTTTGTATTTGTAGTCCCACTGTCTGGCACATAGTAGATGCTTAATAAATGTTGATTGATTACTAGGCTTCCCTCAGTTTCCCCATCTTGCCAAGAAAGACAGAGATACTGACCCATCTTACTAGGGAGGACATATGGTTAAATTCTGGATGGTAAATGACATGGGCACTGTACCCCAGAAACCCAGGTGAACTATTATCAGGGGAACTCTTGTTTTTTTCTGACTCTGAGCCTAAAAACACCCAATGACTCCTCTAGGATCCTGAGATGACCATCTTCCTTTGATCGTCCTCTAGATGGACAAAAACATACACCTTCAGACCACACCTCGATCCTATCAGACATCTTTTTGTCCCCTAAAACTAAGGAATCTTTATGTCCCCAGGCAGACCCCAGTATGATCACCCCACCTCATGCCTGAGTAACTCTCTTGTAAAAAAATGTATAAAATCCCCAGAACTCTCCATCCATGCTGTCCCCATTGGGGAACATCCTTTCCTTTCATGCTGTCCTCCCAGGGAACTGCTCCCCACTTTGCTGTTCTGCCTTGCTATCCTCCTGGCCACTCTCAACATTACTTTCAAAATTAATAAATCTCTTTTTGTTTTTAAGCTAAGTTTTGGAGTCATTGCATGCTTGCAAAAGGCATCCTTCCCAAACCCCAAAAAGGCTATCCTTCCTGCCCATAACAGTAAATACTTTTAGCTTCTCAGCTGAAAGACACTGTAGAGACTTTTAGTGTTAGTTAACAATTCAGCTCCTGTGTTTTTCACATTAAAATTTTTTGCCCTGGATTTTGTACAAGGCTAGCATATGATACAGTCACAGAATGTATATTGTATTTCTTCTTTTCATTAACAAACAAACAAACCCAGCTGAACTGATTGATAAATTCTTCAGTATTAGATTGAAAATTCCTTGAAGGTAAGAGCTGTAAATTATTGCAGCGTGCCTAAAGTAGGTGATTTATAAATATTTCTTCAATGAACCATTGAATGAAGAAAATAATTTCAGTTAAATTATACATTCACAAAATAGATTCCTATCTTTATGATGGATAAAAAAGGAATACTAGCTACCCCTTCAAACAGAACAAACTTAGAAATCCACAGCATAGTTGTTGTTTTTAATGAAATGGATTTTATTAACAGTGTTAGTAGCATTCTGAAGAAACTTGGAAAGTATTAGTTGTATTCATCTTTTGAGTTTCAGATTATGAAGTTACAAAAGGAAGTATGGGTTGACCAAGGCTCAGGTGTCCCAGAAATATTATAATAATAGTTGACATTTGTGTTTTAAGATGCTTTACGTTTATTATTTTAGTTAATCTCCATAGCAATGTAATAGAGAAGATATGACACAGTATCATTTTATATATTGGATAGGTATTTAGCAAGGTAAAGAGACTCATTTGTGATTTTATAGTTAGTCAGTGTGGAAGTCTACAATTCCTATTGTTATTCTTTGTCTCTTGGTAGTTAGATGACTATCATGATGCCAATGTCCAGGTGAATAGCAATTATTTCCCTGAGGTTGAGTGAATTTGGGGGCAACTTGGATGGTTTTCTCCAAGGAAATCCTTGATTTGTTTCAAGGATAATAAAGAAAAGATAGATGCAAAGGCTCCTAATGGTACTGACCAATAGCTTGATGTATCTAGTCTGCCTTGATAAAGTTTCAGTGTATTATAAAAGAATGTATCACTTATCTGTTTTTCATTGCACAGTGTGGTTTTTGAGGGAAACACAGAGTAGTTAAAAAGGCAGATGTCCCAAGCCATACATTGTCATTTTTTTTGGTAGCTCTGCTTCCTTCCTTCTTTCTCTTTCTTTCTTTTTTTCTTTCTTTCCTTCTTTCCTTCTTTCTTTCTTTCTTTCTTTCTTTCTTTCTTTCTTTCTTTCTTTCTTTCTTTCTTTCTTTCTTTCTTCCTTCCTTTCTTTCTTTCTTCCTTTCTTTATTCCTTTCTTTCTTTCTTTCTTCCTTCCTTTCTTTCTTTCTTCCTTTCTTTCTTCCTTTCTTTCTTCCTTCCTTCCTTCCTTCCTTCCTTCCTTCCTTCCTTCCTTCCTTCCTTCCTTCCTTTTTTTTAAACCCTAACCTTTCATCTTAGAATCAATTCTATGTATTGGTTCTAAGGCAGAAGAGTGGTAAGGGCTAGGCAATGGAGGTTAAGTGAACTGCCCAGGGTCACAAAGCAAAAAAGTGTCTGAAACATTGTTTTCTTTCTAAAGTGTTTGCTAGGTCTGGACAGGTATGGATGGCCCTTTGCTATACCATTTAAGATATAGCCCTGTGTTATGATAGGGAGGGCTGCAATAATCATTATTTCATTTTACAGGTGAGGGGATTGTCGAGAACCAGAGTACCCCCTGACCAGTAAATTGCAACGGTCTCTTGATTTTTTAAAAGGGGAAGAGAAGGGAGTCTGCAAGGAATAGGCTAGTGAGCTTAACTTGGGTTCTTGGTAGGGTTCTAGGACTTACTGGTAAAGAGATAGGTTATGAACAGCTTTTTAAAAAAAAGGTAGTAGTGTTCACAAAAAGCCATCATGACTTCAAGAACAGGTTATGCCAGACTAAGTAATTATTATTTTTTTTAAGACAAGTTTACTAAATGAAAGGGCACAAGAATATTTTGAATATTGTTTAAGTTTTATTTTATTATTTAAAAAATAAGCTTTACTGAAACTTTTTAAATATCATAGTCATTTCTGTAAATTCTCTGTACCTCAAACTCTGCCTTTGTCTTCTTCATAACCAAAAAACCCCCTCAAAACTAACTGACACAGTAACAATGTCTGACAGGGTGTGCAGCATTCTATACCTGTACTACTACTACTACTACTACTACTATTACTACTAGCTAGCTAACATTTATATAGGGCCTACTATGTGTCAGGCTCTGTGCTAAGCACTTTACAATGATTATCCCATTTGATCCTCACAACCCCCAGAGTTAGGTGCTGTTATTATCCCTATATTATAGATGAGGAAACTGAGGCAAACAGTGGTTAAGTGACTTGCCTGGAATCACATAGCTAGTATTCTCCTGTTGAAAGAAAGGAAGGAGGTAGTTTTCATCTCCTGTTATTCAGGGCCAGGTTGGATTGTTCATTATAGTTTGGTCACTTGGTGTTTAATGGCTTTTAATATTCTTTTCATCTACATGAGTATTACCATCAAGACTATTATTCTCCTGGTTCTGCTTCCTTTATTTGGAATCATTTTATTCAAGTCTTCCCATCTGTCTCTGAGTTCCTGACATTTATTATTTCTAATGGTATAATAATATTCCATTCTATTCATATTATATATATATATATATACATACATACACACATCTACATTACATTCATGGCATATGTTATATAAGGGCAACTAGGTGGTACAGATGGATAGAATACTGGACTTGGAGTCAGGAAAACTCATCTTCATGAGTTCAAATCTGGCCTCTGATTGATACCTACTAGCAATATGATCCTGGGCAATTCACTTTATCCTGTTTGCCTCAGTTTCCTCATCGGCAAAACAAGCTGGAAAAGGAAATGACAACCACTCCAGTATCTTTGCCAAGGAACACCCAATGAGTTCATGAAGAGTCAGACATGACTGAAAATGACTGAACATGGTATAGTAGAGATAATAGTAGATCTGGAATTCATAGAATCATATACAATAGGAGTTTATTTTATTCAAACCCAATACATGTGAGTTCCAATATGAACAATTGCTAATGAATAAAGTAAAGGCTTAAAAATATATAAAATAAAAATTTTTAGTTAGATGCTAAATCTGCGCCATTTTCCAAAGCTGAATAATGTCTCATAGCAGTTCACCCAATCACTCTCATTCTTGCTCTGAGAAAGCATTACTGTGAGTCATTACATTGTTTTGCACCAAACATTAACTCTTGCATCAGTTTTTGTCTGGAGTTTTTCCTTGTACTGCATCAGAGTAGTGCTTTTTGTTTCATTAATGCTACTTAGTTATTCATAATAGTCCCAAAGTAGAAGAGTAGAGATACTTGTATATATGATAAGTCTAAGAAAAGTTGTAAAGGGCCTACCTATGTTTGTAACAGAAATACTTTTTTAAAAATTTATTTATTTTGGAGGGCAAGTGGGTAGCTCAGTGGATTGAGAACCAGAACTAGAGGTGGGGAAGTCCTGGGTTCAAATGTGGACTCAGACACTTCCTAGTTGTGTGACCTGGGACAAGTCACTTAACCCTATTGCCTAGTCCTTACTACTCTTCTGCTTTGGAACCAATACCGAGGATTGATTTTAAGGAGGAAGGTAAGGGTTTAAATTTTTTTCCCCATGGTTACATAATTTATGTTTTCTCCCTCCCCTCATCACCCCCCCCCTTCCTGGAGTTGTACAGAAATACTTATGAAATAATTTAGTTTGTTATTATGTGCAATTTTTAACCTACATGAAAGGTCTTGGAATATATTGGTTGCTCAAAATGAGGTCCTACTGGAAAGGTATAGAGATAGAAAAGATCTTAGAAACATCTAGTTAAATTCTCTCATTTTTCAGGTTTGGACATGGAATGACTTGTTCTGGCTAGTAAATGTATGAGGCAGGATTTGAACTCAGATCTTCCTGACTTTAAGACCAGCACTATATGTACTGCTCCCAACTCAAGTCTGTATAGTATAAAATGAGGAAAAACCCTGAAATTGTCTTCTAGTTCCAATATTCAGTCAACCAATATGCTCTTTGTTTCTTTCTTTGTCTCTGTCTAGATCTGTCTGCTCCTTGCCACCATCACCTCCTCATAGACAAATTCAGCCTTTACTATTGATGATTCCTAGCACCTAGTCTAAAAGCAACTTACCAGTGTTTGGCACTCTTTCAACAACTCCATTTAGAATTCCCTGTTAGAAAATATAAAAAATATAAACAGTTTCCTTTTTCTATGGTCCTTGCTGGAGTTTGGCTGATCACAACTTAATGGGAACAGACAACCAAAAGTACCACTCTCCCTCCCCAAGAATTGGTCAATACCTCCTTCTTTCCTGGAATCTTTATTTTTACTTTGGTCCTCAGTGAACTGTTAAATCTCATGGTGTGCACAGCCAGGAAAGTAAAGAGATACAGATGTCAGGAGATGGTGCAGTGAGAAACTCTGAAATTCACACATAAGATTTCAGTTTTTTCCCCTCTATAGGTAGAAAAAACTTCTCACTAAACCCAAAGGGTGTTATTTTTCAACTAAAAAAGAACCTCACTGGTGAAGCCCTTGATTATCATGCTAATCTAGCATTTTACTTTTGTGGTGAGATTTAGGACTGAAAGGGAAAATAAAATGATACAGCATCTCCAGCAAATGGAGCAAAATTATTTCCGCTGACTTGGTGACTAAGATTAGGGCTTGGGTTACTCAGAGAAGATGGACGTGTAAATAGGTATTAGCAAAATGATGAAAAAAAATGGCCCTTCCTTGGCCAAGAGCCCATAGAAAAGGGCAACACTCAGAGCTCTTTTAAAAATGTGTTAGCAAAACCACTGGCTTTTTCGGCACCTGACGAAGAGTTCCCATCTTCCCATCAGAATTTCAGTGTCTTCTCTTGTCTCAACCTTTCTCTGCATCACCCCTTCCCTCCCTTGAACCATTTTCATCAGGATGAATGCACTTATTGTGCTGTTTTCCAAGAAGAAGCTGTAATACATTTTCTATTACAAGCTCTTCATATTTTTCACATACAGCAGGGAATGTTCAACCTGCCACCGGACGAAAGGGGATTTGCTTTCCTGGTGGCTGGCCATCTAGAAAGCTAAATCTGCAATCTCTTCTGGTATGCTGTGTGTTGGTGGGGCCTACTCAGTCACAGGGGATGTTATTGCACCCCCAGGCAACCAACAACCAGCTAGCATTTTTTTTTCCAATTTTGCTGACATTCTTTCCAGGCTCAGTTGATGACTGAGTCTTAAAATATATAATTCAGCAGGATCTTCTGTTCTGACATTAATCTGCAGCCCTATCAGAGCTGGGGCTTGTCTAATCCCTTGCCACGCTCAAATGCGTAATGCCTTCTTTTAATAAGTTACAGATTTGAAGAGTAAATGTTAAAAAAACTCTTTAATATAAAGAAGGCTAGATCATAGCAGGGGGAATGTCTGAGTCACGACGGTATAGGATCTTTAATGTGTGCCTAGAGCAGCTGGAGTCTATTAGCTGGAAACCAAAAAGGCTGTTCAATGACAGGGAGACAAACAACTTAATCTGTTGTTAATGGAAAATGGAGGTTCCAATAGTAGGTTGGCCTGAAGCTTGAGAGAGGACAAGTGAGACTTTAATGGGGAGAGCCAAACCACGACCAAGAGAGAAGCTCTAACTGCCATGTGTTGTTCTTCGGAAAAGAAAGGGGAAAGAATGACATTGCCAAACTGGGCAGTTTGGGACAGCCAGGGCTCGATAGATACTGGCCCCCAGGTCTCCATGGTGCTGAGTGGAAATTTCATAGAAGCATCTAATATTTTCCATGCAATTTTCTCTCATGCTTCCCTTTTGGGAAGTTCATGTTTGACCATCAAGACGACTTGAAGTCCCAGATGCTAGGTGAACTATGGACGGTAGTCACTTGGTCTGGTCCAACGAGGGTTTGGGCTCCATTCCCTTGTCCTGGCTCAAAGAGAGTGAAATGAAGGGGAGAGAAGGAGGTTAACTGAGGATGAAGTATTGTGCTGTAGTGAATGGAGGGCTGGAATTAGTGTCAAAAAGACTCATACATTCTCATTCTGACATTGTCAGCAATCATTTGCGAAGTATTTATTAAGTGCCAGACACTGTTCTGAGCAAAAACATGGCACCTTGACCTCTGAGAGTACACATTCAAATGGGGGAGAGAGACAATGTAGAAATCCCCAGATACGGGCAAGATACCTACACATATTAAAAAAATAGATGAAAAGTCATTTTAGAGGAGATGGATGGCACTGGATGGGATAGGGGAGAGAGGAGAAGAAGGTAAGATTAGAGCTAAGTCTTTATTATTTTTTTTCAACTCTTACCTTCTATCTTGGATTCCATTGATCTATTGATTCCAAAGCAGATGAACTGTAAGGGCTAGGCAATTGGGGCTAAGTGACTTGCCAGGGTCACACAGGTAGGAAGTAGTTGCGGCTAAATTTGAACACAGGACCTCTTGTTTTTGACCTGATTCTAGTTGTCTCCTAAATCATGTCTCTACTTATGTACTTAAAAAAAAAAAACAACCTTTACTTTCTGTCCTAGTAACAACTCTAAGTCAGAGGGGCATGGACTAGGCAAATAGAGTTAAGTGATTTGCCCAGGGGCAGTTAGCTAGGTAGTATGGGAGGCCAGCTTTGAACTTAGGTCCTTTCAACTCCAGACCTGCCTCTCTATCCACTGAGTCACCTATCTGCCCTTTTACCTAAGTCTTTTAAAAATTTATTTATTTTATTATTATATAAACATTTTATTTATTATATTATCTTCAAATTTTTCATTTATTTATATATTGCATGGCAAATATTTAGAATATTTTTCCATGTTTCCATGATTCATTTTCTTTCCCTCCCCCCTCCCAGAGCTGACAAGCAATTCCACTGGGTTATACAAATGTTGTCACTTGATACCCATTTCTATAGTATTCATTTTTGCTACAGAGAGATTTTTTAAAAGCCCAAACCCCAAATCACATACCCATATATACATGTGACAAGTGATGTCATATGTTCTTTTGCATTTCTACTCCCATAGTCCTTTCTCTCAATGTGGTTAGCGTTCTTTCCCATAAGTCCTTCAGAAGGGTCCTGGCTTGTTGCATCGCTACTAGTAACTAGTAACTTTGACCCAAGTCTTAAAAGAAACCAGGGAAGCCAGGAGCTAGAGATGAGTAAGGAGGCACTTATTGTTTAGTGATTCTGGGCAAATCATTTAGCTTTCTTCAAGTTCAGTATCCTCTTCTATAAAATGGAGCAAATAAAATCTTTTAGCATTTACCTCCCGGAGTTCTTTTGGAGATCAAATGAGATAATATAGTTTTAAAAATCCTTTATAAGTCTATAAAAACTAGATTTTTATTTTATTTTCTTTTTTGCATAGGGTAGGATGTGGGGAGAAGGTACTAGCAGCCTAGAGGGATCAGGAAAGGCTTAATGACATAAGCAGAGCTTGAGCTAAACTTTGAAGAAAACCAGGGATTCTAAGAAGTAAAAATAATGAGGGAGTAAATTAAAAGTATGATTTGAGTAGGCAATAGGATTCTTAACTTTTTTTTAAGACTTGGACTCCTTTGACCATCTAGTGAAATCTGTAGACTTCTTCTCAGAACAATGTTCTTAGACTAATTGATGGAAATGCTAAATGTCATTTAGAAATCAAAGGAAAATAAAGGTGTCATCTTTTCCCATTCAAATTAATGAACCCCTTGAAATTTATCCATGGACCCCAGGGTAAGGATCCTTGCTATAGGCCTGAAGATGGAAAGTCCTGGGTTCAAATTTGGTCCTGACTACCTTCTAGCTGTGTGATCCTGGGCAAGTCACTTAACTCCAGTTGCCTAGCCCTTATCGCTCTTCTGCCTTAGAAATGATGCTTAGTATGGATTCTAAGACAGAAGGGTTAAAAAAAAAAAAGAACCCTGCTATATAAAAAACAAACAAACAAACAAAACACTCTTTAGGAGACCTACAGCCCTAGAATCTAAAACATTAAACTTTAGTTGCGTGGTCCTTGATTCAATGAGTGGTTCTCCAACATTATACATGTTCAACCTGCTGTACTCTGTTATTTCTTCCATTACTAGAACAACTCATCAGCAGAGTTCTTTATTTCTCCTTGTACCTATTGTTAGCAGAAGTGGGAGAGCCATGCTGCATTCCTTGAAATGGGAATAATTTATCTTGCCCAGCAAACAATGTTTTGGGTCTGTTTTTGTTTAGTTAAAACCTTTCTTGCCTTATTTATCATCACTCTGTACGTGTGTATGTGTTTGAGAGAAAAAGGAAGGAAGGAAGGGAAGAAGGAAGGAGGGAAGAAAGAAAGGAAGGAAGGAGGGAAGAAAAGGAAGGAAGGAAGGAAGGAAGGAAGGAAGGAAGGAAGGAAGGAAGGAAGGAAGGAAGAAAGGAAGGAAGGAAGGAAGGAAGGAAGGATTCTAAAATGCTGAGGTGAAGAGGGAGTGCAATTTAGGCATGTGGGACAGATGCCACAAAGACATGGAGTCAGGAAGATTGTCTTATCTGAGTAACAGTAAGAACCATTTTGGCTGTATGGTAAGAGTTCATGAAAGGGAATTATGAGGTTGTAAGGGTAGATTGGAGCCAGGACATGAAGGGTTTTAAATGCCAGAGAAGTTTATATTTGAATCTAAAAGGTATGTTCTAAAAGGAATAGGGAGTTACAGAAGTTTATTGAATAGGGGAGTGTTGTGGTCATTTCTGCCCTTTAGGAATATCACTGTCAACTTTGTGGAGGATGGATTGGAGTGGGAAGAGACTTGAGGCAGAGAGACCAGTTAGTAGGTTCTTGCTATGGTTCAGGCAACTACTGCTTAGAGGGAAGCCTTTTTTAAACCTTTAAACCTATGGGCACATGAGATGTTATTTTAATGCAGATAATTTCCATAGCTGGAGCATTTATATACATATATTTTATATACAAATATTAATCTTTAGCCTTTGTCTTAGAATCAATACTATGTATTGGTTCCAAGGCAGAAGAGCAGGGCATTTAAAGTGACTTGCCCAGGATCACGTAGCTAGGAAGTGTCTGATGTCAAATTTGAACCCAGTACCTTCCATCTTCTGGGTTGGATCTCAATCCACTAAGCCACCTAACTGACTCCTAATTTGCCCCTGCCTCCAGAATTTGTGAGGTTTTCTACTGACTCAAATTTTGCTGCTGTTGTTTTGAGGAAGCCTCCGTGCTTGAGAGAGCAAGCAAGAAACACTGTTCTTTCTCCTAATTTGGAAAATGTCATTCTTCTCCCCACTTCCAAATGTGTGCAGACCTGCTAGAACTCTTCTCTCACCTTCCTCTTTTTCAGCTTCCTTCTGCTTCTTCTTCCTCCTATTTTCCTTTCTGTTCAATGCTTCCTTCTTCAAATTCCTTCTTTCCTTCTTCTTACTTCCCATCTTCCTTAACCATAGCAGATGGCCCAGTGGAAATGGTTCCAGATGATGGGAGGGATGAGTAAATTTAAGTTGGGTGAAAGAACCAGCCCCAAAGCAGCCAGAAACCATAGAGTGATGCTT
Organism: Monodelphis domestica; assembly: GCF_027887165.1. Lineage (NCBI taxonomy): Eukaryota > Metazoa > Chordata > Mammalia > Didelphimorphia > Didelphidae > Monodelphis > Monodelphis domestica. Next base: position 138,267,988 of record NC_077228.1, on the reverse strand, counting down.
GGACAATTCCACCTGGAGACCCATAGCTTCAAAAGTAGGTTTGATTAAACAAAGTGGTTCCCTGAGCTAGAAAGATTCTTTTTCTCTCGGTGGACAGGCATCTCCTCTTCCCTTTTCTGGTGATGTCCAAATGACTTGAGATATTCAGACAAGCAAGTCCTTGTGTTCAAACACGATTTGAGCATATGCTTGCCTGGGAATGCCTTTCTTTGGGGCATTATATTTCTCTCTTAAAAATAAAAATTGCTCCAGCTGCGATACCTTTGCAGGGCAATGTCATCCCGGAATTCCTTATTCCGAGGACCTCCTGTCTCCATCAGAGGGGCTGGCAGACTAGACTCACAGAATTTCTTTTCCAAAGGGGTTTCTCAGTTGCTAGAGAGGCCTCACTTTGTTACCAGGGCTCTGAACGAAGTTTTTAAAAACAATCCACTGTATTCAGCTGCTGGCAAGAGGTGTCAGGTTACTAGCCTTGGGGACCAGCCTCTTTTTATCCTCTGTAAGGGAGATGGAAAGTCCACTGTGTCACCCTGCCAAAGGAATCCCAGTGCTGGGCCAGCCATCCAGCTTTCGGAGATGGGAGCCTCCAGTCCTCCCTCTTCTGGCTCCCACCCCTTTCTGCATTTGTGCCAGGCCTTGTAGTCACTGGAGCTGGTGTGGAGAAGAGGAAGAGAGGTGACCTTATTTAAAAAGACACCCCCCACCCCCACCCTCTGTATAGCTATGGATTTTTTCTCCAAGGAGGTCATTGTGAGAGTAAGTATAATTTTTTTTTTTGGTCTTCCTAATTTTTTAGCGTGGGGGACATACCTATGTTTAAAATGGTTCCTACTTGAGTTCAGAAACGTGTTACATTTTTTGCTCTGATAGAAACTGTAGCAGAATAATATTGAGGATAGTGTAGTGGAAAGAGGGCCCAGGATTTTAAGTTAGAGGATCTGGGTTTGAATCCTACCTTCCACTTACTGCTTTGTATTATTATTTTTTAGATTTTTAAAATTTAGAATATTTTTCCATGGATCCATGATTCACGATTCCTCCCCCCTCCCGAAGCTGACAAGCAGTTCCGCTGGGTTATACATGTATCATTGTTCAAAACCTATTTCCATAGTATTCATCACTTACTGCTTTGTAAGAAGAGGGAAGTCAAATCCTTGTTAGTGAGGAGTTTGGCTGACCTAATCTCTAGCTCTAAATAGGGAGGAAGGAACCTTTGTTCAAATCCTGGTTCTGTCATTTAATACTTGCATGACCTTGGGCAAATTACAAACACCACCACACCCACAACATCTCTAAATCTCAGTTTTCTCATCTGTCAAATGGGGGTTAGGGGAGGGAATTGGACTAAAAGACCTCTAAGGCTCTGTGATTTTAAGAGAGGTGCAGAGAAGAGGGCATGGATTTTGGGATTAGGAGACCAGAGTCTGAGCCCTGAACCTTAGTATCTTCATTTGTAAAGTGAAAATAACAGTACTAATATTTTCCACCTCAGGCGTTGTAGTTGGGAGAAAATACTTTGTAAACTTTGAAGTGCTTCATAAATGTGAGTTATTGTTCATTGATAGGAAGCAACTTGCTGAAGGCTGTGGAATAGGGCTACTTAATCTAGAGTATGTGAATTTTAAACATTATAATTGGTTTCCTTTGTAATCCTATACATTTTTACATTTTAAAATTATATTCTGAAAAGAGGTCGATAAGACTTTACCAGAATTGCAGAGGAACCTAGGACATGCAAAAGGTTAAGGCTACATTCTTCTCGTGGGAGACAACATTGGCATTAGGTGTTTGCTCTCCGATGCCAGCTCTGAGAGATTCCAACAGTTTTTTGTTTTGTTTTGTTTTTTACCAGTTTGGGGCTTTCATTTGGGTCTATTGATTGGAAGTGACTGGAGAAGGACCAAGGACCCAAGATGGTCGGGTCAGGGAGCAGACAAACCACAAAACAATTCTGGGTGCTGAACATGACTGATTTACCAGCTTGTCCGGAGCTGAAGGTCATAGCCATGCTGACTGTCTGTTTCGATCAGATAAGGCCTGTGGGATCCTTCATTTAGTTATCCCTTAATTCAGGGATCTACTTGGCTAGGCATCATGACTCATGGGAGGCTGTGCACCATTATTCAGGCTGCAGAATGTTAGATTCAGAATAAAGCTGGTCATTCAGAGAAAACACTGGTGAGACAAGATCACTCGGAAGATGAGCACAGGCTGCTCCGGAGTGTTAAATCACAGGGGCTCTTCTGGGCCTTTTTTAGTTGCCAAACTGAAATGCCTCAGATTTGTGCTTGCCTAAAAATTTGATCGGGGGACATTGGGCAAATGCTTCCTGCCTCTTCTTTTCCTTTCTTTGAAAGTGAAAGAAACAGACATATAATGATTACCCTAAAATCAATGAAAATAGCTCTCAAGTACACCAGGATTGAGAAATATACAATCAGGAGGCAGCTGGGTGGTTCAGTGGAATGAGAGCCAGGCCCAGAGATGAGAGGTCTTGGGTTCAGATCCTTGGCCTTAAGCACTTTCTAGCTGTGTGACCCTGGACATGTCAATTTACCTCCCTTCCTGCTCTTCTGCCTTGGAGCTAATACACAGTATGACAGCATTGATTCTATAACAGAAGGTAAGGATTATACACACACACACACACAAATACACAAATAAATTCAATGTAATTAATTTGAGGAGGTATTAAGAACTGGGGGGATCAGAGAAGGCTTCTTTTAGGAGAACTTAAACTGAGCCTTGATGAGAACCAGAGTTGAGTTTAAAGAACTGAACTTAGAGTGGAGGAGAGCATTCCAGGCATAAAGGAATTGGGGTGGGGGGATAATTTATGAAATGGCTTGGGGGTGGGAGATGGAATGCCATGCATGAGGCCGGTTTGGCTACCATGTAGAATAGAGGAGGGGAATTTGCCATCAGCCTGGAAAGAAAAGATAGAATCAGATTATGAAGAGCTCTAAATGCCTAACAAAGGAATTTCCATTTTATCCTAGGGGCCATAGGGAGCCTTTTGAAGCTTCTTGAGTAGAGGTTAGCCCTGGACCTTAGTTACAGCCTATTATTTAATTCAGTTAAACATTGAGTCATATAAGAGAACCCAGTACAGAAAAATTTTACTTATTTCCTGCTGTTAATTCACTAGTAGAGCTTCTAGTGAGTAGAGTCTTTCTTCTTTCTTTTCCTTCCTTCCTTCCTTCCTTCCTTCCTTCCTTCCTTCCTTCCTTCCTTCCTTCCTTCCTTCCTTCCTTCCTTCCTTCCTTCCTTCCTTCCTTCCTTCCTTCCTTCCTTTCTTTTCTTTCTTTCTTTCTTTCTTTCTTTCTTTCTTTCTTTCTTTCTTTCTTTCTTTCTTTCTTTCTTTCTTTCTTTCTTTCTTTCTTTCTTTCTTTCTTTCTTTCTTTCTTTCTTTCTTTCTTTCTTTCTTTCTTTCTTTCTTTCTTTCTTTCTTTCTTTCTTTCTTTCCTTTTCTTTCCTATATCACATTCAGTCTACATATTCAGCTTTCTATCTTTCTGCCTGTGCCCTTTGTACAGGAGTGAGTGATCTATTCCTTAAGACAACTTATGGCTAAATGGAAAGGGAACATTAGTGCCTCATCATATATTCTTGAAAAGTAGCTTTCATGGGGGCGGCCAGCAGTATAACTCTTTTATGGCCCATAATCTGAAAATATACACAGCACAGTAATTAGTTTAGTCAAGCAATATTGAACAGTCTCTGAGATACTGTTTACACTGTGATATTATAGTCTCCATTAAAAATTAGCTTTTTTTCTTTGGAGATTTTTCTTCTATTATACAGTTCAGACTTCTGATTGTAATAGAAAAACATGTAAAGACCTGCACATCTTGTGGAGCCATTCTTTCTGTAGTTCTTTCTTCCCCAAAGGCAGTCCAGCTCTCTCCCTTTATTCCAGTCTGGACTCATTTCATGGTCTGTTTTCAGTGTCTGCCCAAGATAGATATATAGATAAATTCATCTCTGTAGTTTGTCCATATAACAACATATCACAATCTTGACAATGGACATTTTTCATCCACTTTGTTTTTCTTGCATCTGTAGGAAGAGCATAGAATTCTCAAAAACTCCTTGGGAATGGCATTTGCTTCATTTTTTGTCTGTTTCTCTAGTGCAGAAATTAACAAAGAATCTGGTTCAGTTGCCTCTAGGAGAATGTCATAGGTGCATTTGCCTCCTCCGATTTCTGTCTAGTGAAGGAGCCATGCTCACCAGTGGAGTCTACCACTACCAATGAGGGTGTCCTCCAGAGTACAAATCCCAGATAGATTTCCTTTTTTTCTTTTACCTCTTACCTTTCATCTTAGCATCAATACTGTATATTGGTTCTAAGGTAGAAGAGGGTTAAGGGTTAAGTAATGGGGATTAAGTAACTTGCCTGGGGTCACACAGCTGGGATGTGTCTGAGTCCAGATTTGAACCTAGGACCTCCCATCTCCAGGACCAGCTCTCAAGCCACTGAGCCATATAGCTTACCCCAGTGGATTTCCTTTTTTAGGAAGATCTGAAGTAGTCTGGGGCTTATTGCAATCAGTGCAAAGCTGTCTACAAAGAGGAGAATCTGGAGGACTGAATCTAGTGCCTATGCATTGAACTCTAGAATATTGTAAATTTTCCTAAAAAGGAAATCCATCTTATATTTGAACTCTGCAGGACATCCTCCACTGAAGAGGAGGAAGCTCCCCATCTTTGCCTCCTCTGAAATTGGAGGGTCCAAACAGGTCGATGTTGCTCCACTCCCAGTTACAGCTGAACTAGAATAATATGAAGTAGTTAACAAAATAAAAATACAACAGAACATAGGCAATGCTAATCTGTGAGTTTCTAAACTAATATAAGCTGTAGGGATCCTTAAATGTGCTTAGTTACTTCTATTTCAATTTGAATTTTATACTATTTCTATAAATAATCAGAGAGACTTTGGACAGTCATCTATTTTTACATCTTTCAAGGAATTTTGTATGATTTGGACTTGCTCATAGGAAAAATCTTGTTGGAAGAGCGCCTCAAAGGCTGTATTTTGCTCTGCTGAATCAAATATATTTTTGTAATAAATTGCAATAAAAATAATAATCATGTTTGGATATTCTATTTGTACAGGATTTTGAATGATCTGAAGCTTCTGATTTAAACAAAGGCCCATCGTTTAATTTAGTGTTCTAAAGGTGGTACCATAAGGCTGTGAATCATGCAATAATTCCATTTCTGAAGAATTTAAGTTGAAGGTTACTTAGAGGATAATGGAGAGGTGCATTGTGGGAGGCAGTAGGCACCAACAGATTACCAGTGAAGACAGGTACAGAAGTAGCATGAAGGGAATGTCATCAAAGAGCACTGGAAAATGAGATGAGCCAGTCATAATAAATGATGCCTGGGGGGGGGCAGCTATTGATTCTAAGATGGAAGGTAAGGATTTAAAAAAAAAAAGTGATTGCTAGCTCTCCCAGAATCTGCAAAATTTTAGGAAGTTAAGGGAAAGTATTGAGAGGGAATAAGTATTTATATAAAACCGACTACGTGCTAGGCTCTATGCTAAGTGCTCTTACAAATATTTCTTTTGATCCCTCACAACAATCCTGCAAAGTAGGTGCTATTATTATCTTCATTTTACAGACAAAGGCACTGAGGTAAAGAGAGGTTATGTGACTTGTCCAGGGTCACAATTATTAAATGTCTGAGGCTGCTTCTGAACTGAAGTTTTCCTGACTCCAGGCTCAGTGCTCTGTCTATTATACCACCTAATTGTTTATTTCATACCCAAAGAGTATTATGCATGTGTCCTGCAGGGAGGTCCATAGGGACAGTCCTGGAGACTCTGTCCTTGGTCCTGTCGTACGTGGCAATTGTAGAAAGATCTTGAATGAAGAGATAGGAAAAAAACATTTTTTTGATGACATGTTTAGGAGGAATAATCAGTCATTTGGATGACAGCATAAGAATTCAGAAGAATTTCAATGGGCTAGAATGATAGAACAAAATCAGTGGATTGAAATTTAGCTGGAATAGATGGGAAGTCCTTTGATTAGGTTCAAAAAATCAACTGCAGGTACAGGAGGAAGGAAACCTGACTTAACATCACGGAACACATGTCAAAAAGATGTAGAGGGAGCAGCTGGGTGACTCAATGGATTGAGAGCCAGGTCTAGAGATGGGTGGTCCTAGGTTCAAATCTGATCTCGGATACTTCCTAACTGTGTGATCTTGTACAAGTCACTTAACCCCCATTGCCTAGCTCTTGCCACTCTTCTGCCTTGGAGCTAATACACAGTATTGACTCCAAGATGGAAGGTAAGAGTTTAAAAAAAAAAAAGGATGTAGACTTTTTAGTCAAAGGAAACAATATGAACCAACAGTGTAACTATAATTAACTTCATCTCAAAGTAATGAGCATCCATCAGTGGGAGAATAGAATAGAAACAGGATGACCAGGTATCCAGTGTTAGAAGGAATTTTTCACTGAGAATGAGGTTGGAGTAGATAGAGGATTTTGAACCTGGGGTCCATGAACCACCCCTCACCCTCCACCACTGTAAATAGTTTTCAAGGAACTGTGAATTTAGATGCTTTTACAAACATAATTCTATTTTTAAGGAGGCATCTATAAACTTCACCAGACATTGACAAAAGGGCCCATGATGTAAAAATGGTTAAGAACCTTGGATCAGATAAGACTGCAAGCCTTAATAGAGTATGTGATTAATAATTTTAATTTTGTCTTTCAATTGTGTCTGATTCTTCATGACCCCACTTGGGGTTTTCTTGGCAAAAATACTGTTTTAGTTTAGTTTAGTTTAGTTTCCATCTCCAGCTCATTTTTCAGATGAGAAACTGAGGCAAATGGGGTTATGTGACTTGCTCAGAGTAACACAACTAATACATATTGAAGACAGATTTGAACTCAGGAAGTGGATTTCCTGACTCCAGATCTGGCACTCTGTCCCCTTCACCACTTAGCTGCCCTAATTTTAAATAAACAGATATGTATGTAAATTTATTTATATATATGCATCTATATAAGCCTTATAGCGTATAGCTCATTTAGGAGTATATGGTAGGTTGGGAGTGGGAGTGGGAGTTTAATACAAATCAACCAAGTAATTAGAATATTTTCAACTCATAAAGTTGGGCAAGAGGTAGCCTGGAGACATTCCATAGGCAGCTACGCAGGGTAACACACCATAGAGCAATCTCCCTGGTGGCTGTGAATTGTGGTGAGAAGAAAGCCAACTGTGGTGGCCTCAACCCACAGAATATTACCCTCTTCTCTGCTGTGTTTGAAAGGGATCCTGTTGAGATTAAAAATCACAAGTGCTATTTTGGGAGGGAAATTGCTCATTAGGGAGCTGGTAAAAGGGAACACTCCCCCCCCAATGCCTCTTTGCTAATTCATATTGCTTCCTTTGGCCCCTTACAATTATGGAGTTACATTGTAAATTTGCCTGAAGTTAAATTGGATTCCTGGAGTAATATTTCAGGTGGTCTTTAATATTATATTTAGATTGACTATACTGGAGAAATGCCTCAAGGTCATAAAAATTCTACATTTATTTAAATTTAAAATCTATGTACAAATATGTATACATTTAAGACCTCTACTTACATATGTGTATATATACTTGTGTGGATTTATGTATGTGTATACACACATTTATATTATACACCCATACGCTCTTAAGGTAGTGCTATGAGTATTAATGTCTGTAATTAACAATGAAAAGCAAGCCTGAATTTGGATATAGAATTGTTTGATCGTGGATAGCCTTCTATGCCCCTTCTTCATGTGAATCCTGTCCCAGAGGGATAGGGAGCCAGGGGTAACATTACCTCAAACGTCAATGGGATTGTACCAGTTTGGGTTACTTTTAATTTTTAAACTTAATTTAATTTAATTTAAAAATTTTTTAAAAAAAACCCTTATCTTCCACCTTAGAATCAATACTATGTATTGGTTCCAAGGCAGAAGAATGGTAAGAGCTAGGCAATGGGGGTTAAGTGACTTGCCCAGGGTCACACAGTTAGGAAGTATCTGAAGCCAGATTTGAACCTATGACCTCTAGGCCTGGCTCTCAATCCACTGAGCCACCAGGTTACTTTTTAGAACATTTGGCTGCAATGCTTGAGTCAGAGGGTGGTTCCCAACCATGTAATAGATTTTAATGTTTGATGCCCAAGGATATATATAGGTGAAATATATAAACTCTCCATGATTTCATTTCAGAGTCATTGACTTGAACTGTTTCTATAAGGCAGATGCTGTTGTGTCTCCTTGGCATCATGACGTGTCCTAGTTAAAGAAAATATATCTTCTCCCCCTCCTGTCTAGGAATACTACAGATGACAAACCTTTTTTTTTTTTAAGTTTCCAGAAAAGAGGTGTTCCCTCCTCACTTTTTAACAGGCCATGGGGGATTTGGGGAAAATTAAAATTAAAATTCATTAAAAATTGTTTTTTTTCCCCTTTGAGAAAAATGCATATTTTTCTTCTTGGATATATGCAAATGATTACTTTTACCAAGGCTGACAAATGGTAGCCATCTATTCCTGTGTGTACTTCATGGGCAGGACTCTTCAGGAAGCAGGAGAGGCAGCGTAAGTCGAATAAAGCACTGGTTTGCTTACAATCCAAGTCAAGTAGTGTAAACTGAATGAGATGCTGGTTTGGTCCTGGAAAATTTAATTATTCTGGTTCATTAGTTTTAGAAACCTGTCCCTTTGAATAGAGCATATGGTTTTAAATTTTGTTTACATTTTAATAATCTATATAATTTTTATATTACATATACTATATTTTCCTAATAGAGCATACCATGTTTGATAATATAATATAATGTGATTTTTATATATAGTAATTTAACATGTAAATATGATATTTATTCATGATATATAATATATAATACTTTCTATTTTAAAATATATGAAAAGCCAGTTACTATGGCAGAATGGTGGTGTGGGAAGGGTGTCTAGTCAGCATTCACTCCCCTAGTTCCTTTTGCTTTTTGCCCCTTTTCCCCCTCAGTCCTAGTTTATCACTGTCCCCCTTCTTACCAAGTTAAGCCAAAGGAGCAAGCTGTAGGTTTCCCAGAATACTAGAGAATTGGTAAACTGTGGGTTGTGACAGCTGTCTGGTCCTTCTCCATAAAAGCTACTTATGAGGGAAGGCACTAGCATTAAGGGAAATAGGGAAAGGTTTCCCCATAGAAGATGGAATTTTTGTTTAGTTCATCAGAAAGCCTGGAAGTAGGATGAGGAGGAAGAGTAAACATGGGTCAGAAAGGAAATTTTGGATGGAAATGCTACCTTTTGGTCATTTGCAAATAATGTCCCTCTCCTCCCCACTTCTCCCCTTCCTCCCCTTTCCTTTTCCTCTTCTCCTCTTCTTCTTCCCACCTTCCCTTTCTACTCCCTCCTGTTATTCCTCCTCCTGCTGCTCCTCCTCTTCTTCTCTTTAAAAACAGTAAGCTGCAGCCTTGTTTTTGCCTCTAAATCATCAGGGGTTTTCAAGGTTGGTTTATTTGTTTCCCCCTGCCTAAGTCAGTAAGAAATTGCTGAAGGAAGTAAGAAATGCTAGGATGCCTAAATTCCAATTAACAGTGCCCACTAATTAGCGTGTGGCATGACTCACATTATTCCTTATTAAATGAGTCTGATAAACTCAAAGGCCTAGTAGGTTAGTAATCAAAAGGAGGGCTCAGTTGTTTGCATAATGTCTCCCCTTTTCCTTTTCCTATCCATCCATCTTAGAGGGAAAATTGGGGGGGGATTTTGGGGGGGTTATGATGGAGGGAGGAGGATTATGCAAGCAAACGTGATATTGCTGTAGTGGATTTTTTTTAGACAAAAGAAGCTGTTGATTCTACGTGAAGCTCTATGAGTACAAGGGATTATTCCTGTTGCTGTTAGTTAATGGGTGTGTGTGTGTGTGTGTGTGACATTTGAAAGCAAACATTTGTAGGGTCCAGCAAATATCAGGTAGCCAGGTCTTCTCTGCTTGTGAGGCTGTGTCAGAGAAGCCAGAGGCTGCCTCCCTAGACTTGAGCAAGGGGACTAAAGAGTGTCCTGAGCCTTCCCAATAAAACTTTTAAATCTCTTGCAAATTAAGTCGCATTTTCCCTGTCCCAGATAATCCAGCTAGACTAGCTCTGGCATATTCCCAGGGACTGAGTGATAGGAGGAGAGGCCAGGCAGGAGCTGATCCCAAAAGGGATGAAGCAGGAAATCCCCTGGGGGAGAGTGTCCTTCTTGTCACTGTTCATTACAGGAAATTAAAAGAAAAGCCTAACCAGAGCTTCCCTCCCAGGCTTGCCCCTAACTCTATTCCTGAGTTTGTGTCAATAATTACAAGCATGGGTGCAGAGGGAGGGAGGGAGGGAAGCATCTAGAGAAAAAGAGGCAGCAGAGATGAGCAGAATGAGGGACATTCAGATGCTTTGAAGTAGAGGGTTTCATAGCCCCCAGGAGCAAGTGCGGCCCAGTATTTTCCCCTCACACCTCTGTTTTATCTCTGGATTTTGATCTGGGTCAATAAGCCAGTCAAGTCCAAAAGCATTTGTTAAGCACCTACTTATGTTTTGGGCAGGTAGCTACATGGCATAGTGAATAGAGGATGAGGTCTGGAATCAGGAACATGAGAGTTCAAATCCAGCCTCAGGCACTTACTAGCTGTGTGACCCTGGGCAAGCCACTTACTCCTGTTTGCCTCAGTTTCCTCCTCTGTAAAATGAGCCGGAGAAGGAAATAGCAAACCACTTGAGGTTCTTTGCCAAGAAAACCCCAACTAGGGTCATGAGACTGAAATAACCGAACAACAACATGTGTTAGTGCTGAGCTAAGTGCCGGTAATACGAAGGGCAAATATACCCTCAAGGAGTCCGAATTCTAATGAGGGAGATAATGTACAAACAACTATGTACTAGTGAGATCTGTACAGGATAAATAGCAGATAACCAACAGAGGGAAGGCATTAAATGCCTTAAAGTAGGCAGGATTGTAGCTGGGGCTCTAGGGAAGGAAGCTAGGGAAGCCAGGAGATGGAGATGAGAAGGGGGAGCATTCCAGGCAAGGGGAGCTCGCCAGTGCAGTTGTGGGGGGGGGACGTCCTTGTAGGGTGGCATGTTGGTGGGATGGGTGTATGGAGCTATGTTTCTATCCTCTGGCCAGCCTGCTAACCACTAGGTCTCCTCCTGCCCCAAGTGGTAATGCCCCAAGAGTTTACCAACTCCTTTAGCCTTGTGAAGAGCTAAAAAAACTAAGAGACAAATAGAACTCCAGAGACTTCTCTAGTATCTCCTGGATCCTCTGGCCCTACTGCTCTCCTTTTACAGATGAATGAACTGAGGCTGACAGAGGTGAAATGATTTGCCTTGCCCAATTAGTAATTACAGCTGAGTAAATAGCAGTTCTCAGGACGATTACTCCTCTTCCTCAGGTTTTCCCCCCCTCCCACTCTTGCTGTATCTCCACATTTCTATAATCTATCCCAGTTTCCCCACTGGTCAAACAGACGCGTGTCCCAAAGAGATGACCAGGAAGTGCTTTGCAAATGTAAAACATCTTGGGATGCTCTTAAAATAAGGGAACACAGAAAGCTTGCAGGGCTCGCTTCAACCTTAGCTTTCTAAACACCTTGTCTCAATGGCTCCATTGTCAGATGTTAGCCAGGCACTGAGGGCGTCTGGGAAAGCTTGCTGACCACTGCTTGGAGCAGCCTGGGGTTTGGCTTGGGGCCTGGGCTGGGTAATTGAGGGTTATGGACCTCTTTGCTTATTCTGGGATTGCACCCACAGTAAAGTGGAAAAGAGTGTGGCCGTCTGCCAGTGGTAGCCCCTCCACCCCTCCTCCTCCTCTGTGCTCTGTAGATGGGGAGCTGGGCTGGGTTGCCCAATGAGAAGGACCACTCCTCTCCCCAGGAGGGGAGCAGGAAGATTGCCGAAATAGCATCTCTACTTTGAGGTCTGCGGAAGACACAGCTGCTATATATAGATGGACCCATTATCTCACCCTTGCTAAGTTTCCACCCTCATCGCTTTACGGAAAGCCACAGGGGAGAAGATTTCCTGAATGGAGGCCTGGCCCTGGATCTCTGCGGAGCCTGGCTCAGCCACGGGGACTCTCAGTGAAATAACTTTCTCTCCTGGGTGATGATAATTACAGAACTGTTGATAGTTTGGAATAGGTGACCGAGCAAAATGGTAACTAGAGAAAGTTAATTAGTTTGCTGGGGGGTGGGATGAGGAGGAGGGAGAGAAGCTCCCTCACAGGTTGTAAGAGAAAAAGAAGCCTGGACTTGTCATCTGAAGCCCAGCTGGGAGCTTGTAGGAAAGGGCAGAGAGCCTCTGTTTCCTCATGTATAAAATGGGAATAATAAACCCTACTAAATACACATACATATATATACACACGCATTTATATTACACACACACACACACACACACACACAATTAGGTAAAGTGAGCTGGAGAAGGAATTGGGAAATCGCTCCAATATCTTTGCCAAGAAAACCTCCCAATGGGATTATTCAGAATTGGACACAACTGAAACACCGAACAACAAATAATACATACTGCCCTCTTTACAAAGTAGTTGCAAATGAAATGTTTTGTAAAACTGAAATGCCATGGAGATTAGTTGTTCATAAATCTAGAACAGGAAGGGATTGTAGAAATCAGTTAGTTGAACTCCCCCATTTTATAATAAAGAAACTGAGGCACAGGAAGGTTGTTACCAACTAAGACCATATAGATAATAAAATGGTCAAGCTAGGAGTTGACTATTGAGCCAAGACCTTTTCACCGGGCCACTCCAACTCCCATGTTAAATGTCCATGAAACTCCCTGCCCCTCCCACCTTTTATTTTCCTTCTTGGCTTTTTTTTTTTTTAATTTTGTCAAGGGCTTTATCTGGGTAAAATATCTAGGTATTCTGTGGAACACCTGTGGTCTGCTCCCTTAGAAGTGGGGGGACCTTGACTATAACAAGTATTTTTTTTTAAACCCTTACCTTCCGTCTTGGAGTCCATATGTGTATTGGCTCCAAGCAGAAGAGTGGTAAGGGCTAGGCAATGGGGGTCAAGTGACTTGCCCAGGGTTATAACAAGTATTTTTATTGCATTAGAGTATTAGAATTGGAAGGAACATTAGAAGTCATTTAGATCAATATCTTCATTTTATAGTTTTGGAAACTGAGGCTCAGACAGGGAAATGATCTGTCTGAGATTTCAGAGCTGGATTGAGACTGAGAGCTCTGGGAATGGTGCCTTTAGATAGTAAATTACCAAAAACATTACCTAAAACAAAACAAAAAAAAATTGGATCCTTCAAATAAATCTTAAAAAATAGTAAATATCTAAAGCCTACTTTCTCTTCTTTCTTGAGTGAATGTGAACATCCTTATTTATATTTTTCTAAACACAGGGAAGAAAGCAGAACACCCCTTAGAAAACCTGTGGTTTGAGGTTTCAAGGAATGTGATGTGTTTGAATGTTTATCATTCTTTCCTCTAGCCAATGACAATCTCTTCTCTTTACTCTCAATCCTGCCATTTCTGCTCACTCTCACCTTTCCACTTCTGGCAATGATGACCAAAATGCATATTAAATGTTTTCTGGTATATAGTATTATAAATACTAATGATAGGGGGCAGCTGGGTAGCTTAGTGGATTGAGAGTCAGGCCTAGAGATGGGAGGTCCTAGGTTCAAACCTGGCCTCAGACACTTCCCAGCTGTGTGACCCTGGGCAAGTCACTTGACCCCCATTGCCTAGCCCTTACCACTCTTCTGCCTTGGAACCAATACACAGTCTTGACTCCAAGATGGAAGGTAAGGATTAAAAAAAAATCCTAATGATAGAAAGATGAAGAGAAATGGAACCCCTATTCTCCATAAAGTTAGTCTATTAAGGGGAAGAGAGGGAGAAAACAGGAAATTTAAAAAAAAGTAGACCATGACAGGGATGGAGAGTCAGACAATAGGGAAGAGGTAGATCCTAAGTTGGGCCTTGAAGGAAAAGGGCAGGATTCTACACTTGATCTTAGCCAAAAGACCAAGAAGCAAAAAGGGGCAGGATTCAAGAAATGGAGATGATGGGGAGAGTTCATTCTAGCAATGGTGAGAGGTATGAGCAAAACCATGGAGATTGGAGAGAACAGGATGAAAACAGGAAACAAATGGGGGGCAATAAGTCTGTTTGACTGATTGACTATTTGAAGATGAAAAGCAGGAGAAGATGGTGAGTAAGTAGGTTAGGCTGTCTTATTGAGGGTCTTGAATATTAAAAAAAAAAAGTTTAAATTTTATTCAAAGGCCCTGGGGAACCATTGAAGATTTTAGAGTCAAAGAATGACAGGGATCATTAGGAAAATTACTCTGTTAGTTTGGAAGATGAACTGAAGAGATGACATATTGAAAGCAAGAAGACCAGTTAGGAACCTAATGTAACAGTTTCACCAAGATGAGATTAGGACCTAAATTAGGGTAGTTGCTGTGGAAGTAGAAAGGAGGGGCCAGATGGTAGAGATAATGTGGAGGTAGAAATTATAGGACTTGTCCTCTGATTTTATCACATGAGGCAGTGTAATAAAAACTAGCATTTAAAAACACTTTAAAGTTTGCAAAGCTTTTTACAAATATTATCTCAGTTTATCCTCACAACCCTGGGAGGCAGGTATGATTATTATTCCCATTTTCTAGATGAGCAAACTAAGCTTGAGGCAAAGGTTAAATGACTTACTTGCCCAGTCTTAGCTAGTAAGTGTTCTCTATCTACAGGACCATATAGCTGTGCAGTGAGGCAGAAGGAAGAGTCAAAAAATGATGAACAAAAAAGTAATTTTGTTACCTGTAACATGGAAAATTCCATTCCTTTTCATCCTTTTCTTTTCTGAAGACTTTCTTTTGCGTGCCCCCTACCCCATCTTAATAATACCATAGATTTTGAACTAGAAGGAGCCATAGAGGTTACCGGGTCCAACCCTTTGACTTTTACAGATGTGGAAATGAGGCTTAGAGAGTTTACAAGTCTTGCCCAAGATCACACAATAACATGGAACCAGACGTACACATGGTCTCCATCTTTGACTTTAGGCTTGTTCATACATCCTCCCTTCTTCACTCCAGGTTTTCCCATGAGGAAACTATGGGGGCTCATGTTTCTCTATTTGTTGGGGTTTTGTTGTCATGCTTCCTAAAATGTCCCTCCTCCCATGGGCATTGACATTGGAGCCCATTGTGCCTCAATCTCGCTGCGGGGGGGGGGGGACTCTTTGGGGGGCATCTCTTCTGTGTATGCCCTTAACTCTTTTATCATCCCCAAGATTCCTAAATAAAGGGGTCAGGGGCAACTAGGTGACTCAGTGGGTAGAGATCCAGGCCTGGAGATGGGAAGTTCTGAGTTCAAATTTGACCTCAGACACTTCCTAGTTGTGTAACCCTGGGCAAATCACTTAATCCCAATTGCTTAGTCCTTACCATTCTTCTGCCTTGGAATCAATACTTAGTATCAAATCTAAGGCGGAAGCTAAGAGTTAAAAAAAAAAATAGATGGTTCATGTGGAGATACCTTAAACTTTTCAAGGATCAGATAAACCCACCCCAGTTTACCCACAGTTTCCCTCCAAATTCATGTGAACTTAACACTAAAACTATGTTCTACACATTATCATAAACACCTGCTGTGTTCTCTTGTCAGGATAAGGAGACAATTTCATAGCCTAGGGTAGGATGTATGCATGTGTGTTGAGGGGTTGTAGCACCTTCAACTCCATTGCTGAGGGAATAGTCATTCCATGCTGGCTTTAAACAGCTCTAAGGAAAAAACAAAAAAACAACTCCCCTCAAAACCCTGCACTGCAAGATTATCATAACTAAGCTTGGCCCCAGAGTAGAGGGATGAGAAGGAATTGTCTTTCTTCTTTAAAGAATTGGGGGACTGGATGTGCATATTTCGTGTGACTTGACTGATGAGTTAATTTTACTGGACCATCTTTTTCTTCTTTCTTTTTTTTTTGTTCTTTGTTATAAGATGACACTCTGAGAAAGAGAAGAGGGATAGGTTGGGAGATTAAGATAAAAACAAAATACCTTAATCAAAATAAAAAATTGAAAACTCTTAAAACTATAAATGGACAATAGTTATTTCCTTTATATCATACAATGGGAATCCCAAAGTCAAACTGTGTGTTTTACTTGCCTCTGGCAATCTTGGTAATTTCTATGATATCCATCTATGTGGATGACGCCCAGATCTCATTTTTGAGATAATTTCTTCATCTCTTTATCTCTGTACCTCTAGGATTTCTCTCTCTAACTTTCTCCTCTCTCTCTGTCTTAATCTGTTACCTTTGATCTGTCTCTGCCTCTCTCCTCTCTTTGTCTCTCAATCTATCTCTACCTCTCTTCTCTATCTCTGTATTTGTCTCTCTGTCTGCCATTCTCCATCTGTATCTCTCTCCCTCCTTTTCCAGCTCAACATGTACAGATTCTTTTGGGGTCACCCCAGTCTCCAGGGTTCATTATCTTGGAGTGCTCTTTGATCTTCTCCTTGCCCTGGATTCATATATACAAAATTTTACCAAGTTCTGGGTGGCACTCATAATTCTGTTCCTTTATGAGCTCAGGATAGATACTTTATGAATCTTTGTGCCTCAGTTTCTTCTTCCATAAAGTGAAGATATTGACCCTCAGGTTCCCTGATAAACAGGGATGCTTAGAAGTGGTTTCCTAGCATATGAATTCCTGATATTTGTTTTTCTACTGAAGCACGTAAGCTGAGCTTTTGGAAAAAATTTATTTCACCCACTCTTCAGTGGGGAAAAGCAGATGAGACAACACCTATTGCCTTTTACTGAAAACCAAATCATGTGCGTATATGTAAGGATGATGGCAGGAAAGTGATTAAAGTGAATAATGAGAGGCCTTTGGTGAGTCACTTTCACAGCTAGGAAGGGACTTTGGTGCTCCTGATACTTCTCTCTGTTCTCCACTCTCTGCCCCCCATTTTTCACAAACTGTACCAGAAATCAGTGTGTATCAATATTACACTGACTCACTATGTTATTCCTTAACTGCTTCCTGTTGATGTGTCTTATCATTTCCCAAGGACGTTGTCAGCTTTTGGAGGGCAAGAACTCTTCTCTTAGATACTGTTGTTTCCTTCATAGCACCTAATAGGGTGCTGTCTGAGCACACAGTAGGTCCTCAACAACTAGCTGCTAGTCAAATGAATGATTCTCTAATGGAAAATTTGTGAATTTTCTCATCAGAGAGTAAGACAGTCTTGGGTCTGTCTCCTCATGCTACTGCTTCCTTTATGTCCCTAGATCTGGCTTAAGTCCTTTATTATTCCCCCCCCCCTTTTGGCTACAAATTTGACTGTTATTAAAATATACACCATGATGGAGGTTCAAATCCCACTGTATGCTACCCTGGCCATTTCTAGAGCATTTAGAAATTACTTTTGTGGCTAAGTCTAAGTGGTAGATTTTAGGAAAGACACTGGAAGACATGGAGCAAAGCTAAGGGTGGTAAGGTGGTGTTTTGCATGATGAGGAGACAGGGAACTGTTTTGAAGGGGATTAGACCAGTTTAGCCTGAAATAGGGAAGATTTGGAACAGATATTATAGTTATAGTTCAAGTATTTAAAGGATTGCCATGTGGGAAAGTATTTAAGTTGCTGCCTCAATTTCCTCATCTGTAAAATGGAGACACTAATAGCAGGGGTTGTAATGAAGACAAAAATGGGATAATCTTCAAAGAAGAAAGAAAAGGGATTAGATTTTTTTATTTGATTCTAGAAGGTATAACGACTAACCATGGGCAGGAATTAGAGACAGATTTTAGTGTGATACAAGAATAGACTTTTTGCCAGTTAAAACTATCCAAATCTGTATTGGACTTTTTTTTGTTGTTCTTAGTGAGTTTCTCAATAATGAAGGTATTCAAGTTCAGGATTAGATAATTAATTGTCAAGGATGTCTTAGAAGGAGTTCTTAAACTCTGACTTCTTTTCCAGTTCTGAGATTTTGGGATTATATTTTGTAAGATGGGTAGAGATTTCATTTTCTCCCCATTTTTTTCTTTTCCTTCTTCTCATTGCTGGGAATCTAGTGATAGGCTTCCCTAGGTCTGTAGAAGTGCCTGAAATATTTGCTACATTGCTGTGCCATAGTGGAGTAATTGCTAACACTGTACCTTTAGGGCAGGGACTAGCTTTTGCTTCTTTTTGTATCCTCAGAGCTTAAAACAGCAACAGGCACATTTTGTTGTTATTGTTTTTCGGTCATTTCAGTCATGTCCAAATCTTTATCACCTCATTTGGGATTTTCTTGGTAAAGATACTAATTAGGTTGCCATTTTCTTCTCCAGCTCATTTTACAGATGAGGGTTAAGTGACTTACCCAGGATCACACAGCTAATAAGTGTCTGAGTCTGGATTTGAACTCTGGTTTTCCCTGGTACTCTATCAGTGTTTAGAATATCTTTATTGATTAATTGATTGATAGTAGAGTAATCTAATCTCATCCATCCTCAATTGTCTCATCTGTAAAATGAGATTAATAATAATTAGGTTGTTTTGAGGACTGAATAAAATAAAAGCACTCTGCAAAGTTTAAAGTGCAATCATTATTGCTAGAAATGATTTGACCTGAATTCATCTAGCCTCTTGGACACCTGGTGTCTGGCTTTGTCTCAGTCTGAATCACTGGAGCACTCCAGGCAACCTTATAGGGCTATAAATTGTAGAGAGTGCTGATAAAGTGGGCTTTGTCTTCTGGGAGTTCTTTCTGCTGTTGAAACCACAGGGCCAGCCCTAATCCCTCTCTCTTAACTCTGATTATTATCGATTTGCTTCCATTCTAGGAGGCTGCCCTCCGTAGTGTTGGAAATAAATGGTTTCTTATTTCCAGATTTCTTCATGTTTGGGGAGTTGGATAGACTGGTCATGGAGTTAGACTGAAGTGCCTCTTCTGATAGTTATGTTTATTCTCCATCAATTCAGACAAGGCTTCCCAGATTTCTCTGAAACTATCCCTTTCAGAATTTCATAAGGCACAATAGTATTCTATTCTGTTCATATGCTATCATTTTGTAAGAAACTCTTACCTTTTGTCTTAGAATTGATACTAAGTATTGCTTCCAAAACAGAAGAGCAGTAAGGGCCAGGCATTTTGGATGAGGTAACTTGCCCAGTGTGTGAGATCCGATTTGAACCCAGGTCCTCCAGAATCTGGAGCTGGCACTCTCTCCATTGTGTTCTCCAGCTACCCTCCGCCATCATTCCTTTAGCCATTCCTGATGGCTAAATGATGAGTACGCCCCTAGTTTCCAGTTCTTCACCACTCTGTAAAAAGAGCTGCTATCATTTTGTACCTAAGGGTCCTTCTCCCCTCCTCCCCTTTAAAAACATCTCCCAGAGGTATAGCCTAATATTGGCATTATTAGTCAAAAGATGTGCACCTTTTTAAACTTTGGGGGCATCGTTCCAAATTGCTTTTCCTGATGGTTTGGATGAGTTCTTTGGGATGCACTTTTTACAGTTTGGCTCTGTGCTTGATGGAGGGAAGTGACCTCCAGGGCAGTGTTTTCACCACTTCATTTTTAATTTAAGCCCACATGGGAGGCCCTGGAAAAGGCTCGTTCTCTCTCCCACCCTGGCAGAGAAGTCAAATTGTGCCATGCGTTAGGCAAAGCAGCCCTCGCTTTTTTGGAAATTCTGGCTCCCCAGGGAACAATCCATCCTAGATCCTGGGGGCCTGGCTGCCAGCTGGCTGTTGCCTCAGCCCGAGTCTGCCACCTCTAGTTACCCTGCCCATGCTGGACACCTCAGGCCACACAGCTGCTGTGGACACACCCAGGCCCCAAAAACCAGACAGAGCGGCGGCCACAGACTCAACAGAATCCTTATAATTGGAAATGGAAAAAGCCTGGTAACATTCGATGGTCTTCTTTCCCTCCTTCCAAGCAGTGTGGAACAATTCCTCAACATGGCACAATCCCATTGTCTTAATATACTTCAGTTGGTTTAAAAAGCAGATACTCTGGAAGAAAGAGCAGAATTTGATCTCAGGAGATCGGGAGGGCAGGGACTATTTCTAGCTTTTTTTTTTTACTTTTATTAATCCCCCTTGTTTATCATAAGTATATTAGGCAATTTTTTATCTTAGATTTAGAGCTACCTAGTTCAGCCCCTTCATTTTACAAATGAGGAAACTGAGGCCCAGGATAAGTGAAGTGATTTTTCTCCAATTCCCATAAGGAATAAATGTGAGAAGTAGGATTTGAATTCACAATTCTGACATTTAGAGCCAGTGCTCTTTCCGTAGAGGACTACTTGCCATTTAATGCTTACTAAATTGTATTTAATTAAATAGTCCTTGTTAAGAAGGTTAGGAATAGAGGCTGAGTGTGGTAGGTAGGGTTAATGAAAGGGACTTCCCTAAAGCTCTTTTGGGGAAAACGGATTGCCCTACCTACCTTCGGATCTTTCATCATGGTACCTGGAACATAATAAGTACTTGATAAATAAATGTCTGTCGATTGATTGTTAGAATGGAAAAACATAGGGGAAAAGTCCATCTAGCTGTGAATTGTCCCGGTGTTAGATTCTTTCTTCTCTGCTTTTCTGTGGTTGCCTCGATTAAGAGACTTCTTTGTTCCCATTCCAAATACTGTTGTCATTTGACATCCTTAAAGTGACCTGGCAGAGAGCTGGTGATGATGTCTGCCTCATAATCCATGTGTTATCTATCCAAAGTTGAACTTGGACAACTACTTCTGTATTAATTGGTCTGGTGATTTTCTGGTAGACAAACTCAGTGTGCTAAGCTCCTTAAGTGGAAAAAGATTGCATCAGTAGGATTTAGAGTCAGGAATTTGAGGAGAGATGAACAAAATCTTTTCACCCTCTGTTTTGTATTTTTGCCATCGCTTATCTCTCCAGATATTTCTTTCTTCCCCTCTCCTCTGGCTTTGCAAAATGGGATATTAGAGCTGGTTCCTTCCATTCAGAGTGAGGAAGCGTTGAATTTGTTATTTAGTCGTGTCCAACTCTGTAATTTCATTTGGGGTTTTCTTGGCAAAGATACTGGAGTGGGTTGCCATTTCCTTCTCCAGCTCACTTTACAGATAAGGAAACTGAGGCCAACAGGGTTAAGTAACTTGGCTAGGGTCACATAGTTAGTGTCTGAGACCAGATATGAACTCAGGAAGAGGAATCTTCTTGATTCCAGGTCTAATACTCTATCCACTGAGCTACCTAGCTGTCCTGGGCTTTGAATAGCACTTTTATATTTGTTTCAGGATTCTACACCAAGATGATTTTGCTATAAATAGGATTGGTGGGGGCAGGCATAAAACTAATTTAAATTTTTTTGTGTTTTTTTTTAAATCCATGTATCCTTTTTTCCTTTAAAAAATCTTATTTTCTGTCTTAGAATTGATGCTAAGTATTGGTTCCAAGGCAGAAGAGTGGTAAGGGATAATCAGCTGGGCTTAAGTGACTTGCCCAGGGTCATACAGGTAGGAAGTATCTGAGGTCAGATTGGATCCCACCTGTGGCACCATCCACATCTACACTATTAATTGAGTAAAATGACTTTGGCCAAGCCATCTAATTTCTTTGAAACTTTTTTTTAATATGTAAAATGGAGAGGATAATATTTGTAACACACTTTAAGGACACAATCTAAGTGGGGAAATTAAGAGATTGTAATCATCATCACCACCACTGTCATCATCACACCCATACAAGACTGGGAGAGCATTATTTTTAAAATTCCAAACTTCACAGGAAATTTGTTCAAAGGAAGCCACTATTTTGTTCCAGAGCAAGGTTGCAAAGGGAGTGGACACCTCCGTCCTGTTTCACAGTAAATGGAAAGGCTTTTCAAGCCATGGCACCAGAAAAGACCTCTTAGAACAAGCCTCAGATTTAGAGTTGAATATTCATTACCTGTTTAAATAGAGGATAGGGTCTTTTGCTTCTATGTTGGAAAGAATATCAAATAGGAGTGCCAAAGACTTGTATTCTCATCCTGGTTCTATCACCAACTTCCTGTGTGACAGTGAGCAAAATTTTTTACTTCTGGCACTCATTTTTCTTCCTTGTTAAAAAGAAGGGCAGGAAATTGAGAACCAGGCCTAGAGACGGGAGGTCCTAGGTTCAAATCCGGCCTCAGCCACTTCCTAGCTGTGTGACCCTGGGCAAGTCACTTGACCCCCATTGCCTAGCCCTTACCACTCTTCTGCCTTGGAGCCAATACACAGTATTGACTCCAAGACAGAAGGTAAGGGTTTAAAAAAAAAAAGAAGGGCATCAGACTAGACTGTCTTCAAGGTTCTTTCTAGTGCCGATTTCATGCAATTCTGTGGCTTAGTAAAGCCTTTCCTGCTTCTTCCCCCCAGAGTCAGAAAGTGCTGCCCTGGAAAAACCACACCAAGAGAGACAGGGCTACTTTCAGCAACTCTTTTCTTGTGTGTATCCCATCATTCAGAACTCTCAGAACACAGTCAGTTTTGAGAATTCGATCTCTTCCTCTGTTGCTTTTGTTATTTTTGTTGCAAGAGGGAAACCCTACAACGTTAGATTGTTAAATAGTAAAAAATCTTATGAATTTGAATAAACTGATGTTACTTAATTCTGTGTGGCTATTTCTTGCACCAGTGGAGACTGAAATTGCTCTGTGCCTAGAATGCTGCTGTATATTAACACCAGAGGGACCTGGCAGACATGGCAAATGATACTGATTTTAAAAAATAATTCACTCTACATTACTGTACCTTTATTGGTAAAAAATCTACTTTAAATACTCATAATTATAAGTAGATATTGTAATTTTACTTTGAAACAAAAATCTTTATCCTATTTTCTTGCTGTATCTTCAGAGGAATAAAGATTGCCTTAGGGGTGTAAAAAAAAAATGCACTACCTCAATTAATCCATCTTATTCCTTCAAGATATTCTTAAAATTCTAGTTCTCCTTAAAGAAATCATTCCAAATACTTTTGTTCTTGTTTGAAAATATTTTTTATTTTGTTAAGCATTTCCCAATTATTTTAACATTTATTTAAAAAATTTTGTATTCCATATTCCCTGCCTTCTTCCTGACCATCTCCTACTCATCAAGAAGGCAAGCAATATGTTATTGATTATACAGGTGAAGTTATAGAAAACATATTTTTATATTAGCCACATTGCAAAAGAAAATACACATGCAAACAAAAAAAATTAAAAAAAATTAAAAATGTATGCTTCAATCTGCATGCAAACTTCATCAGTTCTCTTTGGAGGTACATAGCATGTTTCATCATGAGTCTTTTGGGTCATTGTCTTGATCACAGTAGCCAAGTCTTTCATAGTTCTTCCAATATTTCTGTTATATTATGTTCTCCTGGTTTTGCTCACTTCACACATTGCATCAATTTGTGTATGTCTTCTCAGGTTTTTCTGAAACCATCCTATTCACCATTTCTTGTAGCAAAATCATTTTTGTTGTTTAGTTGTGTCTGACTCTTCTTGACTATTTGGAGTTTTCTTGCCAAAAATATTGGACCACGTTTACCATTTTCTTCTCCAGCTCATTTTACAGATGAGTAAACACAGGGTTAAATGACTTGCCCAGGATCACACAACTAGTAAGTGGCTGAAGCCAGATCCTGACTCCAGACTTGGCACTCTATCCCTAGCACAATATGATTCCATCACAATTGTATGCCTCAATTTGTTTGGGCATTCCTCAGTTAAGGGGCATTCCTTCAATTTCCAATTCTTTGCCATCACAAAAAGAGCTGCTATACCAATAGTTTCTACCCAGACTTGAAAAATAGCAATAACACGTGCACAAGGCATTCTTTAATAGTCAACAGGAATACATATTTGCTTATTTCGTTTACCCAGTCATTTAATGAGATGGCCTGGGCTGTTCTGCAGCTTTCAAAGCCTGGATCAAAATATCAGCGCTAAGGTTACGGGCTCACAGGTAAGGAGCTGTCAGTTTAATGGACTGAATACTGGTTTGAGATTCCGAAGACCGCAGTTTGAGGCCTGGCTCAAAACTCCCTTTAGCCTCTCTCGGACTCAGTTTCCTCATTTGGAAAATTGATAAGCTAATCATTGCTCAACCCACCTTCCAGGGTTCTTCCCCATCCTACTGACTTTAGGAGACCTTGGATAAATTAACTTTGCCTCCTTGGGCCTCAGTGACCTTCTCTGGACATTTTGGGGTTTGCCCTGTCAGAAGTAAATGAGAAAATAAATGAAAAGAGCTTTATTACATGGTGCATTTTGGTGCCTTTGTACTCGCTGTTGCTCTCCTTCCTCTGCTTTGCCTTCAAAACTCAGCTAAAAGGGCAGCGAGGTGGGCTGCTGGTGGGTGGGTGGGGTGGAACCTGGGTTCAAATTTGTCCTCAGACACTTCCTAGCTGTGTGATTCTGGACAAGTCACTTAAACCTGTTTACCTAGCCCCTACCATTCCTCTTCTAACATCTAACATCTTTAGAGTTGTCACTAAGACAGAAAGTGAGGGTTTAAAAAAAAAACTCCGCTAAAGCACAAAACTCATCTCTTGAAACTTTCTAATTCTCTCTCCCTTTATTCCAAATTACCTTGTTTTTCATGTATACATAAAATAAAAATATATACACATAATATGTACATATTGTATCTATTTATAATAGATGTGTGTGTATTATATGTGTATATACACAAGGAATAATTTGGGGAATATGTGCCTAGTACATAGTCAGCACTTAATTGACTAACAATGATCCAGCACAGAAAACATTTCCTGCCTTCAGAGAGATTATATTCTATCAGGGGAGACCACACACTATCTATCTATCTATCTATCTATCTATCTATCTATCTATCTATCTATCTAAAAGAATAAAGCTGTATATATATGTACATATATATATTCTGTATACCTGTATAAAAATAAAATTATACAAAGAATTTAGTATAATTATAGTAAATATATAATTTAACCATGAAATAAAATTATATGTGCATTCTCTATAATTTTATAATTATACAGAGAATTTAACATAATCATAGTAAATCCATTTAATATAATTTAATATATAAAAGTACATTAATACACTATATATTATAAAATAAAATTATATGTATATGTTCACTATATAAATTTAATTAAAAATTATATAGAGAATTTAACATAATTATAATAAATACATTTTATATCATTTCTATGTAAGTCTATGTGTTTATATAACATATATTATAAAAATAAAATTATATATGTATGTTCTCAATAATTTTATACAAATAAAATTATGTAGAGAATTTACTATTCTAGTAAATATATAATTTAATTGTATAAAATAAATTATACAGATAATTTAATTCTAACAAATACATTAATATAATTTTATAAAAACAAAATTGTGTAAATATCTCTAATTTTATTTTTTAAATTGTACATATGTATATTCTCTGTATAGTTTTATATATACATGTTGTCGCCCTAGATTGAATATAAGCCCTTTAAAGGCAAGAAATGTTTGCTGTGTTGTCAGTTAATAAATATTTATTAGGTATCTACTATGTGCCAGGTACTATGGTAAACACCTAGTACAGCCCCGGTCAAGTTCTGTTTCTTCCTTTAACAGAGGCCATGCTATCCCTTGCTTGAACTTCAGCAAGAAATCTAATTTTCGAAAATCAGAGAGGTCTAGTTTTCAGATTGCACCCGTTTCCCCTACAAAAAAATATCCCTGAGTCATGGAACACAATGGTTGTTCATATTGGGAGGCAGGCAGAGAGTCAGCTTGTCATAAGGACAGCTCTATGTGGACCCCTGGATATGCGTTTTATTTTATTATTATTTTTTTTAATTTTGCAAGACCTCCAGGCATCCCCGGGAGGCGGCTGGTGCATGCTGGGATTGCAGCCCCGTGAAGTCGTAGCCGGCCATGCGTGGGTGGAGGTGCAAGATGTAGGGCAGGGCTGAGGCTCACAAAGCTAGATGCAGCGGTGTTTAAAAAGGCTGTCTAGTGGATTCTGCAGCCGCGAGCTTCCATCCGCCCTCCCCCCACGCGGGGAGGGGCTTTAGGAAGGGGCTAGTCCAGGTTGGAGAGAAGAATCTCAGCGGGACACCCCGTAAACCAGTGGGGCTGAGGCTGAGGGAGGTGGCTGGTGGCTGGGTCGCCCCTGGTCGCGATCCCGAGATAACATGGAAGGGGCACTTAACGATGTGGCTAACGGTAGACGGAGGGCTAAGATGGGGGCCATTCCGTGAAATCAGCCCCATTATTATGTTGGCACCTTGCTATTGATGTGCTCGGGAAAGAGCAGCTTAGCAGAAAAAGGTGGGTTATCTGGCTTTAGAAAGAACATCCCCCGCCCCCTTCTCACCAGGTGTCCAGAGAGGGACCTGTGACTTGGGGAGAGTGTAGGGTCGACTCCTACCCCTCATTCCTGGGTCAAATAGGTACCCGTTCCGCCGCTTCCCTGTTCGGAACAATTCCCTCTGCCTAGAACTAATAACTGTAGGATCTCAGATTTGGAAGAGACTTCAGAGAAAGCACTCTTTCGTTTTATAGGGGAGGGGAGAGAGAGAGAGAGGGAGAGACAGAGAGAAAGAAAGAAAGAGAGAGAGGAGGGAGAGGGAGACACAGAGAGAAGGACTCAGAGAAAGAGGAAGGAGGAGAGAAAGAGCCAGAGAGAGATCCCTCAGCTTTGGCAGTTTGTCCTGACCCTTATTAAACCACAATGTGTAAGCTGCTAAAACAAGGCATATTTGTTTTAGATATTTTGGTGTTAGAAAAATAAACCACCTTCCTATAGTCCTCATGTACTCATATTTTCCCCTTAATTGTTTGTTTTTCCTTCTTTTTTTTTTTAATCCTCACCTTCCATCTTAGAATCACTACTGTGTAAGACAGAAGAGCAGTAAAGGCTAGGCAATGGAGGTATGTGACTTGCTCAGGGGTCACAGAGATAGAAAGGGTCTAAATTCAGATTTAAACCCTGGATCTCCCTGGCTCTCAATCCAGTGAACCACCTAGCTGCTACCATTTTCCTCCCCACCACCCCACCCAACTCCTTACCTTCTGCCTTAGAGTTGATACTAAGTATTGGTTCTAAGCCAAATGAGCAGTAGTAATTAGCGTCAAGTAATTTTTCTAGGGTCACACAGTTAGAAAAAATCCAAGGCTAAATTTGAACCCAGGAACTCCTGTCTCTAAACCTGACTTTTATCCACTGAGCTACCTGGAGCATTCCCAGTCATTTCTATTGCACTTAGTGTAATCCAGCAGACAAAATTATTAAACTGCCTATTTTGTGCTGAGGACTGATGGCTTCCCCCCAATTACTCGTATTTCATTTTGCCTATATTTTGAATATACCTTTGTACCCTACATGGGTTGTCCCCCTTTTGGAATATGGAGACTGTCTCACTTTTGTATCTGAATGGTGTTCCTTAGGATTTAGCACAATGCCTAGCTAAGTATGAATAACAGGTACCTGATGATGAAGGTGGTGGTGATAGTCGTAGAACTAGTAGCAGTAGTTGTCTTGTCCAATTAAATTAAAATTAAAATTATGTCTCTAATAATAAAAATATATTATATTATGAGGTTCATTAAGGATTATTAGAAATCAAGAAATAAAGAAGATACAAAATAATAATCACATGCCCATGGCTGATTAGCCAATTCAGAATCCCCATGCTTAGCTTACTTACTACATCATTGCAATGGAATGGAAGAGAGAGAGAGGGAGGCGGTACAGCCAGTTAAATACCAATTGTGATCTCGCCAACCTAGGGACTCAGGTGAGATTATAGGGAATTCTGGGAAACACCAAGGACTTCTGGGGATTGAAGTCTGGGGTTCAAAATCTCCATTTTTATACTACCTAGCTGCCCCTACCCTTGGTGACTTAATCAAACTGGACCAAATTTGTTGAGAACCTCTCACTGGCAGAGTCCCAACCGCCATTTTATAGCTTTCCATTGTCATGGGATTCCTAGTTTGCACAACAGGCACTTCTCTTAATGGTCTAGATTTATAAGAGAAGGAGAATAGTACAAGAGTAGCCATGTGCTTTGGGTGGATCATCTTCACCCTCAATGAGAAGGCTATTTGGAACTTGAAATTAAGTGGGATGGCTTGTGGTGGCTCAATGGTAGATGAGGTTATTCCTTATCACAGCTGGCCAATGACTGTTGTTTCATTTTAAGGCATCTCTTTTCTCCCTCTCCTCATTAGACTCATAATGTCCTAATTAAAAACACATGTTTGCACTGTGCTCTGGTAATTTGCTATAGGGAATAATTGGTCAGCTGTTTTTTCCTCTCATTTTATTTTGTTTTTTTATGTTTATGTCCTTTTCCTCTCAATCAGTCAAAAGACATTTATAACGTACCTACTATGTGCCAGGCTGATACTACCCCTCCAAAATTAAATTTCCTTTGCTTCCAATGAACTTGAGCAATGACTTTAAAAAAACATTTTTTCAATGGAATTGGGGAGCAGCTAGGTAGCAGAGTGGATAGAATGCTAAGCCTGGAGTTGGGAAGACCTGGATTCAAATCAATCCTCAGATACATTCTAGCTCTGTGACCCTGGGCAAGTCACTTCCCAACTGCTTAGTCCTTTCCAAAATTCTGTCTTAGAACTGATACTAAGAAGGTAATTTTTTAAATGCAATTGGGAAATATTTAATGAAATATACAAATATATAAACAAATAATGTTGTTTGAGGAGGTTTTTCATGCAGAGCCCTTTAGTGAAGAAACAGAGAAAAAGAAAGTGGACGCTGAGAAGCTTATTTAATTTTAGAGCAGAAGCTCATAACCTGGGGTCCATGAACTTTAAGAAAAACTTTTTTTTTGCCAACTATTCAAAATAATACATTTCCTTTGTAATTTTTATACCTCTTATATAATTTAAAACATTCTGACTGCCAAATGGGGTCCATGACATATAAAAAGGTTAACAACCTCTATTATAAAGGGAATGAAAATGTCCAAGTGAGATTAGTGAGAAGTCCTTAACAAGACTAAATATAATATGTCCACCCACGAACTCTCATAAGCTTCTTGTAGGTAGGGACCGTGTTGATTTTTATCTTTATATTATCAGTCCAGAGCCCTGTGCCTAGGAAATACTAGAATCTAATAACTAGGTAGTTAATAGATGTTTAAATTCATTTGAAATGTTAGTAATTACAGTTGCATTACAAAGCACTTTCATATACTTTGTTGTGTCTTGTGCCAGCATGTTTGGGGGTTGCCATCAAAGTACTTGTTGCTGAAATCTCCCAAAGCCCTGGACAAGTCACCTTTTGTGCAATGACCTGAGTGTTCCTTAGGCTTTGCTTCTATCAAGCACCTAAACCCACCCAAGAGCCAATTTATTCAGGAGATGAGGGGGGAAAAAAAGGAAATTCCAGCCAAAGTACAGTTGGCTGGCCCAATTTTTTCCCCCTGTAAATCAGACACAGCTAAGTATTTTCCCTTCTGCTGAGAACAGGTCCTCTTTCTCATCCTAATGTGCCTCTGTTCTTAACAGACCAGAAAGAGAACATCATATATAGCAACAGAAATATTATTTGTGTATGTCCAACTCCAAAGAAAGAACTGATAAATTGAAGCAAGCAAGACACAGTTTTATATGTACATTTATCTTTTTGTCAATTGGCCCCTTCCTTAGTCGGAGGGAGGAAGTTAATTGGGTATTTTAATGTAACAAACAGATTAATTAAAAAAAAAATGACTCCAAAGATAGTCCTTGTGGGAGAGGAGAAGGAATGGTAAGAAGAAAAGGAGAGAGAAAGCAAGAATGGGCATAGAAAACTTAACCTTATTTCTTCTCATAATCACCTTGGACAACCTCCTGACAGTTCTCTGGGCTTCTCCCTGTCATTTCCATCATTTGCCTGGGCTGAAAATGGAAGCCACTTGATTTATAGAAATGATGTAGTGGGCAGTGTAAAGGACAATATTACAAATTTTCATCTGCAAATTTTTTTTGACTCTAAATGTCTCCAATTTGTAAACTTTGACCAGAAGGCAAATGGCTATTATACAGACCTTGATCATTCTCCTTGCCCACTCTGCCAATTAGGTGGAAATTCATATGGTAAAACATTTCTTGTAATCAATCCCTTGCTATATTTCTCTTTTTGTGGCTTGCATATTTGTGGACAACTATACTACAGACCACTTATAGGCTACTAATTTTTATTATTCAGGGATATTTATTTATCTGATTTAGAATAGACCAAGTCAAAATTTAGTTTATACTAATGGATGATTGAGTTTCACTGAGTGATATGTAATTTTTTAATTTTAGTTTTACTTTTTCTACTACCAAACATTTATTCTTCCTCTTTCCCCCTTTTCCCATTTACTGGGGAAAAAAGAAGTAAAGGAAGAAAATGAAAGAAACACGAAAGATTAAGAATTTATAGAGAAATAATTAAAAAAAAAAGACAAGAGACTAGCTACTAAGATACACACTAGAACTACATAAATTCAGCTAAGTGGCTCAGTGGATTGAGAGATAGGTCTAGAGAAGGGAGGTTCCGGGTTCAAATGTGGCCTCAGACATTTCCTAGCTTTGTGACTCTAGGTAAGCCACTTAATCCTTATTGCCTAGCCCTTACTGCTCTTTGGCTTTGGAACCCATTTGAAAAGTGAATTACATAAATGCAACTATAAAGCATTATTTATGGAAATACAAACCTAAATAATTGGAGAAATATTAATTGCTCATGGGTAGGCTGAGTCAATATAATAAAAATGACAAGACTTCCTGAATTATTTTATTTATTCAGTGCCATACCAGTCAAACAAATTCATCTGAAAGAACAAAAGGTCAAGAATCCCAAGATCTTTTGTCATGCAATATGTTAGCTTTCCCTCCCTGCTTTGTGTCACCTTTTAATTTGATTATACTTAAGAGTTTATCCTGGTCATCAACAAAAATGTTAAACAGCATAAGGCCAAGTGCAAAGTTTGAAGTTCACTGGAGACCTTCCAGGGTGACATGGAACCATTAATGACTACTTTGGGGATCTGATTATTCAACTAGTTCTGAATCCACATAATGGTTCCATGGTCTAGACCAGGCATGTCAAACATGTGGCCCACAGCTCTTGAGTACAGCCCCAAACAGATAAAAATATACTTGGGAAATATTTAACAAAATAAATAAAAATACAATAAAATGTAGACAACATTTTAAAACTAAGTCAATATGTAACTATAGGGATCCTTAATATGATTTAGTGGCCCTACCACTGGCATAGTCTACATCTTTCCATCTTTTGTGGTCCTGCACCAAGGCAATGAGATAATAAGCAAGATGAACTTTCAAGGCCCATTTTGTCCCCTGAAGAGCATTTCATTGGCACAGTCCCCTTCACTGACAATGGAAAACATATTGGACCTCCCATTTCTTGTCTCTTTAAAGTCCCTTTGTCCATCCCTCTGTCTCCAAGGTCACTCCTGGTTGGCAAAGAAATGGAGACCCAGCCAGACTGTAGTGAGATTCTGCAGGAGAAACGGTGTCTTCAAAAGCTCTGGCCCACCTTTTCTCACTCAGTAAAGAGAAGATGTGTTCAGTCACATTTTAACAGAGCTGTGGAACTATCTTCTGCCTCCTAATTGGGGGGATAGCTTTTTTCTAAAATACCCTACCTTCTGTTTTAGAATCAGGACTACGTGTTGGTTATAAGGAAGGCCATGGCGGATGGCGGTGAAGTGATTCGCAGCCCAGGGCCACAGCATTTAAGGACAGGAAAAAGAACACGAACTTGAGTAATACTAGGGAAGGGGAGGGCTGCTGGAGACAATTTGTGGATCTTCCCATCTGTTCCCAGCTTAGTGAAGGAGCAAGTTTTATTTCCCAGCTCTGCTGATCATCCTTCACACAGCTGGGCAGACAAGTACCAAGACACTTTCCAGACCACAAAGCTTTCCTACCACTAAGACCAGGTTACACAGCTTGCTCCATTCAGAGAGTGGAATCAATGCAATGTTCACTCGTTACTCTTGACTTGAGGCACATGGGCAGTTGGCTGTGGGTAAGGCAGTTTGGATCTTTGCTGGGGCAAACATGACATCCAGATGTTACACCACATGGTCCTCATCCCAGAGGCCAAATGGAAGAAGCAACATCTGTTCTTCATGCTCTCTTGGCCCAAGAGGCTTTGTGAGAGCATCCCAGGGAAACCTTCCTTGGAGTCTTCTCTGAAGAGATGGCTCATTTCCTGTGGACTTGGCAAAGTCTTTTAATGGCAGAAATAGGGTGGTGGAAAGGGTTAGCACAGAGCTAGTCACTTTATCTCCCTAGAATCATAGACTTACCAAACTTAAGAGTTAGAAGGGACGTTAGAAGCCTTTCCATCCAACCCTTCCGTTTTACAAATGAGAGAACTGGGTCCGATGCAGGTTAAATGACTTGCCCAAGGTCATAAAGAATAAATTTCAAGAGGTGTGAGTTCTAGACTAGTCCTCCATTTCGAACATATTGCTTTTTTACACTGTACCATATTGCTGGGGACTTCTGTCTTTTTTGAGACTATTACTGAAGCAAGCATGGACTCTGCCTTTTTTAGTTAATTGAATCTTTAACTTCATTGTGTGTATGTGTGTGTGTGTGTGTATGTGTGTGTGGTGTGGCCTTTCCCAACCCTTCTTAATTCTAATGCCTTCCCTCTGTTAATTATTGCTTATTTCCTATTCATGATTCATAATGCATTATCTATAGCTTATTTTTATGTATTTGTTTGCATATTGTCTCCCTCATTAGACTATGAACTCCTTGAGGACAGGGACTGCCCTTTTGCTTCCTTTATTGTATCCCCAGCTCTTAGCATGGTGCCTGGCACTTAGTAAGCACTTTATAAATCCTTATTGATTAATTAATTGATAGTGTAGTTGTCGAAGTTGCTGTATACAGCAATGAAGGTTTAGGGGTTTAGGGTTTGGGGAGTTGCCAAGGCAGAATAAAGCAATTTCACTATCAAGTGGCCTGCTTCAGTTCTAAGGTACAATTGTCTCACATGGAGCTATCTCAGGGGGAACCTGTGACTATAAGCCTCCAGAACTTTTACAAGACACTCAGCATTTGTGACATAAATCTCTCTAGCATGAAGGCATTGGCTGGTTTCTGAAATGCCAGGTAAGACCAAAAGGAAGTTGAGGGTGTATTTTGGACTTTCTATTTGTAATAGAATTCAGTGTTTCACCAACTCATCTTCATAATGCATTACCTCTGGATCATGACCTTCCTTTACTCAGAGCTTTCAGGGACTCCCCATTGCTTGCTGAATGAATAGAAACTTCTGATCCTGACCCTTTCCTATTCTAGTCTCTCCACAATCTGGCAGCAATCTCCCTATCTAGTTTTCCCTTCTTAATCCTCACAGATTGTACCCAGCAGACACACTGGACTGCTCTCTGGTGTTTTTATCCTATTCTTTACCATCTCTATGTTCCTTGCTCGTGATGCCCTTCATGCCCCCCTCTTTTTCCCAGCCTTATGCTTTCAATGGATTTGTTCTTTATCATGAAGCATCTCCCTTCTTTTGAGGTTCAACTCTGGTGCTTCTTCCTTCATGAAAAATTTTCCAGTCCCCTATCCCCTCTGCACATGAAAGCAAACTTTTTTTCCTTAAGCACTGTGCCTCAACCTCTCCTTTGTGATTATCTCATTTTTCTTTTTGTCATAGCTCTTTGTATAAGTCTCTCCCTTTGCCCCCATTGACTCCTTGAGGAAGGAGTTAACATCATAAATCTCTTTGAATCCCCAACACCTAGTAATGCTTTCCACATATTTGGTGTTCAGTGAGTGTTCATTGAATCTTTGTGGTTGAACTCCAAAAGTCACATTGGCTATTTTTTATCCAAGAGGGGGATCTGTCCTAGGCATTGGCAAAATAAACTTTCCCTTTTTGACTCTGGTAGGGAATTAAAAATATAATATAATAAGTAAACAAATAATAAATTTGTCTACTTTTCCATCTCAGAATGTTTCTCATATGAACTTCACTTTAGCTTCCTAAGAAAGATGCTAACTTCTCATTCCTTAATGATATGTTCATTCAGTGTCTTTTATAATAGAAAATGCCTTCCTGGTTGTTGAGATGTAGTGGTGGTAGTAGTAACAGTAATAGTAGTAGTAGTAGTAGTAGAGTGTGTGTGTGTGTGTGTGTATGTGTGTGTGTGTGTGTGTGTGTATGTGTGTGTGTGTATGTGTGTGTGTGTGTGTTTAGACTAATGTTGGGTAATAAGATTTGAGTATAAGTCAAACCTGGGGGCTTTCCAGAATCTAAAAATCTGCACTTCTGGAGGAGTTAGAGAAAGGTAGGTGTGAATGATGTAAGATCAAGTGGAGGGAAGGGAGGGAAGAAGTAGGGTTTTTTTTTGTTGTTGTTTTTAATCTCTATTAGTAGGCAATATTATTCTCATACCTGATTATTTATTACAAATGTACCAGTAGTAGCCATTCCAGAAATAGGGAAACAGTGATGACTGGAAGATGACTAACCCAGAAGGACAGACTGATTCAGATTGAGACACATTGTGGGTAGAATGGATGCTCCTTGAGTACAGGAATTATTTCAGTCTTTGCTTTTGTATGCCCAATGCATAGTAGCATAGGGCCTAACACATAGCTGGTGCTTAAGAAATATGTGTTGATTGATTAATTGATAGAGAAACAAAGGAACCTTTTGGTCCATACTATTTCCAGGCACACCCCGATGTGGGGTGTGGTATATGATTTGAAAATTAGTGCCACAAAGTTTTCATTTCTTTTGAAAGTATCTTTTGATTTTCTTTTTGATTCACACTCCAGAATTGGGTAATGATTTTTGCTCAGGGACTTATACAAAGTACTTTCCTCATCTGTGAAGTAAGGGTGGTAATCTAAATGGTAGATTCTTAACTTGGGATTCAAACTAAGGGTTCTATGGATAGATTCCAGGGAGACTGTGGGCTTGGGTAGAAAAAAAATCTCTATTTTGTTATATTTGGTTTTCTTTGTAATATTCTATATTTAATTTTATGTTTTTAAAAACATTATTCTAAGAAGGAACCCATAGACTTTACCAGGCTGTCAAAGGATTTCATGACCCCATTCTAGTTAAAAACCCCTATTCTAAAAGAACCTTCAAATTTCACTTTCCTTCCCTAAAGAAAATTATGGTTTCTTAGAGGTAGAAGGAGGTTCAGAGATCAATTAAGCAGCTGGTCCAACCTCCTTCCCAATGCAAGATTCTCCCTCTAAGTCAATATCCCAGAGGGAGCATCCATTTGAACCATTTAGGTGCTGCCCATTTAATTTAGGGGGAGCTCTATGTAGGAAAGTTCTTTTATATAGTGAAACAAAATTTGCTTTCTTAAAATGCCTACTCACTGGTTCT
This sequence comes from Monodelphis domestica, assembly GCF_027887165.1. NCBI lineage: Eukaryota > Metazoa > Chordata > Mammalia > Didelphimorphia > Didelphidae > Monodelphis > Monodelphis domestica. Next base: position 138,232,574 of record NC_077228.1, on the reverse strand, counting down.
AGTTCAGCCCTTTGAAGCTATACAAAGACTAATACCTAATCTGAAGACAGATGTAATCAGCATCTCTTGAGTATGTCTCCTTCATTCCACTCACATGGGTCACTTGTCAAGTTCATGACCCCAGCATCTGTCACATGGACTATTACAATAATCTTCTAATTGGTCTTTCTCCTTAAGTCTTGTCCCTCTTCATTTTTTAGTGCTTGATTGCTGATGTCTTGATTCTACCTACTCAAGTTTTCTCTCATACAAGATAAACATTTCTGGTCCCTTTTTTCCCAGACTTCTCATCATCTTCATCTCACTTCCTGTGGGCATTCTCCATTTGGCCAATGTCCTTTCTGAGAGATGGTGTCTCGATTTGATTTAAAACCAGATGTGGTCAGAACAGGGCAGAATATATTACCTCCCTTTTCTCAATGTTCTGCTTCTATTAATGGGTCAAATGAACACTTTTAACACCCATACCACCCTATTAGCCATCGTTAAGCTTGCACTTCAATTAAATTCCCAATATTTGTTCTCATGTACTATTGTTTAGCCTTGCCACCACCATCCTGTAACTTGGAGTTGATTTATTTTTTTAATTTAAGTGCAGGAGTCCCTGTTAAATCTTATTATATTTGGTCTTATTAGATTTGACTTATCATTCCAACTTTTCAAGTTCTTTTTAGATCCTGATTCTCTTATACAGTGTGTTAACTTATCCCTGTGTGTTAACTTATCCCAGTGTGTTAACTCTCAATTTAATGTTGAGTATTTCAAGTTTCCTTGATTTGCCGGTTTAGTGACCCCATCAGCAAGTGAAATTTAATAGGAAATGTCTTCAATCCAGCAAATATTTTTAAAGCATATACTATCCCTTAGTTTCCTCATGTATAAAATGGCAATAAAAGCACCTACTTCTTGTTGTGAGGATCAAATGAGATAAAAGATATGTGAAGTATTTGGTCAACTTTGATGGGCTATACAGGGTATTCTAAAGGCTTAATGGAGTTTAAGCTTTGATATGTTTAAGGTTTATATTTTAGAAGTAATATAAGATATTAATATACAATATAAAGTAAGATAATAGAATATCTTATAAATAATAGCTATCCATAATAATGTATTGTACTAGATACTGGCGGATTCAGAAATCAGGGCACAGATCCTACCCTTAAATGTCTTATGATCCCTATAAGAAGTACATAGATAAAGATACTCCCTCACAGCTCAGGCCAAGAATAATGCAATAAGAGATCCAGAGGGGGAGATGCACCTGAGGTGGCTCTTAGTGATCACCATTTTTTCTTTGTGCTTATTAACCATTTACTTAATATTTTACCTTTTATGGTGCTCTAGAGCAAGCCTATGGGTCTGTAATTTCCCCTATCCAGTCTTTTGAAGATGAATAATCTTTATAATATTTAGACCCAAATATATTTTAGTTACTAATGCTATTATTGTTGTTACTATTACAATTAGTTCCTCTTCTCTTGAATGTGATTTTTATTTTTTATTTTTTGGAAATTTTTATTTAATTAGTCAGTTTAGAACATAATTCCTTGGTTACAAGAATTATATTCTTTCCCTTCCTTCCCCCCACCCTTCCTATAGCCAATGCAATTCCACTGGGTTTTACATGTGTTCTTGATCAAATCCTATTTTCATGTTGTTGATGTTTGCACTAGGGTGATCATTTAGAGTCTACATCCCCAATCATATCCCCATCAACCCATGTAATCAAGCAGTTGTTTTTCTTCAGTGTTTCCATTCCCACAGATTTTCCTCTGAATGTAGATAGTGCTTTTTCTCGTAAATCCCTCCGAGTTGTTCAGGATCACTGCATTACCATTAATGGAGAAGTCCATTACATTTGATTGTACCACAGTGTATCAGTCTCTGTGTACAATGTTTTCCTGGTTCTGCTCCTTTCACTCAACATTACTTCCTGAAGGTTGTTCCAGTTCACATGGAATCCCTCCAGTTCATTATTCCTTTAAGCACAATAGTATTCCATCACCAACATATACCACAATTTGTTCTCCAGTGGAAGGGCATCCCCTCATTTTCCAATTTTTGGCCACCACAAAGAGCGCAGCTATGAATATTCTTGTACAAGTCTTTTTCTTTATTATCTCTTTGGGGTACAAACCTAGCAGTGCTATGACTGGATCAAAGGGCAGACAGTCTTTTAGCACCCTTTGGGCATAGTTCCAAATTGCCATCCAGAATGGTTGGATCAATTCACAACTCTACCAGCAATGAATTAATGTCCCACTTTGCCACATTCCCTCCAGCATTCATTACTTTCCATAGCTGTCATGTTAGCCAATCTGCTAGGTGTGAGGTGGTTCCTCAGAGTTGTTTTGATTTGCATCTCTCTGATTATCAGAGATTTAGAACACTTTTTCATGTGCTTATTAATAGTTTTGATTTGAATGTGATTTTTAAAAGAACAGTGGTTCTGTAGTTATATATGTATAGATCTTAGCATGCAGCTTGCCCAAGGATGGTGACCAGAGCCCACTCATAATTAGGTTTCTCTGAAAAGTGGTATTTTGGAACTTCCTGGGTTAACCCTGGGAGTAGGGGTATAATACAGTATAAAGCATAGCTAGCATTTAGTGAGTTAAGCTTTGCAAAGTGCTTTACAAATATCATCTCATTTTGCCTTCATTTTACAGATGAAGAAACTCAGACACAGAGAAGTCAAATGACTTGCTCAGTAATGGGCAAACTAACAAGTGTCTGAGGGCAGATTTGAGTCAGGTCTTCCTGACTGCAAATCCCAATACTCTAGCCACTCTGTTTGCAATTATCTACACTGTCCATCTGATTCAGGAATATAAGTACAAATTTAGGATGGAAAACTAGGTCTGACTACAGTGGACTCCAAACCAAGGAGAAAGTATGTTTTGATGCCTTTGCCTGAAATTTTGAAGTAGAACCAGCAAATGCTCTCTATACAAGGAGAGACGTTAAGGTTTGGGAAAGGAAGTTTTAAAGATGACTATTTAAAGAGTCCTTTAGTGTCTCTTCAGCAAGGAGGTGAGTTCTCATTGTTTCCAGAATTAATACTTGATATGATAGATCAGGCTTCTTGATTCTGATAAAATCTCAGTAAGGTTGGTTTGGAGGGTCACACCAGGGCTTTTGAGCTAATAGGAGATAGGGGAACAAAAAGTTTCTTTTTAAAGAAAAAGCAGGTTTTTTTTAAATGCCCTTTGTCTTTATATAATGGTAATTTCTACAAATACTTCCCCCTTTCCCAGACTGAACTTTCCCTTGTAACAAGAAAGAGCAAATAAAACCCAATTTGGGAACTGAATGTGTTCAACATTCTGCCCTAGGGGGTCCCCCAATCTCTGCAGTGAGGTTTCATTATGTATTCTGGAACCATCAATGGCTTTTCAGTAGAGTTCAGCTTCCTTTTAATGATCTTTTCATTTACACTCTTGTAGTTATTGTATAGGTTATAGTTTTGGTTCTGTGAATACAAATCTTCCCATGCTTCTCTGGGTTCCTCTGATTCCATTGCTATTTTTAGGAGATGAGGCTGAGGATTTCCTGCCTTCTGTCCCTGCCCTTATAGTTTCTTGTTCATTTGGTGGTTTTTGTTTTTTAATCCTGTTACAGGGAAGTCTGGGCTCCTACTCAGTGTATTTCTTGCCTAAATGCTTGCCAGGCCTAGGTTAAGCTGAAACTTGCTAGAAAACTATAAACTATAGTTGGAAATGCCTATTGGGGGGAGTGGGGGACTAGATAGGAATGGGATGGACCCTTTAAGAAATTTGCATATTGAATTAAAACTGAGTTTTCTGCTGCCCCCTCTTCCCAAAAAGCTGAACAGAATCATGGCAACATGTCAAGGATTCCAGGGTACAGGAATCAGTTGAGCTCAGAATCCCAAGAGCAAACTGAAAGCTGAGAATTTGCTCCTCAACTACACTAACAAACTCTTCTCTGCTTAATAGGGATGCTTGTTAGGGAAAGATGTAAAAGGAGAGAAAACAAGAATCTTCATTCTTGAAGAAGCTTGTATCACGGCACTACGTTTTGTTTCTTACAGGAGGGATGAAGAAAGAGAGGAGAAAGGTATGTGTGTGTCCTAATATTATGATGATTGGCTCCAAGGCATTAATGATTTCCCTCCAAATGTCTGAATAATTAATCACTTCAGTGAGATACCACCTTCAGATCTCTGAACTGGGTGGTAGGATTTTTTTTTTCTGTATTTACAGCAGAACCCCCAGAAATAGTCAGTAAACTGACTGCCTCAGACCACAAGAATCTCCACAAATAGGATAAATGCTTTGCAGGGAGCAGAGGGTTCATCCTCCTGTTGCTGTGGGGATAGGGTGGGGTAAGAATACGTACTGATTTATTTTAAGGAGCCCAAGATTCCAGCGCAGCAGAATTTACTTTAGAAGCCCATCTCTTAAAAAAATAAAAATAAGAGACCTATCCCCTCCCTCCAAAAAAACTTAAACCACACCCCTACCACCTTATTATTTCGATGATTTATTTAAAGAGTCATTGGCTTCTGGTTAGCATGTTTCCTGTTGCTTTATGTAACATGTTTTATGAAAGTCAGCTCTGGAAGGTATTTTATTTACCAAAATGGAAACTGGACTGACTTACTGAAAACTTTGGGACACTTAGAAAGCCAGCAGGCAGAAACTTCTGGGAATAAAATCTTCCCTCAACAACTGAATTGCATGATTATTATTTTAAAATATTGATTCATCCATCCATTCATCTGTCTGTCTGTCTGTCTATCTATCTATCTATCTATCTATCTATCTATCTATCTATCTATTTGTCTATCATCTATCATCTCTCTCTCTTTCTCTCTCATTTACTCACTCACTCACTCACCCATCTCTAAGTATCCAGGGTAAACATTGGCATCTTTTAGGAATCAACAGGAACCAGTGGTCCAGTAAGGGACCTTTTGAGTCAGAGGACCTTAGGTTTGGATTCCAGCTCTGCTATTTCTGCTTCATGTGGTTTTGGGCAAGTTACTTCTTCTTTGTAGGACTCAGTTCCCTTATCTGTGAAATGGGGTTGCCATGGGTTTTTTAACCTGGGTATTTGGTGAACTTAAAAAAAATATATGAAACATATATTTGTGTACATACACATATATATAGATAACTATTTCATAATAATAATTTTTATATTCTTATGTATTTTGCATTTAAGGACTTTATTTTAAGAAGGGATTGCTATATGCCATGCATTGGCTCAAGGACCCCAACAGAAAATCTCCAAGGTCTCTTTGAGCTCCAAAGCTGGGATCCTAAAACGGTGTGTTCCAGGCCTCCTAGAATCCTCATTTATCACTTCAATGATTTATAGCCAGTTGTACTGTTTTTATGTAGTAAATAGCTTCAGAGGTTTTTGTTTGTTTCTTTTTTGGTTTGGGGCAGTTCTGGTTTGAACAAACTAAATTCAGAGATGATGGGAAAAATGGAAAGGAACATAAATAGTATGTCTTAAAGAGGAAGGCACAGCTGTTGGGATGGTATGACAGGCTGTTCTGTATTTATTTATTTATTTATTAGAGAAAATGAAGATCTTGACAAAGGTCAAACTTTTCCTGAAGACATCAGTTTTGGCCCTCGAAGTCTACACTCCTCTAACCTCCCCTGGGGTCAGGGGCACAGCTTGTCAAGTGTATTAACTGTAGAAATGTTACTTTTCAAATCTGATGTGTCTTCTGCTCTTATCCTCTATTCACTTATATTATCCTGGATCTTGAGATGAAAGGGCTGAAGAGACCATCTAATCCCACTCCCTAATTTTAAAAATGAGAAAATTTGCCTGGGGTACACAAAAGTAATAAGTATCAGAGACAGGATTAGAACCCAGGTTTCTGATTCCAGAGCCAGTTGTTATAAGGAAGAAACAAACAAGACCTACAATGTGCGCTATTTGCAAATATTGTCTCACTTGATTCTCACAACAATCCCAAGAGGTTAGGTGCTATTATGGCTCCCATTTTACAAATGAAGAAATTGAGGTCACACAGATAGTAAGAGTCTGAGACCAAAATTTGTCTGAGATAAGATTTAAACTCAGATTTTCCTGACTGCAGGCCCAGCACTCTGTCCACTGCCTTTCCCTCTTTCTATTGATTCAAATCTAGCTGAGAGAAATTCTTTTGAGTCTAGGAGATTTTCAAGGATTGGTTCTAGAAAGCTTTAACTCTTACCAACCTCTTGAGGCCAAATCTCAGTTCTCTGTCTGTCTGGTTATCAGCCTCATAGAATGTTGAGGGGCTGGGAAGAGATAGGTGAGTACTCATTTAAGTACGTAGCTTAGTGGATACAGTGCTAGTCTTGGAGTCAGAAAGATCTGGCTTTGAATCCCCCCTAAGCAAGCTGTGTGATCACTGGGCAAGACATGTAAATTCTATTTGCCCTAGTTTCCTCATTTGTAAAATGAGTGTGTTGGACTTGAACCCCCTCCCTCCCTCCCTCCCTCCCTCCCTCCCTTCCCTCCTTCCTTCCTTCCTCCTTCCCTCCCTTCCTCCCTTCCTTCCTTCCTTCCTTCCTTCCTTCCTTCCTTCCTTCCTTCCTTCCTTCCTTCCTTCCTTCCTTCCTTCCTTCCTTCCTTTCTCCCTCCCTCCCTCCCTCCCTCCCTCCCTTCCTCCCTTCCTTCCTTCCTTCCTTCCTTTCTCCCTCCCTCCCTCCCTCCCTTCCTCCCTTCCTCCCTTCCTTCCTTCCTCTCTCCCTCCCTCCCTCCCTCCCTTCCTTCCTTCCTTCCTTCCTTCCTTGCTTCCTTCTCTCCTTGCTTCCTTCCTTCCTTGCTTGCTTCCTTCCTTCCTTCCTTCCTTCCTTCCTTCCTTCCTTCCTTCCTTCCTTCCTTCCTTCCTTCCTTCCCTCCCTCCTTCCCTCCTTCCCTCCCATTGGTTCCAAGGCAGAAGACTGGTAAGGGCTAGGCAGCTGGAGCTCAATGACTTGCATAGGGTCACATGACTAGGAAATGTTTGAGGCCAAGTTTGAACCCAGGACCTCCCATCTCCAGGCCTGGCTCTCTATCCACTAAGTCACCTAGTTGCCAGAAGGTTAGTTATAAGTGGCTGAATCTTGACTTTCAGAGTCTCCCAAATAAGATCTCTGACTGCTGCAAGTTTCCTTGTGAGATAGACTGTAGGAGTTAAATACAGACTATGTGAGATATTTAGATTAGTGCTCCATTCGATTCAATCAGTGATGACATGATAGGACCCACTTCATACCTGAAGAAAGGAGTCAGCCTACTAGGATTATAGATTTAGAGCTGGAAGGGACCTTAGAGTCAATTGAATTTAATTTCTTCATTTAATAGGTGAGGAAACTGAGGCCCCAAGTTCAGTGACTTTTTACACAGATGAAAAAAGTATATGATGTGTAAAGGTGTCAAAGATTGTTAATTAAGGTTTGGGCAATTTAAACTAGTAAAATTCTAGTTTCCTGTCCTTCAATTTTTTCCCACTTAAAGGTAATTCCTGTATTTTCACTTTCTCTACCAAATCTGATTATGAACTTGGAAGGCTGCTTATAATGTCAAATTTTTTTATCTGTTGGCTAGTTTTGTTGAACTGTTTTCCTCCACTTTTTCTGCTTTCTTATAAGGTAGGAGTTCTTAGTCTTTTGGGGTTTGTCCTGGACACTTTTGGCTGATTTGTACTTTGTACAAAGGAGACCAGTTATATTGAAATCAATATGTGATCCCCCCCCACCCCCCATTCATGTTCATGGATTCCCTCTTGGGCGGAGTCTTGTGGAGCATGTTAAAAACCCTTATTATAAAGAATGTCTCTTTGAGAGTGGGAAAACTCTTGGAAAATGTAGGCCATGTGAAAACAAAAGAAAGCAATAAATATTTTTAAAAATGGGTCAGTTATCAGATAGATGATTTGGCTAGAGAGTCCAATTCTATGGCTTGAAGAACTTTCATAATGAACAACAACATTGTTCCTTGGAAATAGTTGTTTCAGTCATTTGTAGCTAGACATTTTCAAGGTGGTCCATATCTGTGGAGGGTTGAGAAGAGAGTTAATTTTTTTCAAGAAATTTCCAAATCTTGCCTGATTTAAAAAGAGTATCTACATCCAGGTGGGTATTGTCTAGCTAAGGCAGGTGTGAAGATCCAAGAATCCAGTTGTTTTCCAGGTGGTCCAGACCTCAGGGAGAGGCCAAGATGGGGAGGAGGGAATCCTGAAATGGATTGTGATGAGCTGTGCATGAAAATAAGAGACTGACTGTTTTAGCCAACCCAGACCTCCCTCAGAAGAGAGCTGATTGCTAATTGGGTTTGTTCTTTCTAACTTGTCAGATGTGAGCTCCCTGGCTACCTCTGTGAGATGTTTTGACATCTAATTTCCTCCTTTTTCTTCCTCTTTCCACTCTCCTTCTCTCTAATACTGTTGTAATCTAGCTCAAATAAATTCATCTACCTCTTTGGGGACAATCACTTCCTGGATGGATTCTTTTCCTCATTGATTTTTGTGTCCCCAGTTCCTGGCACAATGCTTTGCCTATTTAGTAGGTGTTTAATAAGTGTTTATGGAGTTAGGATTTGATAATGCATGGAGGTGGCATGGTGGTTAGAGTGCCAGGACTTGGAGTCATGAAGTCCTGAATTTCAATCCTGCCACAGACACTGTGTGACTGTGGACAGATCACTTAATGTGTCTTAGCCTCAGTTTCTTCATCAGTAATATAAAGGGGAGTTTAACTCAAGCCTATTGGGTCTCTTTTAGTTCTAAAACTATCATTTTGCTGAATTTGACTTTTTTCAGAAGTATCCATATAAGATGATCCTGTTCAGGGGCTGGCAGATTATACTCCATCAGTTCCAAAGCCCAGTCTCATCTTTTGTGCTAGGTGTTTCATTCTTAACGGGGTCCCTAAACTCTGGAGAAGTTGTTTGGGTGACAGGACCACTTAGTAATCTTGCTCAATATCCATCCTCCAATTTTAGCTCAATCTAATTTTTTGTCTTTTCAGTTCCATCCAAAACTGCTATTTACCCCGAGTCTCCAAAGAAAGACCACACACTGTTCTCTTAACTCTGGGCTCAGAATGTCTTGTGATTGCTCAGTTTTCTTTTAAGTGTCTCTGGAGAGGGAGCATCGAGGCATGGAAACTTCTTTTCTTTCCATTTCTGATTACATTATTGGAATGAAAAACCCTTAAGGGACTGAGGGCTCCCTCTTGCCTCCTGTAGGTTGCCAGAGGAACTTGAAACCAAGTCCCCTTAGCTAGCCCTGGCAAATGGTCCCAAAGTTTTCTAAAAGGATAATCTCCATTTTCCTTTCAGAATGCCATCCAAGGGGAGTCGCGAATGTATCCATTTTATTCGACATTTCCCAGCAGTCAGCATCGATTGCTGTCATTTAATTTAGAAGGATGTTCATAGTACATTAACTCTAGAGTTGACACAGCCGTGAGAGGTCATCTTGTCCACCTCCCTTATTTTACAGATTAGCAAACTGAGGTCTAGAGAGACCCATCTCCAAGGACACACAAAGCACTAAATAGCAGCTAGGACTCAAACTCAACTCCTCAACCTGGTATTCTTTCTACTGCATCACGCAGTGCAGTTAGTTTATCTTTTTATAGTCACATCAGAACCAGATTACAATGATCAACTGATGAAACACTCCTTTATTAGATAGATACCCATGAGGCAGCTCAGGAAGACTTCAATTCAAATACACTCTAACAGCTGTGTGACCCTGGGCAAGTTACTTATCCTCTGTTTGCCTTAGTTTCCCCAACTGTAAAATGGGGATCATAATATCACTCACCTCCCAGTTGTTGTGAAGATTGCACGAGATATCATTTGTAAATATTAGCACTTAATATAGTTCTTGGTACATAGTAGGCATTATCTTATTATGCTTATTAGCCCTTTCCCTCCATTAGTTAGCTGGAGCTGATCACCTACAGGTCTCATGTAGATATCTTGGGAATCCTGCTGACAGCTTGAGGAGTTGATCTCATTTGGAAATGTCCTCCCTCACCGTGGGTGGCATAAATTATTTAAGTACAGAAAGATGGTTTTGTGACAAAAGGCGGAGTCTACTTCTCCAGCTGGACCCGAGCTGATGGACCCAGACTTGGGGATTGTAACCGGAACTAAAAAAGACCATAAAAGGAACCAGACCTTATTGTTCTCATGTTCAGGCCCATGTTTGGTGGCTGGGTGGTGTTGGCAGCGGGTGAGAGCTTTGCTTTTCATTAAGGATGAGGAGCCTTAGACCCGCCGGCTCTGAAGCTACCCTCCACTTGCATAATTTACAGCCTTGCATCCCAGGGTCTAAATAGTTGGCAGCATTTTGTGGTGTTTCTGCCTTCTCTCCTGGAACAAAGTTTATTCTGCTTTGAACTGTCCTGGGAGTAAGTGTAAATAGAAAGATGCCCTTTTTTAGGTATGCCTTTTCACCTACTTTTACTTCAGACATAATAACTAGAATTACCTTTCATTAGCAAATCCAGGGCTCGTGCAGGAGTCAAAACTCTGCCTGGGGTTTTCTGTCTTGGCAAGCAGTCGCGCCTTTGGCTGCTCAGCCTGACTTGGTGGTACAGTTCAGGCAAATCAACTAGAAATTTAGTTTCTTAGCTTTTGTACTTTCTGGACATACACCTTTATGCATGGGGAGTAATCAGTCTGCTCTGTTGAGTTTTACTATGATCTCTCTCTCTCCACACTCTATCATTAAAATAAAAATTAAACCCATATCTATCTTAGAACCAATAATATATATTGGTTCCAAGGCAAAAGGGGGGTAAGGACTAGGAAAAGGGGGTTAAGTGACTTGCCCAGGGTCACACAGCTAAGAAGTGTCCATCTAGCTGCTCCAGAACACACACACACACACACACACACACACACACACACGCTCACACACACACACTCATTCACTTGGCCTCATTGAAACCAAGTAGCACTTGATCACCAGCAGGGCTACCTTTGTTACTCTTTGTTACTCTTAGGTATACTCTAGTGAGGAGTTACTATAGAAGGAAGAATCTATTGTGGAACTTGTCAGAATTATGGAAGATTATAAATTTAGATTTAATATTTTAAAAAATTAATTGTTTATTTCATTAAAATTCCTAGGTCTCTCCCTCCATCCCTTCCTGTACTAGAGAAGGCATCATTTAGCTTAGCCAACCCCCCCAACCATATATAATATATATAAAACTATGTTTTGCTTGTTTCTATTCATCAATTCTTTCTCCAAGTTGGATATATACAAGTTATTAAGAGTACCAGTGGTGAGGGGCAGCTAAACTCAGTGGCTAGAGAGCCAGGTCTGGAGACAGGAGGTCGTCCTGGGTTAAAATCTAACCTCAGACACTTCCTAACTGCGTGATCCTGGGCAAGTCATTTAACCCCCATTGTGTAGCCTTTACCACTTTTCTGCCTTGAAACTAATATACAGTCAGCTTCCTGAGGGCAGGGACACATTTCTTACCTTTCTTTGTATCTCTAACACATAGACTTTTTTTTTAAACCCTTACCTTTCATCTTAGAATCAATACTAAGTACATAAGGCAAAGACATGATTTGGGGGACAGCTAGAGCCAAGCCTAGAGAAGGGAGGTCCTGGATTAAAATTTGCGTTCAGATACTTCCTAGCTGTGTGACCCTGGACAAGTCACTTAACCCCCATTGCCTACCTCTTACTATTCTTTGGCCTTGGAACTGATACTTAGTATCCATTCTAAGAAGGCAAGGGTTTAAAAAAAATAAAAAAGAGTATTAATTGTGAGAAGCATATGGCCATCAGGCAGTCAAATAACTTATTATTATTTGGTAGTTTTTCAGCAACTTTTTTTTTTTTTAGCAAAAATACTGAAATAGTTTGCTATTTTCTTCTCCAGCTCATTTTATAGATGAAGAAACTGAGGCAAACGGGGTTAAATGGCTTGCCCAGGGTCACACGACTAGTAAATGTCTGAGGCTGGATTTGAATTCAGAAGATGAGTGTTCCTGACTTCTGACCCAGTGCTCTGTGGTCCACTGTACCACTTAGCTGCCCTTAGGTTTAAGTGCCAGGATCTCTGCTATGCCGTTTATTGTGTAATGATACTTAATCTTTATACTTGACTTAAAGCAGTCTCTTCCTCTCCTCATACTCAAAATCTGGAGTCATGATAAGGCTGAAGGAAAGGCATCGCCTTCAGTGATAATTTTGGGGGATTGAGAATGGGAGGACAGACCCAGTCTAAGAGCTTTGCTTTCACAAACTGTGCCTGAGGAAGTTTGAAATGGACTTTTCTAATTCTCTGCACGTCACCTGAAGCCGGGGCTGGATCTGGTTTTTTTGAGCCCTCCTTCTTTAGTTCTCGATTTGGCACTTTAATCCCACTCAATGCTTGAAGGGATCCCAAGTCCAGTAACAGTATCTCTGTGAAATGAAGGAATGGAGAGCTAGGAATTTTTCCATTTCCTTTCCTAACTAACCACGACCTGCTTTCCAATCAATACCAGACGGGCTCAGAGACGAGACTGGCCCCACTGGGTGGCTGTGGGATTAGACATTCTTACAGCCAGACAGAGCCTTGCTGTTCAGGGAGCCCCAGTGTGCCTGAATAGCTTGGCCCTGTGGGTCTTGGTGAATTTGACTGTCCATGGGCAAGAGTCTTATCTGTCAGGCTGGATGTGCCCATTCTCTTTCCTGTAGCAACTTGCCTTGTTAATCTTTGGCTAGTTTCTGCAATAACAACTTTATATAATGTCTTTATTTGGGGTATCTTCATTCCTCTCCCATCTCACCCTTCCTTTTCCACTTCCCCTCTTCAACAGCTCTCCTTCCAAAGAACAACTTCTTCTTGCTGCTCCCTATTTCAGTTTTAGGAAGAAGAGTTACCCTTTGCAACCATACATCATCTCTCAGGGCTTCCCAGATGGAATAACAACAAAAACAAAGTGTTATTTTTTTTTGTCTAATAAAATTGAATATGCCAAAAGACCCTTTTGAGCAAATCTGATAGTCTCTTGTACCCCTGTGAAAGAGCTGCTCTTACATAGCATTCTCTCCCCTCCACCCCAGTTATCTTCTGGTTTCTATATCCATCCAAATTTTTATAGAAAAAAGGGAAATTGATAGCTTTCCTTGGCCTGCCTCATCTGTGTCATCTCATTGAAAGAGAATGAATGCTCTTGGAATCATAAGATTGAGAGTTTGAAGGTACGTTGGGGTTCATTCATTCAAAGCCTCTTGTTTTATAGGTTCTGAGATCGTAGAGTCATTAACTTAGAGCTAGAAGGGGCCTGAGAGATCAATTGATCCAATCTCTGCATTTCACAGATGAAGAACATGAAGCCTGGGGGGAAGTAGGGTAATTTGTCCCTTGATTACACAACTAGTAAATGTCAGAGGTAAGATTTGAACCCAGGGAGCCAATGAATGCTTATTCCACTGTGCCACACTGTGGCATTTTTCCGAAATAATTTCCCAACTACATATTGCTGGGCTGAGACTTGAACCAAAAATTTCTGACTTCAAACCCAAGAGCTATTAGTACTCTCCTACATTGTCTTTAGATATATCCATGCTTCTTTCCCCTGTTAGCCTGTCAGTGGATGAATGAATAGTTGTTTAAGGAAATTACTATATCCAGCCCTTAAAAATGTGTGATCTGTGTATGTATGGTGGATCACGGTGAGAAAAAGAGTAATATAACAAAGTGGGCAGATGACATAGTCTCTATGGCGTCGTTGGAGGCAGCAAGATTTGAGTTTGAGTCCTACCTCAGTCATTCACCTAGCTGTGAGACTCTGGGTAAGTCACTTAACCTCTTTGCTTTTGTTTCCTCATTTGCGAAGTGGGAATAATAACAGCACCTACTTCATAGGGTCATTGTGAGGACCAGATGAGAATGTCTGAAAAAGGGCTTTGCATTCTAAACATGCAAGGTAAATGTTAGCTATCATTTATCTTAGGATATTATAATAATGTTATTATACTGTGTAATATTATATAGTATAACATTATCATAGTTATCCTCTCTCCCTCTTAGGATTTTTGCCATTTTAGAGATTGGAAGACATTTTAGAAAGAGGATAAGCTTTTACTATCATTCATATCTTTTGCATTTCCAGTTGTTTGCTCACCAGTATCTTCCAATACTGGGACCAAGATTTTTGTCCCAGGAGCTACGGTTCCAACAGATTTGCGCAGAGGATGAGTCCAGTGCCTGGTTTATGTCCAGTTCATTGATGGGAGCTCTTTTACTGCCAAAATAGTCACTCTCACTCTCTCTCTCCCCTCTGTCTGGTGGAGAGTTCAATGTTCCTGCTCCCTGAAGCTCTTTTCCTGACAGGATGCATATGTGCTGCGGGAGGGGGGGGGGGTCTCTCCTCCCCAGGCCTCTAAAGAGACAGGCAGCCAGCCCCCAGATGCTGACTTCTCCTGTAAACTCTCCTTCCATCCGTGGGGATGTTTTGTGTCAGCTAAACACTGCCAAAGTTTTCTTGGTTGTTGATGTGGAGTTTGTACTCCTTGGGTGAATTTTAGCCTTTGATTCCAGTGCTTCACCTGAGATGGAACTATGTATGTGTGTGTGTTCATGTTCCTTGTTGACCACTTTTGTGTTTCTGTTTCTTTAAAACTTTGCTTCTTTCTTCTGGATTTTCCTCCCAACATCTACATTTCAAGATAAAGGTGAAAAGTCAAGGGAAGAGAGAAAATTATGCTTTGGTGAACCGGTTGTAGTTTACTTTAAAGAAACCTTACTAAAGGATTTAGGGCTGGGAAAAAAAAAAACCAGACCCACAGGTTTATGAATTTAGAACTAGCTGGCAGAGACCTCAGAAGCCATCAAATCCAATTTCTCATTTTTTTTACAGATGAGGAAACTGAGGCCAAGACAAGTTAAGGAATAATAATAATAATAATAACATTTTATATAGTGATTTAAGCTTTACAAAGCACCAAGTTGCAAAATTACTTAAGGACAGAGCATGTTTGAGTGCATTTGCTCTATGGGTCCAAAATTCTTCTGAAATTCAGCCAACCAAGACTTTGTGGTCCAAGCTGACTGGACTGGAAATGTAATGTGATTTCCCTGTCCTCCACAACAGCATGTGTTACCCTAAATTAACTGTCCTTCCTGTTCTGTGCTAGCAATTATCAAGCTCTCTTG
The DNA here is from genome assembly GCF_027887165.1 of Monodelphis domestica. NCBI lineage: Eukaryota > Metazoa > Chordata > Mammalia > Didelphimorphia > Didelphidae > Monodelphis > Monodelphis domestica. The sequence continues at coordinate 138,217,437 of NC_077228.1, read as the reverse complement.
ATAGCCTTCTCCCCATCTTTATTTTATTTCATTTCTTACATGCAATGTAACACAAGTGAAAACTGCTTAAATGGCATGGAGTTAACTTTCTCTGAGCTTGGCCTCTCTCAGTAGCTTGTGGGCATTTACTCTGGCCCTTTATTTAGATGTGAATGGGGAAGATCAAAAAGGGAATTTGGCTTTTCAAGGTCACAGTGGTAGGAATTATGATGGAACCTATGCTGCTTTGACCTTTCACCTGAGGGGTCAAGTAGAACCACTAAGCAGCCCCCTTTTTTTAAACCTCTACCTTCTGTCTGGACTCAGACTCATTAAATATTTCCTACTTACATGGACGAATTTTAATGTTCATTTTTGGAAATGTATTAAGTTCTAAATTCTCTCCCTCCTTTCCCCCATTGACTGAAGGCAAGTAATATGATATCAATAATACATATTTCCCTATTAACCATGTTGCAAAAGGAAATAAAAAAAAAGAAAGAAAAAGAAAGTAAAAAAAGTATCCTTCAATCTGTCCTCAGAGTTCCATCAGTTCTCTTTTAGGAGATGGGCCCCTTGGCAACCTTACAATATTGCTGTAACTGTATCACTCTGCATCAGTTCTTGTAAGTCTTCCCAGGTCTTTCTGAAACCATCCTGCTCATCATTCTTTATTGTTGTTATTCGCTTGTCTCTGTTGTGCCTGACTCTGACCTATTTGGGGTTTTCTTGGCTAAGATAACTGAAGTGGTTTGATATTTCCTTCTCCACCACATTTTACAGATGAGGAAACTGAGGCAAATAGAGTGAAGTGACTTGCCCAGGATTATGCAACTAGTAAGTGTTTCAGGCTGGATTTGAACTCTTGAAGATGAGTCTTCTTCAAGCCTGGCACTCTCTCTGCTGTGCTGACTAGCTGCCCTTTTGTCATTCTTTATAGCACCATAGCATTCCATCACAATCATATACCACAACTGGACTGCTTGTTTTAAGTCAGGGATAAAATGACAAGTAAAGAGACAAAATTTGACAGGCCCTTCCCAACCTAGTAACCTCTTGGGATGAAATAGTTTGGGGTAAAGCTGCCATTTTGCTTCTGGAGCAGGCCTGGGAGATGGCCTTTTTCTCTTCAATCACATACACACTGAAACAGATACATGCATACAAAGATCTCCCCTGCGCTGAAAAGAGGAAAGAAGTAACTGAAGGAACCCCCAAAGGCTGATGGCAGTGAAGGAATCCCAAGGCCTGGGGCCACTGCTCTTTTCCTTCCCACTCCCTAATATGTAGGCTTTCCTTAGACTTCCTCTGCATCATTAAGTGACCATGAACTCCTAGAGAGGATGATAGAATCCCCTCCTCCAGAGTGGGAAGGGACCCAGGGCTTATATAATCTCAACATTACCAAAAGAATGAATTCTGTAGGTAACATGCCTTGTCTTCAGAGTCTTCACAGCTCCCTGAGGTAGCTAGCCCCTTCTATTTTTGGACAGCCCTAATTGTTAGGAAGTTTTCCATTATGTTGAGCTGAAATCTGCTTCCCTGTAACTCCCATAACATAATTATGAAATAAACACAAGTCCCCACGGAAGTTTTCCTGTTCTCAGGAAACAGGGATGGCTTGCTAAAGATGACTAGATTTTCCCAATTACAGGATCACTCCCTACACTTGAGACTGAACGATGGCGGTGTTGGATGGAAGTTGGCCGAGGTCCAGCAGTGGGGTACAAGAGGAGGGGCATGTTTAAGAACCTAGCGCATTCAGAGCTCTGGGAGGGGGAGGAAAGGATGAAGGGGGACATTTCGGTTCACACCACTTCCGAAAACTTATGTGGAAATTTGTTGTCACATGTAATTGGTAAAAAAAAAAACGAACTTAGGGTGCTTGGAAGACTTCTGCCTATTAGACGGAAAGTGAGAGTAGGGGTAGGGTAAAGGGCGAGAGGGAGGTGGCATTCTTCCTAACCCCTCTGAGTTTAGAGGTAGGTTCCCTGCCTTGGTCCAAGCTTGATAGGATTCTGAACATCCCCCTTCCAAAGGTAGAACTTGTGTGCCCTTGGACGCATCCTGTTTGGAAAAGTATACCAGGGTGGGGTAGGGAAATACTAGGGAAGAGAATACCTTATGAAAGTACTTTGCATCTTCCCTCATGTGGGCTGTACACAACAGGTGACATATGCCTAGGTTGTCTCTTCATTTTCAGATAAACAACTACAGCCAATTTTAATTTATTGGCTTAAGTCCAGCATTTGGTTCAGGAGAGTGGAACTAGTCCCACTGGGTGGAAATTACAGGAAGGCAGGCTTCAACTCAACATAAAAGAAAGCTTAATAACAATTAGAGATATCCCCAAATGGGGTGGACTTTTCTAGGTCTCCTTCAACGGAAATGTTTAAGCACAAAATGGAAGACCATTTGGGTAAGTCATTGGAGCTCATCTTTTAAAATAAAATCCTTTTAAGAATCAAAACTTTGTATTGGTTTTAAGGCAGAAGTATGGTGAGGAATAGGCAATGGGGATTAAGTGACCTGCCCAGGATCACATAGCTGGGAAGTATCTGAGGGCAGATTTGCACCCAGGACCTCTTCCTCAGGGCCTGGCAATCTCTATCCGCTGTATCCCATTGTATCTCTTAATGTTTTAGTTTCTTTATCTCTAAAATTAGAAGGTTGTTCTAGAACAGAAGAGTCAAATACAGGACTCACCAGTCTTCTATGTCTGGAACACTCCTGAGAGCAACCAGAACTAGATTAAATGTAACTGGGAAATATTTTTTTTTAATGAAAATACAATATAGCATTAAGTAATGTTAATTTTTTATAAGTCCCTCTGTGGGCACTGGGATCCTTATATACAGTTTTGTGACCACTGTTTCCTATTTGAATTTGACATCACTGTTCTAAATGACGTCCAAGGCTACCTTCATCTCTTTCATCCCCTTGTTAGAGAAGTGAGTTCTGGGTGCAGAATGCTTCATACAGTATCAGATATGATCAGACAGTTTAGCTTATCTATTTCTATGACACCAGGAAGAGTTCAGTTGTTGTCATTGAGTCATTTCACTTGCGTCTGATTCTTCATGACTCCATTCGAGATTTTCTTGGCAGCAATACTGGAGTGGTTCGCCATTTTCTTCTCCAGCTCATTTTACAGGAGGAAACTAAGGCAAACAGGGTTAAACAACTTGTTCAGGGTCACCCAGCTTGTAAGTATTGGAGATCAGATTTGAACTCTTGAAAAATATTCCTGATTCTAAGCCTAGTGTACTATGTACTAGTTGCCTTCTCTGAGGTTTGAAGGAATATATTCAAAAATTATTTTTATATTAAGGGGGAAAAGACATCAAAATAGCATATTTTAAGAAAATGAAATAAACAAGAAATCAGAGGGAACCCAGATTAAGAATTGATGGTCCAACATGTAAAAGCCAGTGGAATTGTGTGTTGGCTATGGGGGGGAGGGGGGAGAAGAGGGAAGAGAAAGAACATGAATCATGTAACCATGGAAAAATTCTCTTAATCAATTTTTAAAAATTTAAAAATAAATAAGAATTGATGACCCATTAAATCTGGAGCCTTGTCAACATGGAGATTTTAGCAATTTGGGGGCTTTTCCATTTACTTAAAATTTCAACTTAAATTTACTTAAAATATCAACAAACCTATTTTATCAATAGAAGTTTTGTTTCCTAAAAAAAAAATTAGATAATTGGATTAGATAACCTTTAAGGACTCTTCTTGTTCTATATCCTGTGATCTTAGAAACTTGTTGGGAGATCTTCTGATATCCTAGCAATTTCTACTCCTTTTATGAGTTTCTCATATGCATTAATTGCACTATATTTGTCTTTTCTCTTCTCTTAGATTACAAGCATCTTAAGGATGAGGAATAGGTCTTATATCCATGTAGCTCTCCAAAGTGGTTGGTATTATTGGATCTGTATCCTTAAAGAGGGCAGCTAGCTAGCAGAGTAGATAGAACAGGAGGCCTGGAGTCAGAAATACCTGAGTTCAATCCTAGCTGCAGACTATATTGCTGTAGGAAGTTGGGCAAGTCATTTAACCTCTGTTTGCCTATTTATTTATCTGCAAAATGGAGATAATGGTAGCACCTACTTTCTGGGCTTGTGAGGATCAAATGAGATAATAATTATAAAGTACTTAGCACGGGAGTAAATGCTATATAAATGTTAACTATTCATTATGGAAGTATATGTCGTGTGAAAGCACTGGTTTAACCTATGTCAGACTATTTACCATCTTGGGGAGGTGGTGGCAAGGGAGGGAGAGAGAAAACCTGAATCCTAAAATGATAGAAAACAATTGTCAAAAATTGTTTCTACACATAACTAAAAAAATAATTAAAAAATAAGGGTTAGTTATTGTTATTATTATGGAATTATAATGGAATGAAGCCCAATTGCAGGAGGGCGTTTAATAGGCTGAAAAGGAGAGGATCATAGAATCATAAATGCAGAGTTAAAAGGGACCTCAGACACCCCACATTTTCCAGATTAAGAGACTGAAGAAGGGAAAGGTCTAAACTATTATCTGCAAGGGTGTTCAGAATATGCCACATCAAGGTCAAGCCAGGGAGATAACCAGGTTAAATAAATCCAGAAGGCTGGGTGGGACTGGAGAAGGCTGGCTATCAGAGCTAGGGGAGGGAAGGAAGTCAGTGTCAAGGCTGGGAAGGAGGGTGGGAAGGAGGCTGTCCTCTAGGAGTAAGTCACCTAATAGTTCTAGAAGGAGATGCACAAGGCTTCTTTAGCATCTTACTATTTGCCTCTCTCAACATTCTTCTATGGCCCCTTCACTCCACAATCTATAAAGAAACCACAAGGATTTAATACCTAATAGGGTCCATCCACTCCAAAAATAAACATTTGCTGCCCTCAAGGAGCTTCTCTATTCTATTGAGAAGTGAGGCAATAATGTGTATGTATATATTCACACATATAAAGGTATATACAAACTTCTTTTTTTTTCAACCCTTCCCTTCTGTCTTAGTATCAATTTTAAGACAGAAGAGTGTGTAAAGGCTAGGCAATTGCGGTTAAGTGACTTGCCCAGAGTCACACAGCTAGAATGTATATAAGGTCGGATTTGAACCCACGTCCACCTGACTAAGCCTGGTGTTCTGTTCACTGTGCTATCTAGCTGCCCCAAGGTATATACAAATGAAATGCAACTCATTCTGGGCGGCAGCACTAGCAGCATGAGGGGATCAGAAAGGCGGCATAGCTTGGAAGTAAAACAGATATTCAGGGGTCAAGGTCAGAGGGGAGGGAATTCCAGGCATGGGCAATAGTCCATGCAAAGGCGTGGAGATGGGAGATAGAGTTTCCTGGGAGAGGAGTGGCAAGTCGGGCCATTCCAGTTTGTGATATGTGAAGGACACTAATGTTTAGTACATCTGGAGCCAGTTGGTGAGGGGCTTTCAATGCCAAATGGGTTTTTTGTGACGTCTTAGAGTAACTAGATTTCACTGAGCAGAGAGGCAGCTTGAATAGGCATCGCTTGTGGCAAGGGCTTAATATTTGTTGAATGACTAAAAGCTGCTGGAGAAATAGCTAGTCATGATAGCTAGCATTTCTGTAGGGTTTTAAGATTTGTGAAGCACTTTATGCATGCTGTTCGATCATCACAACAAACCTCTGAGGGAAGTACTACCTTTCCTCTCATTATACAGATGAGGAAATTGAGGCATAGAGGAGTGAGGTGACTCGTCCATTGTGACATAGCTACTAAGTGTCTGAGGCAGCATTGGAATTCAAGTCTTCCTGACTTTTAAGTCCAGTGCTCTATACCCTGTGGCAGGTACTTGTACAACAATATAGGCGCTTTTACTAGGGGCAGCCAGGTGGTACAGTGGATAAGAGTGCAAGACTCATTTTCCTGAGTTCAAATATGGACTCGCATTTACTAGCTGTATGACTCTGGGAAAGTAATTTAAACCTGTTTGCCTCAGTTTCTTTACCTGTAAAATGAGCCGGAGAAGGAAATGACAAACCACTTCCACAGCTACGCCAAGAAATCCCCAAATGGGATCATGAAAAGTTGGACGTAATTGGAAGAGGACTAGACAACAGCAACAACTTCTAGGGAAAGGCATTATTATTATTATTATTTTTTAATTGGAAAGGACCTTCTGCAGGTGCTCCAGAGGAATGGTAGGAGTATGCTTACTTCACTAACTTCCCTTTTTATTCTAGGGTTAAATATTTAAATGTTTATGCAGAAAGGACAAACAGCAGATACAAATCAGGGCCAGGCAAAACAAATGTAAATATAGTTTATTAAAACATGCAAATGTGGTTTACAAAAAAAGAACATGTTTAATTTTAAAATCAAGCCCTTTATTTACATTGAAGCTAATGGAAGCTTTCCCCTGCAATGCTCTGAACCTCTCTGCCTTTTCAGAGACTACGAGATGAGTTCCATTTTTTTTTGTACTTAAGAATTTGCTAGTGAATCGCCCCTGGGTAAGAGCAAAGGATGTTGTTTCAGTGTTAACACATAGCCCAATAGGACAGGAATTACACTTTCACATGCTGTGTAGGGACCACAAATAATTTCAGCTGACATAGATTCGAAGCTGAAAGAGGCCACAGAGTCCATTCCTTCATTTTATAAGAGGAGAAAACTGGGTTCTAGAGGGGTGACTTTCTTGTCCAAGTTCACACAGCTAGTAAGGGGCAGATTGTTGTTTAGCTGCTTCAGTCATGCCTAACTCATGACCCCATTTGGCGTTTTCTTGGCAGACTAGAGTGGTTTGCCATTTCCTTCTCCAGTTCATTTGACAGATGTGGAAACTGAGGCAAAAATAATTAAGTGATTTGCCCAGGGTCACACAGCTAGTAAGTGTCTGAAACTGGATTTGAACTCAGGAAGAGGAGTCTTCTTGGTTCCAAGCAAACAGAGTTAAGTGGCTTGCCCAGGGTCACACAGCTAGTAAGTGTCAAAGGTTAGATTTGAACCTAGGTCATCCCAACATCAGACCTGGCACTCTATCCACTGTTCTACTATAAGAGGCAGAGCCTACCCAGATTCTCTGACTTTACATCCTGAACTCACCAATATACTTTCTAGTCCAACCTTTTATTTTACAAATTAAGAAACCAAGGACAGGAGAGGTGAAATCACTTTACCAAAGTCCCATAGGTAGTAGGTAGCTGGCATTCAGGTCTGGCTTAGTTTTTCTGGGCTGTAACTCTTAGGCTAAAAGCCTGTCTTGGGTGCTTTTGGACCTTTGTCTTCCAAGCCAAGGAGGCAGGGAGGTGGAGCCCTGAGTGCCTTATCCATTGAGCCCTAGAACCCTTTGCTTCAAAGATTAATGAGATTTGGGGCTTCCTCGCCCCCACCCCCCAATAAAGGTAGGAAAGTGCTTTAAAGGGAGGTGTGTGAGAGCCTGTGGAAGATAAGTTATCAATGGCATTTGGTCCTGGGGAATAGGTTGGAATGCTGGAAACTACCTGACTCTCCTCACCTCCTATCATGTTTACCCTAGTTACAAGGAAGCTGTCCTCAGTTGGGGAGGTGAATGAATAACAGCCCAGCCCCAGAGCTTCTAGAGAAAGGCCAACATCTGCTTGGGGCTATTTATTAAGATTTGGGATGGCTGAATGAATCTTTTTGGTGAAGGAAGGTATTTTAAAACTAAAATGTCCAATTGTTCAGGTTAAACAGTGCCATAGTTGGCTGCCAAATGCCCTATTTTCTGTGGCCAAATTTATTGCTGAACCAACCTAGTTGGGTCTCCAAACAATCTCTCCCATAGGGTTTGGTCCCCCTTTGGGACCATGCCTGTGTGTACCTGATGCAAAATAGACTCTTAAATTATTTTGAAAAACCTTCTGTCTTAGAATAAATATTAAGCATTGATTCCAAGGCAGAAGAGCTGCAAGGACTAGGCAATTGGGGTTAATTGACTTGCCCAGGGTCATCCAGCTAGGAAGTATCTGAGGGCAGATTTGAACCCAGGTCCTCTAGGCTCTAGGCCTGGCACTCTATTACACTGTACTACCTAGCTACCCCTAATAGGCTCTTAATTGTTCATTGACTGACTTAATGACTGACTAATTGGCTCCTTTTTTTCTCTTCCTCTCTGGAGTATTGGGCTTTCCTTTTCCCCCTTTACATTGTTCTTGAGAGTGGATTTTAAAAATTAAGGAAGGAAGATGAAGCCTCCAAGCAACATGTTTCTAGGTCACTTTGCTAAGAAAAGTGAGCTACTGATCACAGATTGCTTAATAATTGTCTTGTTTTGGTTCAGGTTATGGTGTTGTTAGATGAGGACCTAGAAGAGGGAGGGTGACTTGTTCATTACAGCACCCTCCACATCTGCCCTCTTTTAATGAAAACTGTCAACCTTGGCTGTTAAAGAGAGACCAGATTTAAAAAAAAAATAGACTTTTCTCACTACTACCAGCTGTTGTAATCTCAGATCACCAGACATCTTGCCTCTTCTGGGAGAGTCCTAACACAGGCTATAGGAGAGGTCAAATGGATAGCAGACATCTTCTGGGGCCCAGCCTACCAGCTAGATAATACAGAGCCTCAGGGTAGCACAATCCCATGGAATATAAGATCTGTTTTAGCACTGTAATTGTTTTAATTTTATGGGGATATTTGGCCAACGTCTTAACATTACAGAACTAAAAATGCTCCCTGACAAACTTTTAAAATGCTAAAATGGTCCCAGACATGGCTACAAAATCCAATTTGATGGTGAGAGTTGAGACAAAAACAGAGAATTGAGGGAAAGGGAAACAAAGAAGGTTGGAGAACAGGGATAAGAAAAGACTAAATATTAGTAAACTCATCAGCCATTTAACTGATCTTTATTGAACTACCACTATAGATGTAAAGTACTGATGATAAAGAGATGAATAATATCATAGATTTGCATCTGGAAGGGATCTTAGAGATTACCTAGTTAAATCTCCCTCATACACACCCAGAGGAAGGGAAATTATTTACCCATGGTCACACATAGTTGAACCAAATGCCTCCTTTATTCCATTGTATCACCCTGCTCTAATGACAGAAGTCCGACTAGGTAGAGTTCCTGGCTTCAAAGAGCTAGCCTAGCAATGGCAAACTCAAATAGAAAAGGGAGTCCTCTAAATTTTATGTAGGGAATTCTACAGTATATATATTGATTTAGAAAACCATAAGTGGACATCACCTATGTTTTATTGTATTTTGATTTATTTTGTTAAATATTTCTCAATTATATTTTGATCTCATTTAGATCACACTCAGAAGTATTATGATCACATTTGACACCTCTGGTCCAGTCATAGCTCAAGGAGAGCAGAACCAGCCTTTCCTTCTAAGCTTTCATTTATGATACAGTCATTTTCCCACTTTCCTGGTCACCCAACCAATAGACTCCCTGGCCACCAACAATGATCCGTCTGCCTCATCCCTCCCACTCGCTGGGTCATCAAGATCTGAGCTGGATATTAACCATCCTCTCAGTCTCTCTCTTTCTCTCTCTCCCCAATTAGTCTTTTCCTCTTTCTTCCTCCTCTTGTCAGCACCTTAACTATTAGTGATTCAGCCTAAGGACCTTCCATGTTACTCCAAAGCCCTAGGTCTCTCTTGCATGAACTCCTACCAAACCTGGTCTCTTTGATCTCAGTCTCTTGCTGTTTGTTGGTTGTGTGGCTCTGAACCTGTGATTTTATTGGTATGGGATTTACATTGAGCATTTGTACAATTTATACTTTTGTCATTTAATCGTGTCCCATTCTTCATGACCCCATTTGGGATTTTCTTGGAAAAGATACTGGAGTGTTTTTGCTATTTCCTTCTCCAGCTCATTTTACAGAGGAGTAAAGGAGTAAACTGAGGCATACTGGGTCCAGGGTCACCCAGCTAGTAAGTGTCTGAAACTGAATTTGAACTCAGGAAGAGGAGTCTGGGCCTGGCACTCTGTCCACTGTGCCACCTAACAGCCTCACAATAGGCTCCATGAGAACTGAGATTCCTGGTGAGGAAATTCCCTAGATTGGCAAACTTAAGATCAAATACCTGTGACATTTATTTATCTGTTTATTTAACCTTCTTTACAGTACTTTATATTTATCACTCCTAAATTCCACTTGATTAGTTTCTCCCATAAGTACTATCTCTTGCTTCTTTGCCAAGTTTATAATCTTTATCAAGGAAATAATGTTAATTTGACCAGGCAGGCTGTCACATACTTCCCCCGTTATGTGACATTAACTCACTGTTTACCCATGGGCAAATCACCTAGCCTATGGAGCTTTTGAAAAAAAAAGTGTGCCTATCCACAAGTTGTACATATGTCTGGTGTTCATTTAAAAGATTCCAAAATGATGGAGCTAGTAGGTGACTTAGTGGATTGAGAGCCAGGCCTGGAGATGGGAGGTCCTGGGTTCAAATCTGGCCTCAGACACTTCCTAGCTGTGTGACCTTGGATAAGTCACTTGATCCCCATTGCATAGCCCTTAGAGTTCTTCTGCCTTGGAGCTGATAGACAGTATTAATTCCAAGATGGAAGGTAAGGGTTAAAAAAAAAAAGATTCCAAAGTGATTGAATAGGAGCAGGATGATAACTTGCAGCAATCAATAAATTGTAAAGCAAGATAATTCTCTAATAATGACAGCTTCATAGAATCATAGGCCTATAGTTGAAGGAAACCTCAGATGCTATCTGGTCCAACCTTCCCATTTTTAGATGAAGAAACAGAGACTCAAGGAAGATTGTTTTTGCCCAAGGGAGCAATGTAGAGAGCAGTCTTCAGTCAAATTTCCCTATTTCAGTCTTTGGTGAAGTGTCTGTATCAGGCAAGAGGCTCATATCCTTGGTGCCATCCCAGTGGTTTCACTAGAAGGTTTTCACCTTGGCTCAGATTATTTCCAATTAGACCAGGGTTGAATTAAATAAGAACTATGTCCAACCCATAGGCTCTGCCTACTCTGATCCTTCTCAGAACATCCCCTAAAATAAGGGCAAAGACTGTCTCTTGTCATAATTCCATCCCCCAGTCCCCAGCACTGTCTTCAGAGAATAGAGGGCCCTCAGTAAATGCTTGTTGAATTCAGTGTCAAGCACAGAAACCCATGAATCTTCAAATGAAGAGTGGCCCTATTTTCAGTCAGCATCTTGTAACGCCTAGGCTCACTGGAAAGGGGCCAAGAAAGTTTTTTACTCTTTGCTGGGGGCCTTTATGCTGACAAATTTCTGTTCCTCCTCCCCCTTCCCTGTTCCTCCACCCCTTCCTACCCAACCACCGAGCCAAAAAAACATTAGAGAGCCTTGATCCTCTTTTTAAAAATCTAAACTAAAAAGCCAAGTAACTTTAAAGAAATAGGAACGTTTTTGTAGAGAACACATTCATTGTTTTCTTGATTAACACACATGGAGCTACATTTTGGGCTGTTAGTCAGGACTCTGGAGAGGCATTTTCAAACCTTACTCTTTTTTTTTTTTTGGGTCTGGGTAAGTGGTGCCAAGAAATAGCTTTCCAGCTATATCTCCCCTCCTTCTCCCTTCCCTCACCCAAACTCAATTCTCTTCTGGCATGCTGACTGCCCACCCCACCACAGTCTTCCAAATGCCCCTTAATGGAAAATGTCAGAGCTGAAGCCCACGTCATGGGGTCTCTTAGCAACCAACCCCTGCAGCCTGAGGAACAGCTGGACCTGTCAGGCCCATCAGCAACTGCAGCAACAGGGGAATGACTGGGCCTGGGCATCGTACACCAAATGGAGTTGGTTCCCTGCCCACCTAATGCTCAAAATTCAGGGGTCAGAGAGACTTTTTGCGGCTGGCAAGCTGACCAGGAGGTAGCAGGGTGAGTTGGGGATGCCTCTCTCATTGTGGCTTCCCTAAACAAGGCAGAAATACTGGAATTCGGCTGAGTTGCTAATATCATTGGAAAAACGTTTAGATTCTTCAGTGTGACGGCGCTTCTCACTTTTTTGTCTACTTTTTTCCTTTCCTTTGACTTAACTCTTCTCAGCTGATCTACACAGGAGCAAAGAGTTTATGCTTCTCTCAGGAATCAATTGTTGTCTTGTTCTTTGGGTGAAAGCTTTAGAATGATGCCTGGAAAGGGAATGTGATCCATTCACTATAAGGCCAATTTCAAAAATCTTTATAGACATTCTCTTTTTTTTTAACCCTCACCTTCCATCTCAGAATCAATACTGTATATTGGATCCAAGGCAGAAAAATGGTAAGGGCTAGGCAATGGGGGTCAAGTGACTTGCCAGGGTCACACAGCTGGGAAGTGTCTGAGGCCAAATTTGAACCCAGGATCTCCCATCTCTAGACCTGGCTCTTAATCCACTGAGCTACCCAGCTGCCCCCCAGACATTCTCTTTTCAGAGAAGAAAACTAGTGTGGATTGTCATATGCTCATTCTTCATTCCAAAGGGAAGTCAGATCTTATATCTTTTTTTTTTAAACCCTTACCTTCTGCCTTAGAATCAATACTGTGTATTGGTTCCAAGGCAGAAGAGTGGTAAGAGCTAGGTAATGGGGGTTAAGTGACTTGCCCTGAGTCACACAGCTAGGAAGTGTCTGAGGTCATATTTGAACCCAGGACCTCTCATGTCTGGTCCTGGCTCTCAATCCACTGAGCTACCCAGCTGCCCCCCAGATTTTGTATCTTAAGAAAAAATTGCATGGGAATGGAGCAAGAGAAAGAACACAGAGAAATGGCAAACAACTAGCTGGTATATAGAATGAATGTTAGGAAGACCTGTGTTCAAATCCAGTCTCAAATACTTAGTAGTCATGTGAGTCTAGGCAAGTTGCTTAATCTATTTGCCTTAGTTTCTTCAATTGCATCATGCAGATAATAATCTAGCTTGAAGAGTCATTGTGAGAATCGAATAAAATAACATTTGTGAAAAAAATCACTTACCACAGGACCTGGTGCATAGGAGGTGCTTAATAAATGCTGGTTCCCATTCCCTTATTCCTTTTGTGAAGTTCAACTGAGCTAATAGTTGTAACCATGCCTGGCACATATTAGGTTCTATAGAAAGGCTTATTCCTAGTCCCCTATTCCTTTTGTGAGGAACAAATGAGATAGTTGTAAAGGGCCTGGCACATAGTAGGTGCTCTGTTAATGCTTATTCCCCTTGCACCTCTCCTCTCCATCCCCCTTACACCCTTACTCCTGGCTCACTTCCTTTCCGAAGTAGAAAGTGACCATATTGTCACAAGGGAATTCTCTAGGCAAAGGTGCATGAGGTCAGGGAAGCTCGGATGGTGCTGCTCGCTGGAGGTGGTGGAGGAGTGGAGGGCAGAAGTGGGAAAGGGTTCATCAACAGCAGGCAGGTTTGCTTTAGAAATTCTGAGAGTCCTTTTGCTCACGTGTTAATCAAGGTGGCAATTATGAGATGATTACAGATTTGGTACTTAAAGGCTTATAGATGAGAGCTGGGAGTGACCTTTAGGGGTCATCTAGTTCCAGCCCCTCCATTTACAGAGGAGGAAACTAAGTGGGGTTCAAGAGAAGTGGGGTAATACATAGAATGGTAGGGGCTGAAACGGCCCCCATTTCAAATCAGAAGAATAGCCTCTGGGGGGACAGGCAGTAGTATTACACAGACTCCACTATGTGGCCATGGGCAAGCCTCAGTTTCCTCATTTCTAAAATGGGAGTGCTAATATCGGCTTGCACATCCATTGTGGTGTAAAATTTAAAAATTATATCTCTACTGATGAAAATAAATAAAAATCTCCATTTTACAGTGGAAGGATTGTTTTGGGGAGGCAAGTGCTTAGGAAACGTTCAAGCGCCGTAGCAATAGGAGCTCTTAAGGATGTTATCATCACTGTGGGAATCAGGCTCAGTCTCTTAGTCTTAGCCCCTTTATCTCGGGACCTGCCAGCTTTCCCAGCATGTGAGGTTGTGCTACCTTTCTTATCCACCGGATGTCTCTCTAAAAGCCATCATCCTTTCTTCCTCTGGAAGATTCAGACATAGTCACGTGGCATGCCAGGAGGGGCTACCGTACTTGTTTCCATGCTATTGGCTCTGGCGCGGTGTCTGTCCTGTTTCTCTTGCCTGGAGTATTCATCAACACCTCAGTTCTCACTTCCTGGGAGGCCTCCCTCATCACACAGGAAGCTTCCGTCCCCTCAGTTGCCTAGAATAAATCTTTTGTGAAGGTGGTTGCCAAGATCACATACAACCTGTACAGAACCCTGCGCGCAGCCCTATTTCATTTGGGAACAGTCAATCCACTCTCTTCCTCTCTGTCTCCCACTTTTTGGAAGTCCTTTTGTCTGAAGAACTTCCTTTGCATGGCTGTCTGCGGGCCACTTAAAAGCATGGAATGAGATGGGATCTTAAAGGGGGAAACCCTCTCATCTTACAGATGAGGAAACTGAGGTTTGGAGGCTCAAGCAAGTCGCCCAACTTCACTTAGAGAGTAAGTGGTAAATCTTGGACTGAGGACAGTACTTTAATATATTTTCACTCATTATTTTGGTGGCCACCCCTTGGAAAGTGAAAACTTATTAGATTGGAAGTTCCATAAAGGCAGGGACGATGTCTTAACCTAAACTTTGTTCTTTTAAAAAAATTTTAAAGAATTTATTTAGAATTTTTTCCATGTTTCCATGATATATGATTCCCCTCCCCATCTTTTCTCCCTTCTCCTGGAGCTAACAAGCAATTCCACTTCATGGTACATGTATCATTCTCAACTTTGTTCTTAACCAATACTTATGCCTCTAAAACTTACCATAGTGCTTTCACAGTAGGAACACAATAAATACAATTCCTGTTGTAAGAAGGGTAGAGCTGAGTTCTAGGGCTGCTGCCCTATTATGTGTAGATAGGGATTTTGTTGTCATTGAGTTATTTCAGACTCTACATGACCTCATTTAGTGGTTTCTTGGCAAAGATATTGCAGTTGTTTGCCATTTCCTTCTTTAGCTCATTTTATAGAAGAGGAAACTGAGGTAAACAAGGTGAAGTGACTTGCTCAGGGTCACACAGCTAGTAAACCAAATTCAAACTCAGGGAGATGAATCTTCCCAATACCAAGCCCCATAGTCTATCTACTGTGCCATCTAGCTGCCCCTATATAGGGACACACAAGTATATAAAAAGGCTTCAAGGTCAGTCTCCTGATTGAATCTCCCCCTATTCTTTCCATCATTATCTAACAATTATTCTTCATCATGTACATGTATGATATGTTCCAACCCATCATATACTCACTTGATCATATTCTATACTTTGCCACCTCTGAAATGTTGCTCCCATTGTTCCTTATATCTGAAATCCTTCCCTCTCTCCCATCCCTGCCTGTTGATATCCTATCCACAGAATAACAAAATATCAGAAATGGAAGAAACTTTGGACATGATTAAGCCCAAATTATAGACGAGGAAGCTGAAACCCAGCAAGTAATTTGCCCCAGATCACAGGGCTGGTAAGTGGCAAATGCAGGACTTGAACCAGGATTTCTAATTCCAAGTCCCATAATCTTTCCATTATTTTCTAGCTTTGAGACCTGGCTCACTCTTTCTAATGATTATATAGCATTTTGTACTCATCTTACTCATATTCAACAACCTAACCAAATCTAAACCAAAAAAAAAAAAAAACCCTTTACCTTCTATAGTATATCTGTAGTGGTTCCAAGGCAAAAGAGTTTAAGTAAGGTCTACACAATGGGGGTTAAGTGACTTGTCCAGGGTCACACCTGTTGGATTTATCTGAGATCATATTTGAACTCTGGACCTCCTTCCTCCAGGTCTGATTCTCTATCCACTGAGCTACCTTACCTGTCCCCTAAACATTTATTGAGCACTCGATACGAAAGCATTGTGCTTTTATTATACCCAGCTCTATTTGTATCATAGTATACGTTATACATATTATCTCTCTTATTAGATTATAGATTTCTCAAGGGCAGAGATCATTTCTTGTATCTTTGTATCTCTCAGTAACCAATCCAGGGCAGCTAGGTGGTGCAGTGGATGGTGCTGGGCCTGGAGTCAGAAAGACCTGAGTGCAGATATGCCTGCAGACTTCTACTAGCTGAGATAGAAAGAGCCTGTTTTGAGGCTCTTTTTTTTTTTTAAGAAATGACTTAAGCTTCTCTGAACAAAGCCCCAGTTTCTGTTGCTTTGTTTATCTTTTAAAATGTTTTATTGATGTTCTATTCTTTTTCTTTAACATCACTGTCACTTCTCAATGTGTGCCTCCCCTCCTTGCCCCCCCACTCCAGAGAAAACCCTCCTTTGTAGCATTTAAGCACAGCCAAGCAAAACAAATTGTGCTAGCCAGAGCTGAAAATGTATGGCTTATTCTGCACCTATGACCCACCACTTCTTCTTTTTCTTCTTTCTTCTTCCTCCTCTTCTTCCTCTTCCTCCTTTTCCTCCTCTTTTTCCTCTTCTTCTCCTCCTCTTCTTCCTCCTCCTCTCCTCCTCCTTTCTACTTTCTTCTTTCTTCTTTTTAAAAACTCTTATCTTCTGTCTTGGAATCAATTCAGTGTACTGATTCCAAGGCAGAAGAGGGATGAAGGCTGGGCAATGGGGGTTAAATGACTTGCCCAGGATCACACAGCTAGGCTCAGATTTGGACCATTTCTTACAAGGCTCTGCCTCAGCCTTGGGTACCAGGTGACCTTTATTTAAAAAAAAAATCTCTTTGGGTCTTCTGTGGCATTTTGCATCAGCTCTCCAGGAGTTAAGGAAAAATAGAGAAGAAAGAAAAAACAAAACCAGAAAGCTGCCTGAATCCTTTGCCAGAGGTCAGGCTGCTGCTAATCAGTAGGCCTCCCAAGTTAGCTCTTTCATAGGGCTCCTAGCAAACTCCTGAGGGATTGATTGGGTAATACCCTGCTGAGCAGAATACCCCTTTGTGTGCTCTGGAAACTTTAGAAATCCCTGAGGGGTAACTCCCTCCTGGTACAGATGACAAGGATGCCTTTGGCCTGGAGGGCTTTAGGAAAACAGGGTTTCAAATAGCTGTAGGGCCTCCAAGTCAGCTTGGGGGTTGGGGAAAGGAGGAGGAGTGAAGGAGAAGAGCCTGCCAAGAGGCTCAGAGGGAAGTGGAGGCTACTGAGGACAGAGGAGGCAGTCTGGGGATGCTGCCTGTTCTGGCCGACTCAGACAGGAGACACCAAAAGAAACCTGTTCTTCATGCTGGGGATGACATGATTCGTTGCCCTGGCTTTGGAGTTAGGAGTAACTGACTTCCAAACCTGGTATTGACACCTACTACTTAGTGTGACCTTGGGCAAGTCATATTCCTTCCTTGGATCTCAGTTTACTTATATATTACAGGGGAGGGAAACAGTTACTGGACTGGATTTTAGATGTCTAGATCCTTCTCATTGGTCTCCTCATCCAGGGCAACTCTTTGCCACCTTATTTTTGGAGATAGCAAAGAGACAGAGGCCAAGGACATAGAATGATTGTTGTTATTCGGTTGTATCTGACTATATGACCCAGTATGATGTTTATTGGCAATGATACCAGAAGAGTTTACCATTTCTTTCTCCAGTGGATTAAGGCAAACAGAAGTTAAATGACTTGCCCAGAATCACCCAGCTAGTGAATGTCTGAGCCTGGATTTGAACTTAGGTCTTCTTGACTCTGAGCCCAGCACTCTATCCACTGTGCCACCTGGTTGCCTCCTATAGAATGACAGTTCTTTTTAAAAAGCAAAACAAAACAAACATGCAGAAGAAAAAATAAACTGTTTTTTATTGTAGGCTACTGAGATTAGAACATCACCTCATTGGGATTTTCTTGGCAAAGATGCTGTAATAGTTTGCCATTTCTTTCTCCAGCTCATTTTACAGATGAGGAAATTGAGGCAAACAGGGTTAAGTGACTTGCCCAGGGTCACACAGCTGGTGCCAGATTTGAACTCATGAAAATCAGTCTCCTCAACTTCAGGTCTAATACTATCCACCGCAACATCTAACTCCCTCTTTGAGTGGTTGCTCCTCTTTGAGTATGAGAGACAATAACAAAATAGGAATGAATGAATAAAAACCATTTATTAAGTGCTTGCTTTGTAGGAAGCACTGTGCAAAGTACTAGAGATTCAAATAGAAAAGTAAATCGGTTCTTGCTTTCAGGAGGTTCACATTCTCATGAAGAGACAACAAGTTTCAGCTGCAAGTCAGATGGAAAGTCCCCATGATCCTTAGGGTGAAGCAACAAGCAGATAGTAATGCATCTTCTTTAATGTCATATTCACTGATAAAATCATATCAGTTTTTGGTGTTGAACTATTTGACAGTACCAAGGACTTTGGTGGTGAGAATTTTCTTTTCTTCGGCTTCCCTGTCTGGGGCAGTAGCACCTGCAGAAAGAGCTGCCATGGGATTGTTTCCTGGGATGACAATAGGAAGCAGGGGCAGTCAGGGAGGTGGATTGGTCTTGGGATTCTTTTTTTTTTTTCACAATAGTTTATTTAGGTTTTTATTTTGGAATTTTGGTGTTAAATGAGTGTTCTCTTATAACAGTTACCAATATCTAAGTACATTTTGCATGATAATACATGTATAACCCAGATCAAATTGCTTGCCATCTCAGAGAGTGGGGGAAAAGGGAGAGAAGTAGACAATTTGGATCCTATAATTTCAGAAAACCTACATTGAAAATTATTATTATGTATAATTGACAAATTAAAATCTTTTAAAAAGAAACAGGATATTTACACATTTATGATTATGATACAATCTAGCTCAGTAATCATGTATAATTAATTCTCTTTAACTTTCTGTATTCCATCTATAAAATAAGGAGTGTTGGACTAAGTCTCCTGGTCCAGCTTGAATACTTTTTAGTTTCATTAACCTTAATTCTAGTCGACAGGGCTATATTATCCAAAAAGCTATAGATATAGTTCCTTCCATTACTCTTGGGATTCTTGAGCTTACTCGTTAGTCAGTGGCAATTGGTCAGCAGTCAACATTTGTAGTTACAAAAAAAAGGCAGGTCTCTTCACCACAGTGATTGCCTCCTTCAATGATAGATGGACTAGACTAGAATCAGAGCCAGTGGTTTGGGAAATACTACTATTCCTAAAGCTCTTATGTTCGGGGTCCTGGATTTTGCCCATTGGCTGAGGAATGTGGGCAGTAGTTTTTCCTTAGAGTCCAAGAACTCATTTTTACTTTCCGAGGATCTGGGGGATACTTCTTTCTGTATCAATATGAATCTGCTAAATGGATGTGTTGGGGAGTAAGGGATTGGCTTTTGAGTTGACAGACTGAAATTCAATAAGACTTGCAGATGAGATAGCTCAAACCAAGATGGTGGAAATATTAGCTTCTCGAATCTGGTCAAATACCTGATAATTAAAGCATAGGGTAGCATTTAGTGTTTCCTTTCTCTGAGTTACTTTCAGGCCTTGATTTGACAATAGTAGGATAAAAGCAACTTTCATTCAATTGATCAACAAGCCTTGCAAGTAACTGCAAATTTACAGGCCTGGGGTATGTCAGGAGTATAAATAAGGAATGTTTAAAGAATAAGGAATAAATAAATCAGGAATAAAATAAGGCAAGTGTCTTATTTATTTCAGAATAAATAAATAATACATATGCTTATTTGTATGTTTATATGTAGACATATGCATGCATATATATTTCTCCCCCAGAATTAATTTGCTGTGGTATTTATTTTTGCAGGAGAAAACAGGTTCAAAATGGTTGGGTTTGGTTTTTTTTTTCCCCCCTAAAGAATAGAGGTTCCATTGTTCAGAATCCAATCAATTTAACTTCTCTTATCTCATTCAAGTACTTAGGGCCTCCTATGCCATGGTTCAGGGTCTA
This sequence comes from Monodelphis domestica, assembly GCF_027887165.1. Lineage (NCBI taxonomy): Eukaryota > Metazoa > Chordata > Mammalia > Didelphimorphia > Didelphidae > Monodelphis > Monodelphis domestica. The sequence continues at coordinate 138,197,649 of NC_077228.1, read as the reverse complement.
CAAGGTATCTCAAAAGTCTTAGCTCTAAAGCTAGAACCCCAAACTATACTAAAACTTTTGGGACACTCTTTAGACTACAGAAACCGGAAGTTTAGACTGGAAGTAGAGATGAGCCAAGAACAGTGAGGTCAGGGATGGGGGAATTAGAGTCTCTTAGCCCATTGCACTCTTTACCTATTTAAATAAACTATTGTCATTTACTGCTTGTCATTTTCATGTAGTCCCGTTAACTCTCTGGAAGAAGAAAGGAGAGACTCCGGAAAGATACAGACAAAAGCATTAGACTTGGAGAGAGGACAACCTGAGTTCAAACCCTACTTGACACAGTCACTAGCTGGGTTACCCTGTGCAAATCACTTAACCACTGTGTCTCAATTTCCTCATCCGTAAAATGAACGGGTTACATTTGATGACCTTCTCAGGCTCCTTCCAACTCTACGTCTATGATCTCTGGTGGGGATCTTAAAAATCCAGCAGTGCCTGGAACAAGGGGCCCAGGCACCCCTATAGGAGCTATTTGGATAGTCAAGATGTGACTGGCTTCTCAAGTGCTTTTAATGGAAAGTAGTAAGAGTTCCATTTTCCTGTTTCAAATAAGCATTTCCCCCTTGGGGTTATAGCAACCACTTCCTCCTCACTATGCAGTGGAACGATGTAAACACCCCTTTCAGCAGTGCATTCCCTTCTGAGAACTCCTCCGAGTTCCTTTTTAAAAAAAAAAAATAAGAAAATGAATACAACAAAAACTCAAATCCCCAAATACTTCTAACCCAGAGCCTCTGCAGGGGCCTGCTGGATTCTCCTTTCCTTCTCCCTGAATGCTGTCAGTGTCAGATAGAAAACCCTCCCCTCATTCTTGGCTAATTGTTGAAGAGCCAACCTGTTATCCTGCCTTTTGTTTGGAAAGAACTGGGCTGGAGAGGAATATGTAGTAATGTGAGGTGGTTATGAGGGTGTGTGTGGAGGGGGTCCCCAAGTTTTTAGAGGGTTTACTTGATATTTATTTGCACTTGCCATTCTTTTCATAAATTCCCCTCCAAAGGAACCCATCATTAAAAAAAAGTGATTCCCCACTTTTAAATAAAGCCTGACCTCAGTGGGTACTTCCTGCTCTGAGTCTATTTAATGCTATCATGAAGATAAACATTCAACAGATAGTATGAATTGGTATTTGGATAATTGGAATTTGATCAGAATGCCAGTTGTTAGTGAAATTATTACAAACCCAAAAGGAACTACTATACTGATTTGGAAGTGGAGCCAGAGGTTTAGTGAAAAGTCAGTGGTTGGAGTCAACTAAGGCATATATAATGGATAGTTAGGAGGCACAGAGGATAGAGCACTGAGTTTGGAATAGGGAAGACCTGAGTTCAAATCCAGCCTCAGAGATTTAATAGCTGGGTGACCCTGCAAGAGACACAATTCCCTATTTACTTCTGTTTCCTCAGTGGTAAAATGAGGATAATAATAGCTAGCACCTTCTTCCCAGGGCTGTTGTGAGAATAAATGAGATAAACTGTAAATTGTAAAGAATTTATTTAGCATAATGCCTGGCACATAGTAGGTGCTCCGTAAATGTTAACTATATATATATATATATATATATATATATATTATATATATATATATATATATATGTGTGTGTGTGTGTGTGTGTGTATATATATATAACACAGCACCCACCCCAACCATTCAGGCGCCAAAAGGGGTGGAGGCAGGGGGAGGAGCAAATCTATTTTGTGTGTTCTTGTGCTTAACCTTTATGCATTATTAAAGAGAACAATAAGAGTTCGGGTCCCTGGTCTTATCAAGAAAAGATCTCTTAGGCAAATAAGCAGGAGCTTCCTGCCTGTCCGTTGGCAACTGCAAGAGAGCCCAGATATAGAAACCTATGTTGCAAATAAGCCAGGCATTTTCCTTACGTCTGCTGGATAGAAAATGACGCTAAAAATCTAGGGTGTGTTTGTATGAGTGCGCAGGCACACGTGAATGTGTGTGTGTGAATTTGTGTTTACCCAGAAGACCTATCAGTTTACAGGCAAAACTTCCCACGTCTCCAGAGAACTCATCAATTAATGGTAGGAGGTTTCCCATGGTCTGGTCAAGTTGTTCATTGATATCCATCATTTGGTTGTTGAATTCAATCAGCAAGCATTTCTTAAATAGCTACTGTGTGCCAGACACCATATTAGGCATTAGAGATAGGTAAAAATGAAATTATTTGGGGCAGTTATGACTCACTGGATAGAATAACAGGCCTGGAGTCAGGAAGACTTGGGTTCAAACCTGGCTTTAGGCACTTACTAGCTGTGCTACCCTAAGTGAGTCACTCAACCCCAGTTGCTTAGCCCTTATAACTCTTAGCTCTTACCATTGATATTAATATGGTAAAGGAAGAGAAAAGGGGGGGAGGAAGGAAGGAAGGCAGGTAGAGAAGAGAGAGAGAGAGAGAGAGAGAGAGAGAGAAAGGAGGGAGAAAGAAAGACATAGCAAGAAAAAAGAAGGAAAGAAAGGAAGAAAGAGAAAAGAAAGAAGAAAGAGAAGAAAGGAAGGAAGATAAAAAAGAGAAAGCAAGAAATGAAGAAAGACAGAGAGAAAGGAAGAAAGAAGGAAAGGAAAGAAGAAAGGAAGGAAGGAAGGAAGGAAGGAAGGAAGGAAGAGAACAAAGGTGGCATTAAGCTGGTATTTGTAAAAAGTCTGGGTCTTGATAACAGCCTCCCAAAATCCTTGCTTAGATCTCCCAAACTTTTCTTCTTATAGCCTGGCCAATTAATTAAAGGAGCATTTGGGGGATATCTCTAGATTCTTAAAATAATATTCTATTAGACAACTGCCATTGTCTTCCCCACAAATGACCTTTTAAGGCCACTTGTCAGAATATTAACACTGGAGAAAGAGCATGGGATTTAGAGGTTCTGATTTCAAATTCCAGGTCTGCTATTCATTATGTCTGTGAATGAAGCTTTCCAGGCCTCAGTTTCCTTATTTGCAGATTTGGGGAGAAGAATTTGCTCTAAGCACTTTTTCAACTCTAAAATTTTATGACTCCTATGATCTCCCTGGAATTGGGGTATAGCAAAGAGGAGGCAGAATCATGGAATTGGGGATAAGGTGGCTTCAAGGTGGCTTGGCAGCAAGTGGAAGAGAGGGAGGTGCCCATTGGCCTTGGCTTTGGACTTTGAGTGTCTTCCTGTTTACATAACTGAGCTAGCCCTCCTCAGGCTGCTGTTCTGGGACTATGGGATTATCACATGGCTCTTTCTCACATAATCTTCATCAGAACCTTATGGGGTGGGCTGTGGTGACCGTGTTTACGGAGGGAACCATCCCTACCACAGGGCTTCTCTCCCATACCCCAAAGACCTTTTAGGGCTAGAAATTCTTTCCTAGTCAGTCCTAGGCTGGTACCTTTAGCCTAGGTAAAGTGTGATTCTTGTAAGAGGTCTGTTTCTGGGCTTAGGTTAGTCAGGCTCATGAAAATGAGAGTCAGGGTCCGGCTCCCTCTCATAGATTCTGAAGTCTGCTGTTCCTGCACCCCCCCACCCCTCCCAATTCCCTTTTCAAACACCCTCACCAGCCCTCTAACCTCCCTCTGGCTCATGCTTTCTGGTGTTGGGATTAGCTCCTCAGATGAAGTAATAATTGTTATACTATTATATTGTATCAATTATATCAATTATATGTTGTTTATCAAAATAATGTTTATTTATGTGAATAGGAATCATTAATAATTATTAGCTGTTAGTGATTGTTGTCCTCAATTTCCAAATACCCTTCTGATGCTTTGGAGATTTTACTCCCAAATTGTATCTATTAGGTGCAGGTCAGGGAATATCATAGAGATAAAGGTTAACCAGTTCTTGCCCTTGAAGAACTTACATTCTATTAGGGTAAACAACATATCTATTAAAAAGTACAAAGAGGGCCATCTAGATTGCTCAGCAGAGAAAGAGCCAGACCTAGAGACTGGAGGTTCTGGGTTCAAATCTAGCCTCAGATAGATACTTCCTAGCTGTGTGACCCTGTTCAAGTCACTTAATTCCCATTGTCTAGCCTTTTCTGTCCTTCTGCCTTAGAACCAATACATGGTATGGATTCTAAGGTAAATGTGTGTGTGTGTGTGTGTGTGTGTGTGTGTGTGTGTGTGTGTGAAGTACATAGTCAATAAATACAGAGTAAATATTTTTTTGGAAGGGAAGGATGCTAAGAGCCTAAAGAGATCAGGAGAGGCTTCATGGAGAAGATGTCACTTGAACAAAGTTTTAAAGGAAACAGGGAAGGCATGAGTATGTCCTAGGCATGGGGGAACCTGTGGTTTCAGGTCTCTTGAAGTTTAAAGATGGATAAGGGCTGAATTCTGCTAAAGAAGTGAGTGGCATGTAGGTTGACTTGGAACAGTGCTTTAGCTAGAAATGAAACATTTCATGCTAAAAACTATTGAAGAGGGTTACAATCTTCAAGGAAGATTCAAGGAAGGAGGCAAGGGAAGGAGCTAGTTTCCCTTCACATTCCCTCTCTATCCAGAAGACTGGAAAGCCAAATCTCCATTAAATTCTTAGGATCATATCCTCAGACTAGCCAGGGGAGATTTTCTAATCTGCTTCCTCTTCCACCTCCATTTTAACAAATGAAGAAACACTCCTAGGATGGTAAAGCCCAGGTAGCTTCTGTTGTGATCCTCATTTTTACAAATGAACAAACAGAGGTTAAATGACTTTCCCAGAGTCACACAACCAGTACGTATCAGAGAAGACTTTTGGACTTAGGTCTTTCTTACTCCTAAGGTAACTTTCTGTCTACTCTGCTAGGCTGCCTCTATTTACTACTTAAAAATTTTAAAAACCAAAAAAATTCCTTCATTTTTTAAACCCTTTTTAGAATCAGTATTGTCTGTTGGTTCCAAGGCAGATAAACTGTAAGGGCTAGGTAATTAGAGTTAAGTGACTTGCCCAGGGTCATGCAGCTAGACAATATCTGAGACTTACTTTCTGTCTTAGAATCAATATTGGTCCCTAGGCAGACCAAGAGTAAGGGCTAGGCAATTGGGGTTAAGCGACTTGACCAAGATTACACTTGGGAAGCGTTTGAGGTCATATTTGTACCCAGGACCTGGCTTTCTACCCACTGAGCCACCTAGCTGCCCCCCACCTCTTTTTACAGCAAGTAACTATAGATAGACGCTCCAGCTTTCTAATTCTGTACCTAAAACCTCAGGGGAGGTTTCTGGGTTTCCTCTGCTTAGAGATGTTTTTCCGTATGGTGCCATGATGAGGAGAGTAGCTAGAGTCCCTCTGGAGAAAGAATGGGTTCATCTAGGGAGGACAGACCCTCTCATTATTAGAAAAACATGTTAATGGAATGACTTCTCCTGGATTCTTTAATTTTACTGCTCCATTTAGGGAATCCCTCAGACATAAATTTTAGAGCTAATGATTTGATTCTGAGTCAGCATTCAGTTTCAGATATGAGTGCTTTGCTAACCGACTTCCCTCATATGTTGGGAGTGGAGAGATTTCCATATATAGGCCAAATTGGGGGAAGTTGAAGGGGCAACACAGGTCAGGAGATGATGAGCTCATTACTGTGCGGGGAACTTAATAGTAAGCAAGAAATTAAACAACCCAAGTCCCTGAACTACTTTCCATTCCCCCCACTTTCTCCATTTCCCCCTTTTTCCCCCTGAGTTCTGGTCTTCTTTGGAGGTCTAATGATTTTTTTTTCTCCATGCTTAACAGAGATTTTTTTTTTTTAGCTTGGGGTTTTTCTGAGGAAACTTTACTGTAGACACAGATGTATGTCCTGGTGATATAATTTATAATTTATAATTTATTCTTAAGGGGGATAAACCTAACCAACTGGTTTTCTATGTTACCTTTTAAGTACTATATAACAACAGTAACAACACTAATGGCAGATGGAATATGGCACTTTGAGGTTTGCAAAGGACTTCACATATATTATTTCTTTTGAAACTCCATATACATATGTATTTCAGATCCCACTAGATAGGCAGAAATGGGTGTAGTGCTGAGATTCCATATTTGCTTTCTTTGTTGCAGGATCTTTTTGGCTCATCTTCCCTTGGAAAAACAGCTTCCCTCCTATGAGCTAGCTCTGTGAAATGCTTTCCCTCTGTTTCTGACTGTGGACCTCCCTGGCTACCTTTAAGTCCCAACTAAAATCCTATCTTATACTGGAAGCCTCCTTTTACCAAACCCTCTTAATGTCAGTGCCTTCCTTCTGCTAATTATTTCCTATTTATTCCAGATATCGTTTGCTTGATTTCTATTTCTTTATATGTTGTCTCCCACATTAGATTATAAACTCCTTGAGGGTAGGGACCATCTTTTGTCTCTTTTTGTATCCAGAGCTCTTAGCACAGTGCTAGGCTCATAAGTAGGTGTTTAATAATTGTTTATTGAATTTAATTGAAAAAGAAACTCTGCCCTCAAGAAGCTTATATTTTACAATTCATAAATCTTACATTCTCAGAATTCCATGTCTCAGAATAGGTTCTGACTTTTAACCTGTTTTGAAGCCCTAAAGGACATGTTGTAAAATGGAATTTCTTCCTTCAAACCTGTTGGACAGTGATATCTTGCTTTAATTGTGTCCGATCTATTTGTTCCTGACCATAGGCTAGAATAGAGATCTCAAGCTTGGCAAGGCTCAAAGTTGTACTGGGCCATGTAGAATATGCTTTTTCCCATTGGCATATCCCACATCTATGTATTTCTGGAGTATAGAGAGGTCCAAAGAAGTGGTCTAAAGAGGTGGCAGATAGTAGATGCTGTATAAATGCTTATTCCCTTCCCTCTTCCATCTTTCTGACTCCACCAAAGTCCAACCCCCTTCTTCTAGGCAGGTCTGCATGAAAACCTTTGTAAAATTGTGCTAGAGAAGTCAAGGAAGATATCTTGAATAGATCATTCCAATGTCTCCCAAGAACACTCTATCTCCCATTCTTAAGTAGGAAAGAAATTGAAATGTGGGTGTAAGCTACACGAGGAAGGCATCAGCTTTAACTTGGGCTCACGCCTTTGGCTTAGAGGAAATGATTTTTATAGGAAATAGTTTATGTAGATCAATTTGGATCCATACCAGAGCTCCAACTATGAGGAAGGAGTCATCCTTCCTGATATCAGCATGGTGATTTCTACCACCCTGATTTTGACATCTCCCAAGGTTCCTTTACCTCATCTCAAGGGGTGTGACAAAATCCTCAAAGCAAAATGAATTGTAATTAATTTTTATCTAAAGTATAAGAAATCAGTTGGTAGGTATTAAAAAAACAAAGAAAAAATACCAACCCACATCTATTTATGTGGTGTTGTACAGCTTATAAAGCATTTTGCTGATAATAACCCTATAGGTGGAGAGTGTAAGCATTTTTTTTTGCCCATTTTACAGATGAGAAAACTAATGATGTTAATTCAAAAATTCAACAACAAAATTAATCAATCTGAAGAATAAGTGACTTTTTTAGTCATATAGTATGTAATGAACTTGGATCTTTGACTATATAACAAAAAATAGCATTTGTATAGCACTAAAAAAGCTTTACATATGTTATCTCATTCAGTCCTCACAACAACTCAGGAAGGAAAGTGCTATTATTATCCCCATTTTACAGAGGCTTGCCCAGAGTCTCACAGCCAGTAAATGTCTGAGGCAGGATTTAAACTCAAGTCCGAAACTCTATCATCTTTAACACTTCCATCTTCTTCAGAGATTAAAAGGTAGCCTACGAATTTGGAACATAGATTCTGTTGCTACATCCAATTTGTTCAGACACCCTTCAACATTTTAATCTCTGGTTTTCAATTTCTTATGTTACATGGATGACTCTGGGCAGGACTAGGACTATTAGAACTCCTCTCATGGTTCTAGGGTACCCTGAGACATTTGTGAGTACCTCTTTTCTCCACCAACAGCTCAAACGAAATCTACTATGTTCCTCCATTTGGGGGGTGGTTAGGAGGCAGTTCCATTTAGGGAATCACTCAGATATAAATTATCTGCTTATTGGGGAATTGATTCCTAGTCACACTGGGTTTCAGATACAACAAATATACATAGGGATATTGACTTCACAGATAATGCAAAAACAAACTAAAAACATTTCCTCTAACATCTTGGGGGCATACTCTACTACCCAGGTTTCTGGAGAGGAGTTAGATTTATAGTTTAGCTCAGTTCCAATATTCAATATTCAATATCCCTCCAAGTTCACGTACAAAGCCAACATTGCTGCTAGGCTCCTCTGAGTTGGAGTCCTAGACCTTTGCTCCTTGTGTTGTCTGGGTGGGTATTAGGCTGGCAGCAATGCCCAGACTTATTTCTAAATTCTCCCTCAGCTCTTGCTCCTGATCCAGATCCAAGACCCCATTTCTTGTACCCAGAACTGAAAGGATCACTCAAAAACATCAAAGGACCCTTATGACCTTTGGGGTGGGAGAGAAGTCCCCTGAGCCTCTCCTAGAAGGCTATTCATGAAAGAATTACCTCATTCCCTCAGCTGCAAAAGTACCAAAACCTCTGACTGGCACCAACTCAGGTTGTTTTATTTTTAAGATAGAAAAGAAATCTCATTTATCCAAGCTGATAGCAAAACAGAAATTAGAGAAAATATACACAAGAGAGTATAGGAACTCTGGCTGAGAGCAAATTTACTCCACTTAGCCAAGAGAGAATCCCAGATCTCACTCAAGGCAAATTTCATTTCATTTATTTATTGAGAATTAAAAAAGGAATTTATTACAAGTAAGTCAAAGTAGCGACATGCTGACAGGCTGATCACTGGAAAGCAGCATCCACAGGGAATTTTAAAAACATCCTCCACCATTTTGGTTCAGCAACCAATAGAAAAAAACTCCTCCTGACCACATCTTAAGCCTATGTGGAATGTCTAAGCATGTTTTGTTTTTTTAGTCTCTTGGAACTGGCTCCCTAGCATCTTCTGAGTGCATGATGCCGCCATTTTAGCAAACCACTGGTGCCTGCACATGTACCTTACATTCCAAAATCTCTGGAATCTGCTGGAAATACTTCCAGTGATCTATTATTTTAACTCTTTCCCTGCTTTATCAGCTTGGGCTATTCTGGCTTCAGAGGAGAGCTAGCACACAGAAGTTAGAATTCTAAGCTTTGCTTCTCTGGCATTGCTGCAGAGCCCTTTCATCTCCATTCCTTCCTCTGATTATGGTGACCCCTCTGCTAAGAGCACTGTGGAGGAATTATTCTTCTAAAGGAAATGGGATGACTAATCAATAGTACTACAGGCTTACAGGAGGCCCTAATTGATCTGAGTATTCTATGAAGAAGGATGATAAACTCATTAGTTTTTCAAAGCACAAAATGAGGAGGAGAAGAGAATTAAAAGCTAAGAACTTTAGGTTCTGTTCCCTGACAAGCCTTATTCAGACTGTGGGAATTTGCCAGGCTGTCTCTTGTACCCCAGCTGTTGTACTGCATAGATGATTATCATGGGCCTCAGTGATTTGAGTGATGAAGGCAGTAAAATGGACCATTCTCTTTGACCACAGGAGGAGTTTCAGAACTATTAAAATATCCATTGATGGAGCCTTTTAGAAAGCAGCTCCAAGTGCTGGATTTTTTTGGGAAGTCTGTATCGCTATCCAAATGAGTCCCATTTTGCTAGAGGCAAATGAGTGTAGTCTGACAGAAATATGAATTGCACCAAAGTTATTTTGTTTGGAAATGTTTTCTAAATATAGTTAAATATTTGATACTGCATGTAAGCAGCAATGTGGTACTCAAGTTCTTCCTGAAAAGTTTCCTCTTCATAAATTCATGCAAAGCAGTTTCCAGAAATCTGCCTTTTGATTCATTCCAAGGCTACCCCATCACCCAAACTTCTCATGGTGTTTCCAGCAGAAACCTCCAAATGTTCCCTGCATTTTCAAAGGAAGGAAGTGACTTTGACCTGCAAGCTAACTGCCATTTCATGCTCATGGCTTCCAGGGGTTAAAAGGCACGGATTCAAGGATTTGGGACACAGGCTCTGTTGCCACAATTGATTTGCTTTTGATTTCTTATGAAGGATTCCAAAGTCTTAGGAACTTGGCACTCATTTTGAGACAAAGAGAGAGAGGGAGAGAAGGGGGGGAGGAGGGAAGAGGGAAGAGAGAGAGGGGAGGAAAGGAAGGGGGAGAGAGAGGAGGGAGAGAAGGGAATAAGTATTTATTAAGCACCTACTATGTGCCAGTTATTATATTATCTTATTTAATCTTTTACCACCCTTCCTTCCTCTGTAAAACAAAGGTGATTATGTTGACTCCTCTCCTGAGAACATTGTGGAGGGGGTTATTCTTATAAAGGAAAGATGATCTAATTATGGTACAGGCTTATAGGGGGCCCTAGTTGTGAGGTAAGATGTTATTATTATCCCCATTTTACAGATGAGAAAACTGAGGCAAAGAACAGGTAAGTGACTTACCCAAGTTCACACAGCTAGTGAGTATCTGAGGCTGGATTTGAATTCAGGTCTTCCTGATTCCAGGTATAGCATTCTATTCACTGTACTGCCTTGATGATCATTATACCTCTTTGCAAAGTACCAGGAAGGCAGACATAGCAAGAATAACAGAGAAGCCAGTGTTTTCTTAAGCAGGACAGTGCTTGTTAAGAATCAGGGAAGAAGGGGCAGCTAAGTATCATAGTGGGTAGAGCACCAGGCCTATTGTTGGGAGGACCCCAGGTTCAATTGTGACCTCAGGCATTTCTTAGCTTAGTGATCCAGGACTAGTCACTTAAAGTAAGGGTTAGAAAAAAAAAAAGGATCAGAAAAGAAAAGATACCCTTTAGTTTCCTTACCATTTCAGAATAAATCTTCCTGCTTCTTTGATTTAATAGTAGCATCGCCTTTGGTAATATTTGCCTTGAAGCAGAAAGTTCTCTCCCTGGGCAATTCCAGTGGGGGTCACCTAGTTGGCAATACCTTTTTTTAACTACTTTATCTTCTCAGACAACAAGGAGAATTACTCATTTCTAGGACCAGCACAGACTCCTTTATATGAGTCCAGGGCCTTTTGGTAACAGCTGAAAACAGCAAAAAAGTAGAAATCAAACCTTAATTTTCCTTTTGTTGAGAGAATTTGGATTTATTGGCATGAAAGTTCATAATGTTTCTGTTTTCAGAATCTATCCTAATCAAGCACCCTTATTTACTCCTGGGTCTGCCCCCAACAGAGGCCATTTCTACCATCTAACCCAAGAGTCAGCATGGCTTTATGGAAAGAGCCCTGGCCTGTGTGGATGTCTCCTAGGAAACCTGGCTTCTAGTCTGGACCCTGCCACCAAGGGTCTCTGTGTCTTTGGGGAAGTCCCTTTTCTCTCTTCTAGATCTCAGTTTCCTCAACTGTAAAACAAGCGTGTTGGACTAAATGATAACCAAGGTCTTGGCTAACTCTAGTAGTCATTTGGGTCCTTCTGGAGAACAAATCTGAACAGATCTGTCTAATCCGAGGCTAGTGGGAGCAAAATTTCTTGGGAGAATTCTGGGTTTAGAGGATTCCTCTCCATCTCCTATAATCTTTTTCTATTTGGAGCTGTGACTTGGACCATCAAATCAAGTTGGGAAAAAAGACCTCAGGGATGGTCCTAGGGGTTACCATCCTTTTAGGAATAAAAGAAAAAGTCTTTACTAGAAACATGTCAGATATTGTGCTAAATTCTGGGGGCACAAATAGAAGTCAAATAGTTCTCAAGGAGCTCATATTCGAATTGGGGAGATGTAGGGTAGATGAAAAAGCCCGAAGCCCTAAGATTGTAGCTGAGGGATGGTTGGCAAGGCTCTGGGGTTCTTGGATGGATGATGAAACTTTGGAGTCCTTGGATGGATGATGAGACTTTGAGGTCCTTAGTAGTTTTCGTTGAGTCATATAATAGTACTTTGGGAGTGGTCTAGAGGACATAGAAGCAGAGTGGATGATAAGGACCAGAGGGCTAAAGGTTACTGATAGATAGTAGTAGATCTGGTGGTCCTCCATTGCACTGAAATTATTATGGTTGGTTTTTTCCTGTTCATCAGCCTTGCATCGCTTTCAAATTAAATGATATCCATCAAGTGCTTGGCACATAGTCGGCACTTAACAAATGTGTGTTTCCTCTGTTCTCCCTTTAGACCCTCCATAAGTACCCTGAGGGTCAAGGTCAAGGCAAAGGGAAAAATGACCATGGTTCTTTCAATCCAGCCACTCGAGGGGGTCTTGGGGAAAGGGGGAGTCCCTGAACAAGAGACAGAGTTTTAAGGATTAATTTAATTCTCTTGTCATTTTTGGCTAGGTCTTCACATTTCCTCCACAGGCAAGTAACCTAAAAGAAACCAGTTTATCATTTAGCAGATATTTTTAGTATCTTCTCTAGACAAGGCACCTAACCAAGGAGTTCGGGATGCCTAGGTTCAAGTCTTGTTTTTAACATGTATTAGCTAAATTGAGCATGACAGTCACTCAGTGTTCCTGACAATTCTCTGTGAAATTAAGTTGTAGAACAGTTTCTGAGCAGGGAAAGTCTCTACACCAGGGAATTCCCAGATCTGGGCCAAATAGGAACGTTATAGGCACTGAAAAGACCATTTCTTCAAAGGGGTCATCAGGGAAGCCTTTGCAAAGGAGATGAGATTTGAATCTTGAGCTGGGCCAGAGAGAGAGGAGGGGCTGGGCAGTGTGATGGAGTTCTCCAGATTAGCTGCAGTGGCAGGGGATCAGAATTCTAGTCCTCTTGAGCTGTGTAATCCCTTTGAGTTTCAATTTCCTCATCGGGAATGCGTGAATGAATGAATGAATGAATAAGTGAGTGAGTGAAGTAGGATGAATCAGCTCTCAAAGGTCCATTCCAGTTCCAAAATGTTGTAGAGGAAGACAGACTTGGAAGAGCAGTTTCAGCTACCAAGTGAGTATTTGGTGGTGACCTTCCTTTAGCAATCGTGGATTCCATCTGCTTGCTGGCGAGCTAGACCATTTTGTGTGAGTCGAGCCTTCAGCAATTTCTATCCACCACAATTCTGCCCTGGCGAGCCTCTCCTTTTTTCTATAAAGAAAGAAAACAGGGTAAAAATAAAAGCTCAGAGGAGGGGAGTGAGAGAGGAGCCTGTGTGGATAAATAGCGGGAGTCCCCAAAGCAGGGAAGAGCCCCAAGCCCTAATTTCCCAGAGAATGCTCACAAGAGTTTCTTTCTTTTAAAAAAAATCATGCATGCTTTATCCATTAGGAAGTCACAGCTGTAGGAACTTGCAGGAACCTGCAGGCACTTTGGGGTTGACTCTTCCCTAGAGGCCCCACCCCCTTGCAGCCTTCCCTCTACCCCACCCCATTTCCTCCTATTGTTCCCTTCTATAGCCTATGATGGTCTTCAGGAGGCTTCATACTCTAGGACAGACTTTGCCCTACTGTCCTAACAGAGGCAGGCACTGTGTTAAATCAAACTGGGTCTTCACTGACCATCCAAGTGACGCCAACCTTTGGGGACATCCTGTATTTGCCCATCCAACCCCCCCCCCAACTTTGTTTTGAATGTCACAGAGACTCAAAGACAGAGGGGTGGCATGGTGGAAAGAGCCCTGGAATTGGCCTGAGAAGTTCTAGTTTGATGTTTATCTGCTACTCCCCCTACCCCAAACCTGGGCAAGTTCCTTCACTCCAGTGGGCCCCCAGTCTTCCAAAGGCAGATCCCCTTACTAGGCTCTTCCTATCTGGTTTTCTTTAGTGTGCAGAGTTGGGTGGCAGGTGGAATAGTCATTTCTGTTTTGATGGAAGGGCCTTGATACCCGCCTGCCTCCTCCAGACCACCTCCTTGCCTACCCCACCCACCCACACTCCACAGACATTGCCAGGGAAGGGCTAATTAAGCAAGAGTGTTGGGACTTTTTGATGCTTGGCAAAAAAGTTAGAGAGCAAGTAAGGTGAATGTATGATATTGTAGTCATATCATGCAAAGAGCTATTAATGAAGCAACTTTTTCTTCCTGTCTTAGCTATGTTTTATCTCCATAGATATGGAGTTCAATGTTCCCTGGAAGCAAAGCAGAGAAGGGAAAAAAATGTGAACAGAACCAATTGAAATGCACTTGAGGAGGGTGAGGGAAAAAGCAAAAGCTAATAACAATTCCAGCATTGTAATGCACCCAAAAGAGAATCAAGAGCCTTGGTCAAAATAATGGCCATAAAACAGTTTTTAAACTTTAATAGCTGAAAGGGCACTGAGACTTTGGGGACATTTTGTTCTAACTTAGCTGTGTGACCATGGGCAAATTATTTCAACTTTTTGAGCCAACGTTATTTTATCTTTAGAATGGGGATAATACTGCTTACACTGTCTACCTCCCTGAGTGGCTGTGAAAGGGAGATGTAAACTATTAAAGAGCTTTGGAGATATGAGTAGTATTTATTTATTGGTCCACTAATGCTTTTGAAATGGATCCTTAAGTAGGCAGATTACTAAAGGGAGACTAGTGGCTGCTGGTACCCAATGGTGTAAAACTAAACGTTTGGACAAGTTTCTCCCTACTGGATAAGATAGGATGATGCCAGAGGAGACAGTTTAAGACAGTCTTGCTATCTTAGAATAGGAAGTAAAGTTTTCTCTTTAAATTCAATAATTTATTCACTCCTAGCCATCTTTGTTTATCCTAGATGATCAGATGCTCTGGGCACTTGCTGTTTGTCTTTCTGCCTTAACAACTACACCTCTGGGTATTTCTCAAAGTTTTTGGTCTTCTTCTCAGTCTTTTGTAGCATATAGAAATTGTCTACTCCTTTCAATACTTAGATATTTATAGCAATCTGAAATCTCATGAGTGTGGGTGCTCCAACAATGATGACTGAAGACTCTGAGAAGACAATGTCTTTAAGTATTTGAAATGCTCTTACTTGGAAGTGATTGTTACCCCCAGGGGTCTGAACTAAGAGCAATGGGAGGGAGTTATGGCAAGGTAGACTCAAGCTCAGTATGAGGGAAAACTTCCAGTTAGAGCTACTCAAATGTGGAAAAGGATGCTTCAGGAGGCAGTAGAATCACTCACACTCAAGATCCTAGGTGAGTCTACCTTAGATGTGTTAAACTCATAGCTTTCAAAATGGACTTTCTCTTGACCCCTGTCTTCCTGCTTGCACTTCTACAGCTCATGACCAATGGGCAGCACAAACTCCCCAGTATCCCTCTAACCAAATTAAAATGTAATTGGAAGCTAGTTGACAAAATAAATACAAATATAATATAATGTTAATTTGTGGTTATACTAATGCATATGTCATTATGCAACTTGCTGTAATCAGTATCTGTTTGATATCACTGGATTTCATGATTCTTTGGTGATTTTATTGAGGGAATTGTTTAGTTATAAACTAGACTAGATGGCCTCTGATCTTCCTTCTAATTCTTATTCTGTGATTGTCTCTGTGGGTACAATTTGACACCTCTGTATCTTTTTATCCTGTTCATTCTTTCTCCCCTGACTTGCCATTAAACCCTGCATAAGTGACACATAAAATGCAATTCAAGCCTTGCTTGGGTTCTTTTTAATTTTTCAAGGGATACTAATGCAGTCCTCAGGCTGCTTATCCATCACTATCAATATAGTATGATCACTCCACCTTGTTTGCAGTCATATTTGCCCTTGAGGATGGACAAACCCAGTGGATTATTGCCCATCTAGCTGTAATTAAATCAGCAAGATAGATCCCAAATGGTACTCATTAATACCCACACCCCAAACCTTTTCTTCTTCTAAACTTTCCGATTTCTCTTGAAGGCACCACCATCTTTCTTTCAGGTTTGCATTACTCTTGATTCCTTACTCTCCCTCCCTCCCACATCTCCAGTCAGTTGCCAAGTCTTGCCATTCCCATGTGCACAAAATCTCTGACACTCCCTTACTCATACTTCTACAGTCTTTGTTAAGGCCCTTATCACAGCTCTCCGAAATGATGGTAATAGCCTCTTCATTGGTCTCCTTGTCTGGTTTCTTCTCACTCCAGTTGTTCTTCCACACTGCTTTCAGGGTGATTTTCCTTAAGCCTTAATGTGATCCCATCACCCCATACTAAATTAGCCTACATGAAGACATGGAGATGAGAGATGCCAAGTTGTTATCAAGGAACTATAAGGCTATTTTGACCAGACAGTAGAATTTATAAAAGGGAGAGATATTTATTAAACTTAGATGGTTTTGGCAAAAAGCATTTATTAATCACCTGCTTTGTGCCAGGCAATGTGCTAAGTGCTGGGAATACAGACATAAGCAGAGAGAAAAAATCCCTGTCCTCAGGGAGCTTACTTTCTAATGGGAGGAAAACAACCTACAAAAGTTGCTGAGAAGGGAGGGGTAGGGAGAAGGTAACCCTCATGTTGGAACATGGTGTTGAAAAGTACAGAAAGTCAGGAACAGATCAAGGAGAATGAATAACCCCAAACTTGGGCTTCTCTACAAAATGGAGGCCCTGGGAATAAGAGCTCACTAAAGGGAGAAGGAGCTGGCATTGGCAGAAAGCTATTTCAGGGTAAGGAGGCTATGGCTGCTGAGGGAAAATTCAGGTAAGATGCTATTTGAGGTATGGTATGGTGGCAAAGTCAGGAAAGAAGCTGAGATGGGAAGGGAGGTTAAACTCATGGTTGCACAATTAGTCAATGTGAAAGGTGGGATTTGAACCTAGGTCTCCCTGACTCTATGTTACTCTTAAGGTCCTTGAGTGATTTACTAAATAACTTAAGTTACTTCAATAGGGTGCATGGACTCTCTAAGATGACAGGTAAGGTTTAGGTAATTAGAGGGGAGATAGTCTAGGCAGGAACATCATGAGTATAAATGAACTTGAAAATAAGATTGCTTGTGGAAATGGAAGAATAAAACACCTTTGGGT
Source organism: Monodelphis domestica (assembly GCF_027887165.1). Classification (NCBI taxonomy): domain Eukaryota; kingdom Metazoa; phylum Chordata; class Mammalia; order Didelphimorphia; family Didelphidae; genus Monodelphis; species Monodelphis domestica. The sequence goes on along the minus strand of NC_077228.1, from coordinate 138,180,770 downwards.
ATTGAATAGAAATGAAAATGGAAGTACCATCTCCACTCCTGCCTCTTCCAGTGGGCATTTGTGAGAACTTAACTTATTACGGTATTTCAAAGATCCATATTTTCATTGGCATCGCTGCGCCCTGTCAGTGAGCTCAAACTCCTACTATGCCTAGCTGCAGTAGGTGGTTTTTGAAAAGTTCATCAGCCCACAGCCAAGCTGGTGATGAGCCATTCGGAAATTGGCAGGTCTAACCTTCAGACTGACTGCCATCCCTGGGTTGCCTCTGACTTGTCTCTGACTCCAAAGCCTTTTGAGCTTGGTTGGACCTGCTAGAACTTGGGCTCTGCCATCCCAGCCTTCCAAAGCCCAGGGTTGATGTTATATTCCAGTGGGACATCAGAGGAGAATTTTGGTAGAGGATTTGGTGAGAATACACACACACACACACACACAGACACACACACACTGCCTCAGAGGATAGTGTTGCCATACCAGCTTAAAAGTATCGAACAGAGGGGCACCTAATGGAGTGATGGGAAAGGAATCCATCAACAAGCATCTCTTATGTTCTAGGAACTAGGGATGCAAAGATGAAAATGCAACAGCCCCTGCCCACAAAGGACTTCTATTCACTCAAAGGTTTCAGCAGATTCATGTAGTTGAGTGTTGTTCAGTCATTTCAGTTGTGGCTGACTCTTCATGACTCCAGTTGAGGTCTTCTTGGCAAAGATACTGGAATAGTTTGCCTTCTCCTTCTCCAGCCCATTTTAGAGATGAAGGTGACTTGCCCAGGGTCATATGACTAATAAGCGTATGAAACCAGGTGACTTGCCCAGGGTCATATGACTAGTAAGTGTATGAAACCAGATTTGCTGTAACCACACACACACACACACACACACACACACACACACACACACATGCACACATGCACACGCACATGCACATGCACATGCACATACAAATAAAATAATGGGGGTAATAGCTGACACAATTTAAGAAAGGTGTCATACAGGTTGTCTCATTTTGTTGAATATTGAAGGAAACTAGGAAGGAATAAAAGTAAGGATAGAGCAAATTTGGCTATATACAGGGAAGTAAAGAATATAGGACTGGAAAAGTAGGCTAGAACCAGGGTTCAAAGGGCTTTAAATGCTAAACAAGAAATGGTGTTTGACTTTCAACAAGGAGCCGTTGCAGTTTACTGAGCAGGGATGTGACATGATCAGGCCTATATTTTAAGAAAATCACTGATGATTTGGTGTGTGGAGATCAATTAGAAGGTTATTGCAACAGTACAGACAGAAGCTTTTGCAATAACCCAGGTGAGATAGTTGGGCTTTTTGAGGAGGGAAAGTGATTATTATATGCTCATTCATTTATTCAGTAAACATTTATTCAATGCAGACTAAATGTCAGGCACTGTGCTAAGTGCTGAGGATTCAGAGAGGCAAAAGACATTGCCCTCAAGAAGCTTACAAGAAGTGATGAAAGCCCCAAAGTTTATAGAAGGAGGGAACCTGTTAGAATTAGGACTCCTACAAGTATGACATCACTAACCCTCCTAAGGCCTTGAGCTTAATTATTCTGATCCATCTTGCCTCCCTCCCTCGGGTTCTCCCTGGTGCTTCAAGGAGTGCATTTTTGGCAGGAGCTGGGGTTGGCTCTAGCCTGGTTTCTAAAGAGGACACAGAGCCTTCTCTACCTGCACAGGCTTGCTCAGGGGCTGGAGTCACACCATCTGCTCAGTGAACAAAGTTGGCCCTTCTCATCTGTCTCCTGGGAGAGGCAGAAGGCTTTTTCCCTTGAGTGGAAAATAATTATCACTAGGGAAACCCTAACTACTTTTTTGGAAAGGCCAAAAGAAGAAGAGGAAGGAAAAAAAAAAGCATTTTCCCAAACATGGAAAACTCAGTAGCTTTTTCTCAGACTTTTGTCAGCACAGAACAAATGAGCTGACACTGAGTGAACCCTCCCTGGGCAAACCTCATCCCTCTGTGCACTTTTGGGGCTTTGTTGAGTGTGGTTTCATTGAACACATCTATGAAAAAAATTCTGGGAACAAACTCTGAGGGCAGGTTGTGCTGGTGCTCTTTCTTCTCTCACCCTGAAGGTCATTTACTGACAAAGCATTGGCTGTGTGAGACGTATCCCCATTCTGCCTGTTTGGCTAAACTTGGAGCTTCCTCTCCCCTCCCCTCCTTTTCTCTTTTTTTCCCCTCTTCTTTCTTTTCTCCTCTCTCTTCTCCTTCCTCTCTTCTCTGCCTTCTCTTCCCCTAATTCAAATGAGCAAAGTAACCAAAAGGCTTCCTTGAATGTGAGATTAAAAAGCAGAAGAAAAGATGGAAAATTAAAACTCAAGTCTAGAGAAGTAGCTTAAGAGTAAGAACCTGTAACCCTCCACTCCCCCACTGGCCTTTTTTTGCCCCATTTTAAACTCCCAAGTTCCTAAACACACAGAGTCCCAGAATGGTAGAATGAAAGAGACCTTGCAAGTTATTGAGTCCAACCTCTTGATTCAAGTTAACATACATTATAAAGTGCCTATCAGGATGAAAGGTATTCTGTTTGGTGTTGGAGACAGAAAGATTAAAAGAAGGACCTGGTCCTGGCTTTAAGAGCTTCCATTCTGCTGGGAGCAGAAGACAATGACATGCATACAGATAAATAACACTCACTCAACCAACACAACTTATTTATTTTTAAACCCTTACCTTCTGTCTTAGAATTGAGTAATCCCAGTTGCCTAGCCCTTACTGCTCTTCTACCTTGGAACCAATACTTAATATTGATTCTAAGACAAGATTAGGGTTAAAAAAAAAAAAAAGAAGCATAGTAAGGGCTAGGCAATTGGGGTTAAGTGACATTCTCAGGGTCACACAGCTAAGAAGTGTCCGAAACCAGACTTGAACCCAGGATATCCTATCTCCAGTACTGACTCTCTATCCACTGAGCCACCTAGCTAACAAAATGAGCTTTTTACTATGTGTCCGGCACTGGACTAGGCACTAGGGATAGTACAAAGTACAAAGAATGAAACTATCTATTTCCAAGGAGTTTACAATCTAATGCAAGAGTTAAGAAGTACATGGATAAATATAAGGTGAATAAATACATTTAAATAGCAAGTATTGTGTGTTTGGGGGGTAGCATTGGCAGGGATCAGGAAAGGTTTCCTGGAGGCAATAGAGCTTGAGCTCCCCTTGAAGAACCCTCCTTCTTTGAGGTAGTGGTAAAGACGAGAATGCATTCCAGGCAGGAGGACCTGCAGAAGCAAAGGCCAAGAAACCAGAGATAGAAGAGCACATATGAGGAACAGAGAGAGGGAGGATGCAGAGTAATGTCCAGTGAGCTTGGAAGAGGGGTAGATCAGCTAACCAGAAGAGTTTATATTTTATCCTGGAGGTCACAAGAGTTGGTGAAATAGAAGAATCGTGTGTTCTGACATACGTATATTATTACAAAATAGGAAATAATGGAGACAAAGGAGAGAGAAGCAGATGGGATTCTCTCAGAAAACTTGAAGGGGATGAGGCAGAACCTCGCAGAGGAGGCGTTCCTTGAGCTAAGCCTCGAAGGGAGAGACGGCTTCTGAAAGGGGGAGATGAGGAGGGAGGACATTCCAGGCATAGGGAATAATGGCTTATGCCAAGGCATGAAGACAGGAGACAGAATGATGAGTTCCATTAGGTGAACAGCTTTGGCTGGAACAGAGAGTGCATGAAGCAGGGATAGTATGAAATAGAGCTGGAGAGAAAGGTAGGTTGGAGCCAGATTGTGGAGGCTTTTAAATGCCATGCTATGGAGTTTGTAGTTTATCTTAGGGAGAGAGCTGCTGGAAGTTGTCGAGAAGGGAAGTGACATAGTGAGAACTGTGGTTTTAGGAGGTTATTTTTGTAGCTGGGTGAAAAGTTGGATGGGAGAAGGTGGAGACTGGAGGCAGAGGGAGTAAGTCAACTATTCCAATAATTTTAGGGAAAGAGGGATAGTGGGAGCCCCAGTAGTTTAAGAGCAGGAGGGGTGGTAGGAACCTTATTAGTTTAAGGGAAGGGAGGGATGGTGGGAACCTCAATAGTTTAAGAGCAGAAGGGGTGGTGGGAACCTCAATAGTTTAAGAGGAGGAGGAGGAGGAGGATTTTTTAGTAATTTAGTAATTTAGAAATAGGAAAGATGGTAGAAGTCTCAATACTTTAAGAGCAAAAGGAGAATTGGGGCAGCTAGATGGCCCAGTAGATATAGAGCCAGGCCTCGAGAAGGGAAGTCCTGGATTCAAATCTAATCTCAGAAACTTCCTACCCTGGGAAAATCATTTAACTCCAATTGCCTAGGCCATATAACTCTTCTCTCTTGGAACCAATACTCAGGATCCATTCTGAGAAAGAATTGTAAGGGTTAAAAAAAAGAGAGCAGGAGGGGCAGTGGGAGCCCAGATAGTTAAAAAGCAAGAGGAATGGTGGGAGCCCTAATATTTTAAGAGCAGAAAGGGTGGTGGAAACCCTAATAGTTTGAGAGTAAAAGGAGGAATAGTGGGAGCCCCAATTGTTTAAGACTAAGAGGAGGGATGGTGGGTAGCCTTAATGGTTGGGAGGGATGATGGGAAGCCCCAATGGTTTTAAGACTATTAGGAAGGATGGTAGGAGTCCCAAGGGTGTAAGACTAAGAGGAGGGGTGGTGGGAACCCCAGTGGTTTAAGAGCAGAAGAGATAGTGGGAGCCTGACCAAGGATGGAGGAGAAGTGATAAGATGTGGGCAAAGTGTGTGGAAGTAGAATGGACGGAACCTGGCAACCAACTGGATGTGGGGGTTGAGGTTGAGGGAAGACTCCAAGATGAATGAGGTTTCAAGCCTCACCCCTATAAGGTAGTTATTCAAGTTATGTCAAAGCTCAGCTCCATATGTGTGATATGGCTTGTGCTCTTTCCCACAATTGGGCCAGATTGCCTCCTCCAGCCTCCTCAGTCCTGTTGTAGCACTTTTGACACAATTAGGGTATCTCATTGGAATGGAATTAGCCCTCCCTGCCTAGCCAGAGATTCACCAGGGTCCTTCTGAACTTTGAAAAGAAGGGAATCGGGAAGGAATAAATTGCTTCTTACAGACGGTGGGATTAGAGTTGAGTCTTGAAGGAAGCCAAAAGATAGAATATGAGGAGGAAGAGCATACCAGTCATAGGGAGACACCAGCTGAAAAGTGCTAGAGTTGAACGATGACATGTCTTAGGGGAGAGGGAAAAAGAGAAGAGGAAGAAAAAAGAGGAGGAAGAGGAAGAGAGATGGGGAGCAGATCTGGGAAAGATATCAGCTTTAAACAGAAACCATTTGGTAAAAGGGGAGTCTATTTCCCTCAAGCCTTTGACTTGTAGGGGGCAAAGATGAAACCTTTAGACAGTGCTGGCCTGTGGGGAGGGGAAGCTGAGAGAGGCTTCTCTTTGGGGGTAAGCTTTAGGTTTTCAGAAGCTCTTTATAGATAGCTTTAGCCTCTGAAATAACCCAGGCCATCATGGTGTCCAGGAGTGTGAACATGACTGATGACAAGAAATACAACAGAGCTGATTTCTTGTCCTGGAATCTTTCACTTTTTTTTTCCCAAGAGTGTCACTGAAGGAGTTTGCGTGGGTGAGGCTCCCATTTCCATGAGGTTCCCAAAGCCTGATTTTTCTACTCCTCTAACACTTTAGAATAACTTGACCAGCTACATTAAGCCCTTCCTGTGTACCAGGCATTGTACTAAGTGTTGGAGATATAAAGGCAATAAGCCAGTCCCTGCCCTCAAGGAGCTGACATTAAAAAAAAAAATTCTTACCTTCTGTCTGATCAGAATCGATACTGAGTACTGGTTCTAAGGCAAAAGATCTGTAAGGGCTAGGCAGTTGGGGTTAAGTGACTTGCCCAGGGTCTCACTATTAGGTCAGAGGTCACATTTGAACCCAGGACCTCCTGTCTCCAGGCCTGGCTCTCTGTCTACTGATCCACCCCAAGGGACCGACATTCTGATGAGGGGAGAGCACATGCAAACAACCATGGACATATAAGATATATACATGCTAAATTAGAGTAATCTCAAGAGGGAAGACATTGAATGGAAAGGGGTGAGGGAAAGGGAGACAGGGAAAGACTTCTTACAGAAGGTGGGTCTTGAGCTGAGCCTTGAAGGAAGCCAAGAGATAGGAATGGAGAGAAAGAACATTCCAGGCATAGGGGGACAGCCAGTGAAAAGGAACAGCAAGAAGACCAGTAAGTCCTTTTAGGATAGGAAACTGGTTTATATGTCTTTGTAGCCTTCTCATCTAGCCCCCAGATATTTTTTGCCCATATTTGCTAGATTTGAAGTCAAGAACACCTGAGTTCACATCCTGTCTAAGATAATTTCAGGGTCACACTCATCTGTGTAACCTCTCTCTACTTCACACACAGTGTTGTTATGAAGATCAAGTGAAATGAAATGCCTTCAAGGACCATATAATATCAGCAGTTAGCATTATTATTGTTGTTGTTGTTGTCATTCAGTAGTGTCTGACTCTCTGTGACCCCATCTGGGGTTTTCTTGGCAAAGATTCTGGAGTGGTTTGCCATTTTGTTCTCCATATCATTTTACAGATGAGGAAACTGAGGCAAACAGGATTAAGTGACTTGGCCAGGATCACACATGTCTGAGGCCATATTTGGATGGGAAAATAAGAGTTCCTGATTTCAGGCCCAGGGCCCCTATCCACTGTGCCACTTAGCTGCCCATTATTATTATATTTTGAGAAGCAGTATATGGTAGAAACACTACCGGACATAGACTCAGGAAGACCTGGGTTCCAATCCAATCTTTGATAACTGTCTACAAGAAACCAGGGTCTAATCTTTTCAGCTTTATTGGTCTTAGTTTTCTCTCCTGTAAAATGGAAGCCATAATATTCCTCACAGAGTTGTGGGGATCAGATGAAATACTCTATGGAAAGATTTTGAAAATCTTCAAGCCCTATATAAATGTCAACTATTATTAGTAAGTACTTAATACTGAGGGATGTGTTTGAATTGAATGTCATCCTTGGCTCAGCCTGTAGGTTAGTCAGTAATCCATCCACAAATATTTATTGAGTCTCTGGTAAGTGCAGGGCACTTGGCTAGGGGCTCCTAGGAGGACAAGCTGGATCCCTTGCCTCAAAGGAGCTTATAGTCTATTTGAGGTAGGACATTCAGGAAAAAATAGTTATCCCAGACTAAATGCTAAGTGAATGGCTCGGACACTAAGTACTCTAAATAAGCAATGAGTTTGGGAAGGATCTATAAATGTGTATAGGGAGTATATGTAAAATGTTTTACAAACCTTATGATCAAAGCCCATGATCATAGATAATGGTACGACAGAAAGAGTCATGAGCCCCAAATCAGGAAGACTTGAGTTCATATCCAGCCTCAGACATTTTACTGGCTGTATAAGAAGGGAAAGGGAAGGGAATTTACATAGCTCTTACTTCATACCAAGAACTGGTCTAAATGCATTAATATCATCAATATCACATCCAGAGAGTTATAAAATTGGGTATTCCCTTAGACCCAGCGATACCATTGCAAGATCTCTTTCCCAAGGAGATCAGGGAAAAAGGAAAAGAACCTATATCGTCCAAAATATTTGTGGCAGCTCTCTCTGTTGTGACAAAGAACTGGAAATTGAGAGGGTGTCCATCAATGGAGGAATGGATAAACAAATTGTATTATGATGATTGTGATCGAATACCACTGTGTGGTAAGAAATGAGCAGATTAATTTTTTTAAACTTGGAAAGAACTACAAGAGATAATGAAGAGTGAGATGGCATATTATATACAGCTACAGATTTAAGATTTGAAGAATAACTTGTGAATGTTCATCTCCAGAGAATGAAATCAGAAGCATGAAAGATATAATCTATACATACATATCCATTAGCTGGATGATACCTTCTATGGTGTAGGGAGGGGAGGAAAGAGCTAAGATACTTGGAAATGAAGTTTATTAATAAAATTTAAAAATATATATCATCAACATTTAATCCTCACAGTAGCCCTGGAAATAGGTACTATTATTTTGATTTTACAGAGGAAGAAACTGAGGCAAAAATAGGTTAAGGGACTTTTCTAGGGTTATATAGCTAGGGAATGTCTGAGGTTAGTTTTGAACTCAGGCTTTCCTGGTTCCAGGCCCAGATCTCTACCCACCACCCTTCCTAGCTGCCTTTAAATAACCCTCAGCAAGTAACCACCTCTGCCTCAGTTTTCTCATCTTTAAAATGAGGATACTAATGGTATCTACCTCACAGGGTTGATATGAAGACCAAATGTGTTAACCTATGTAAAATGTGTTGCAAACCTTAAAATACTCTATAAAGCATTTGTTGTTATTATCCAGAGTTGGAAGGTCAGCTAGACTATACAGATAGAGATTGTAACTTGTTTATGGTCACACAGCCGGTAAATGTCAGAGGCTAGATTTGAACTCAGGTCTTTCTGACCCGGTATCAAGCTGTAATTTGAACCCAAGTCAATGTGACTCCATATCTAGCACTCTTTCCATTCCTGTTTTGTGGATTTGAGGTCTGCTCTAGCTTTAACAATTTGTGAATCTTTCAGATGGGAGCCTTTAGAGTTAGAATTTGGAAACAACAGGCAGGAAGAGTCAGGGAATAGATGGATAAGGTATCATGGCAAGGAGCATGTTTTTTGGCTTTCTTCTTGCTGTCTGCAATGTCCAAATCTATAGTAAGCAGTTTGTTCCAGAACTAGCATTCAAATAAATTCAACAAACATATTTTTAAAACTTGGAGTTTTTTCCCTTTCTCATTTCCTCAAATCTCAGCTAAAATTCCACTTTCTGCCAGAAGTGTTTTCCAATTTCCTTGAATGCTTAGGACCTTTCCACCATTAATTATCTCCAGTTTACTCTGAAGAGATCTTGTTTCTAGATGGTTGTTTGCAAATTGACTGTGATCCCCTTGAAAAGAGGGGCTTATCATTTTGTCCTTCTTTGTATTGTTGTTCAGTTATTTTAATCATATCCCATGACCCTATTTGGGATTTTCTTGGCAAAGATACTGGAGTGGCTTGCCATTTCCTTCTCCAGCTCATTTTACAGATGAGAGAACTAAAGTTAACAGGGTGAAGTGACTTGCCCAGGGTCACATCACTAGTATGTGCCTGAGGCTGTATATTGTGTGAGATAAAAATTGAAAATGCTATTCTCAGAATGAGCATTCAGCATTCAAAGGCTAGTTTTTTTTGTTTTGTTTTGTTTTTTGTTGATTGAAGACTTGGGAGGGAGACCAATGAAAGGCAAAAACAGCTCAGTTGCTCACTTTACCCTACCTGAACTGGGTTGGAAGAATCTACAACCCAGTCATAGGTGTTTTGGATTGAGGGGGAAGGAGAATGGTGTGTTGGGAACTTGTATATATTGCCTGTTTGCTGCCTAGTCAGTCAGCATTTCTTTAGCCCATCACTGAAGGTGCTCTCTTTCACGAAGGGGATTCTTTTACTTCTACCTTCATATTCCAGGTCTTGTTTATTTGAGTGAGTAGAGCACTTGTCATCATTTTTTATCTCACACAATATGCACTCAGAGAGATGGAAGCAGGCTTTTGCAGACCAACAACGGGGAACCTTTTAATTTGGAGTAAAAGGACCTTGGTTCAAATTTGAGCTCCACCACCTACCTATCTCTGTACCTGTGAACTTTGGCAAATCATTAAACTTCTGTGCCTCAGTTTTCTCATTTGTAAAACACGAGACTCAGTGAGTTTTGAAATCTCTTCCAGTCAAAATCTGCAATCCTATGAATAATCAAGCCAAAAATAAGCTGTGCCTGGAACCCTACCCAGTTCCAGTATCATCTGGCCATGTGAAACTAAAGGGAGCCAACCTTTTGTTAAATTAAATAGCTGAAAAATAAAAAAAAAACAATAAATTAAATAGCTGAATCCTTACAGAAGTGAGTGGAAAGGGAGAAGATCCTCTCTTGTTTGCTCCTAGCAATAGACAGGATGTAGGGAGGCATTTGGTCCCTTGATCCCTAAATCAGTCCTTCTTTTGCATCCTCTAACACTACTCCTCCCTCTCCAGCCCCCTACTTACCTGCTGGTTGGAAGACAAAGCCCAGAATGTAAGGGTAACCCCATTAGTAATTTTATTTGTTTAAGTGCAATAGTTCCCTCCAATCTTTCTGGGCATCTGCCCTAAGCTGACACAGTGGAGCAGGTGGAGGAGAATGGTGTGTACCCTAGAGGCTTGGGATTTTATGTTTAGGCAAACACAGAAGATAAAACCTCTTTGTGGGGAGAATCAGCAGTTAATTCAGTGAGGCAAACACACCTGAGTCAAGGCGGCGCTTCTTTCATCACAGATATGGGTGGGATGGTTTAGCCCTCTAGCTTCTTGGCATTCTTGTCTCTGATGGGAAATGAAGTCCCCTTTCTCCTTCCCTTTCCCTCCCCTTCCTCCTCTACCCTTAAATGTCCCCATGGTAAGATTTTTACTTTCAGAGTTCCTAATATGTATTACAGGGAAAAGGATGAATTGCCATGTTTTTTTTCCCAGTGTACCATGTTGTCAGTGGAAAACTTTGGGCACAAAAGAGGTTTGCTTGTTATCTGTTCTTCCCCTTCTCCTGTTAAACTAAGTTTGTTGAACCTATCTAGCCTCTAGGGCTCTGACCTTCTCTTAAATTGGATTCAAATTTGCCCTTGGGACCAGAAGTTGTGGGAAGGGAAGGAAGAGATAGGCAGATGGGATATTGTATAATCCCAGTAATAATAGCACTTTGTCACTGGAGCACTTTAAAAAGCTTTCCTCATAACAACTCTGGAGGTACATAGTGTCAGGGTTAACTCTGTTTGACACAGGAAGAAACTGAGGCCCCAGGTAGTTCTAGTGACTGATCCAGGATCACCCAGCTAGTAGCTGATAGGGTTTGAGCTGGAACCCAGGTCCTCTGACTCCAAAAGGAGTAAGTGTGTGAATGTGCTTATGTATTTGTGCTCAAATGAGGTGAGGATTTGCAATCCTCTGAGCTGGGAGGAAGCTAGACACTAAACTGATTGAATAGCTGAGTGTTTTTTGGAGGAAAACTGCTCTCCTATTTGACTATAATGCTTTTAAAAATCCTTCAAATGGGGACTAGGGCTGTGGTCTTTTTTTTTTTCACTATGAATTTTTTTTCACTCTTTGAATATTTTAGCTTCTGTAAAGTCAGGTGCAAACAGATAAGGAGGGAGAGGGACTTATTATCATGGGAGCTTTCTCTGGGGAAAATCTCTCTCCCCCCAATACTCCATCATGTTCTTCTTTCTCTTGATCCCTCCTTACTATCCAGGGGTTACCTTGGGTCTTTGTCCTTCCCAATGTCCTGGTCATAGCCAGAGCTCAGCATGAAACTTTACATCTGCCCCAGAGAGGAATGCTGGCTACCCTACTGGTCAGTGAGGTCACATGGCAAAGTATTTTGGGTGAAAGTCAGCATGAAACACAGCACAGAGCTAAATGGGGAGAAAAGATTTATGCTGCCTTGAACTCATTCCATAGAGTGAGATGGGAGCTTGTAGGCAGGGAATTTTTGTTGAGTTTTAAAGAGGATGTGTGAGAAGATCAGGACTACTGATGAAAAACAATCCTTTAAAAAAAATTTTTTTTTAACTATCAAAGTGCCTACCACGAACCCAGATTGCTGGAGTTGTGACTTACAGTGGTGAGCTAAGATGGAATAGGAGAGAAAGCACTAGGATAGGGAGCCAGGAGATCTGGATATTGGGCTGGTTGGCTGTTCCTTTTCTTCATCAGTAATCTTGGGCAACCCTCTGGATCTGCTTCTTTAGCTGTGAAAGGAGGGAGTTGGACTGGGATGGAAGATCTTTTAGGGCCATTATAGCACTAGCTTCCCAAGGCTTTATAAATGGCTATTAGTAGTAGAACTATTATTTTTCTGTGATTCATTTAGCTGATTGCTAGCCAAGCCTTGGAAATCTAAAAGGGGCAACCAGCTTTGTCCACTTACCAAACATCAGTTAGTGGCTCTATTTGAAGGATTTAGTTTTCCCTTTTCCTGGCTTGTTCCTAAATTGTGAGTGAAAGCCATCTATATTTTAATAACCTGGGCTGTATATATTTTGTTCTCCATGCTGATCCTCCCCTCCCTTATAACCTTGCCCTATCTCTCTGCTATGTCAGGACTTCCAGCTTTGCTACCAGGTGACACAAAGTATAGGCTTTGTTCATAAATCAGATCAGAGAATATTAAAACTTCCATTCTCAGTGCTTTGGATTTCAATTGGCCTTTAAACCCACATACAGCATGAGTTCTACTATGAGAGGTTTTTAAGAGTAATTGTAGGAAGGGGATAAAGAAAGGGCTTATGGAATGAGGTTTTCATTTCACATTTATTCAGCAGACACCCCTTATGCTTGCAGTACACAGCTGTTCCTCTCCCCTCTCCAAAGCCCAGTCACATCTTGTTGAAGTTCCTTCATTCAAGAACAGTTGATGTGTTATCTCCTCTATGAAAATCTCTCTGATCTCCCTGGCCCAACTGAGAAAGATTTCTCCTTCAGATTTCTCATAGCATTTCTCCTAGACCTCTCCTTTATATTAATCCCATTCTCCGTTATGTCCTATTTATTTGGGATCATTCATGGGGTCTAGTGGTTGGAAGGAAGCTTAGCAGTCACCTAGCCCAATCCTTCCTTATTTTTTCAGATAAGGAATCTGGCCTAAGGTCACGGGTATAAATGAAATAACCAGAATTTGAATCTGGGTTCTCATAGTCTCAATTCTTTCCCTTATATCTCCTGCCTTTGGGTACATCTTTCCTCACTATCTCCCCCCTTTCTCCACCCCAGACTAGATGATACAATCCTGGAGGACCAGGTCCCAAGACCTGGCCCTGTGTCCTAGACATAGGTGGTATTTAAGAAATATGGAATGAAAACCCCATTCCATAATTCAGGTCCATTGGCTCTTGGTTTTCTTACCTTGTTACTTCTCTAGAAGTACTCTTAGGAACCTCCCACAGTAAAATTTATGCTGTGTGTGGGCATAAAGGCCAATTGTAATCCTAACCACAGAGACAGGAAGATTTCATATTCTCTGATCTGATTCATGGACAAAGGCTATACCTTGTGCTACCTGGTAGCAGAGCTAGAAGTTCTCACTTAGCAGCCCTATGATACATCTCAAGGCATTGGCATCTTGTTGAGAACTCTTCTTCTGATGGGCCACAGGCCACCTCCAGCTGAAGTAACTATTGCTTAAGCTCCACCTGGGGAGGGGATGCCCATACAGCCAGGGTTGACTGGCCAAGGGAAACATCATGAATGAATTTGCTTGTATGTCTCTCTCCTCCCCTGACTTCTCTTATCTAGTTATCTGAAATCTGAAAGGAGTTCTCTCACACCAGCTGTATCTACTCTGTCCAGACTTGTTGACAGTGTCAACCACTGATGGATTGTATTTTTTACCATGGTTCCAATGTAAGTGCTTAGGATCATGCCTCCTTATTGCAGCCTGGTCAGCAGCTAATAATTTTAGGGACTGTGTCAGTTTGCATAGCTTGAATATAGGTACCTGGAAAGGTCCTTGGAAGTCATTTAATCCAACTCTCACTTTATCAATGAGAAAATTCAATGACTTGCCCAAGGTCAACATGGAAAATAATATGACACAGTTATGGAAACCCAGGTTAAATGTCTCCAGATCCAGTACTTTTTCCTACCAACCCATATTGCTTCTTGGGAGAGCTTTCTGTTTTCAGCTTTAAGAGCAGTGGGTGAAGGATTCCTTCCCCCCCCTAGTTCTTAAGAACATGAGAAATCATCTTGGGAGAGAAAAAGGCATGAAGAACCAAGTGTCTGCTCAGTGCCCTGTTTAATTTTCTTTCTTAACTCTAAGACCTGCAGGATGATGGGTGGCCAAAATCTTTCTGGAATATGGGACTTTAAAAAAAAAAAAGAACATTTCATTTAGGAACCTTTCATTGGCATGGTGGAGAGAACCCTTGTTACCTACCTGAAGCAGGCTTGATCTCTGAGGCTTCTGTGAGAACTATGGGATTCTTTTCACCCCTTCTCTCCTTTCTTTTGGGCTGGTTGGATCTTATCACGCAGATATTTCTTGAGTCTGATTTCAAGAACATTCACACTGCATTTTTGGTTTGGCAGTGAGCTCTAGCAGAACCCCGCCAGTGCTGCTATTTTAAAACCAGAGAGGGGGAAAAACCCTCTCTGACTTTGCCAACAGATAGTAAAGAATTCTCCAAGAACATAGTGAATAAATGCCTGCTAAGTTGAATTGAAGCATTTCTGGCATTTATCGGGAAATGGAATATTCCATTGCCTCTAGCACTGTTTAAGACAGGGCTGCTTGGAGTTGGGATGACTTCCCTGCCTTTGGCCCTTTGGGGCCCATCTCCAGGTTTAACAAATGCTTCCTCACAGAGGACTGGGAAAAGTGAAGCTGAAATTGGAAAAAAGCCCTAAGCACTCAGAACTTAGCAATGTTGGGAGGGGATTGGATCACCTCCAGTGGGCTCTGGCTACCTTAAAGTTTCAGGATGAGAGTTTGTGTCCCCATCTTTTTCTGATTGCCTTCTCTCTCATCTTCCTAAGAACCCTGGTCATTTGCCTCCTAACAAATATAAGAGCAGACCTAAGCAAGCGTTGTTCATACTCTGAAACACTCCCAGGGCTTGGACTCAGTCCTTTCCCTTCAGAAATCTGAATTTCTCCCATTAGAACTGGAGTGAGATTGTTAAGTGGGGATTGTTTCATTCTTTGCATTTGAATCTCCATAGAGACTAATATGATGTAGATGTTAAATAAATGATTGATTACTTTATCTGTGAAATCCTTTCCTTTGTTCATTACTGCAGATTGTAGGAATCCATTTGTGTGACCTTCTTCTAACCCTCCTTAGATACATATATATGCATACATAAGCATACTCTCTAGAGAGAGCTGTGTCAACTTTATCTTGTCTGCCTCCAAGGTATCTGTCTTCTCTATTCTTTTGAAACTTCCTTACATCTGATACCTAGTCAAGGCTCAGTAAATATTTTTTGAGTGACTCAGAGGGACAGATCAGATCAAATGAACACAGCCCTACTTTGAGACAAGAATCTCATATATTCCCTGAACATAAAAGAAGAGATTAATTTTCCTATTACACCTCACATACAGTGTGCTACTCTTCTGCTCAAAAACCACTTGTGGCTCCCCATTATCCATGAGATCAGAGCCTTGCTCCTGTATCCTGCATAATTTGACTATATCCTATCCAGACAACTGTATAGCAGAACTGTCTCTTCATTGCTCCTGAATACACTGGCCTACCTGAAAGAGCTTTCCTCTTCTTCTCCCTTTATACAAAATATAGGGACCAGGCCAGGTCCCACCTCTTCATTGCTGTCTTCTCTGATAACTGAAACATTTCATCTCTAAATTAAAGGAACAGAGACAGGGTTAAAAACAAAGGAGACTTAGTCTGTGCTTGCAAATTATAATTTATTGCTATGGAAACAAAGGATACAGAGACATTCCTTTGTGCTTAGGTGCACCATGCCTCAAACCTGTCCTTGAGTTAAAGGGGATGTCTATGCCAGCCTATAAAGACTTCCTCTGGTGGAGTGGGCAGACAAGAACAGTTTGTTCCAACGGCCATGAAAGCAGCGAAGCAGGCACTGTGGTGCTTAGAGCTTGGCCAGACATGGAAGATGCCCAGGCTACCCCATTGTATCCTGGGCCATCACCAGGCATCTTGACTTTTGTCTTGCCGCTGGGCTTGACTCTGGAAGAGAGAATGAAGCTGGTGATTTAGTGCACCTCTGCCTCACTTAAATCCACTTCACTCAAATCAGTGCATCATCCCATGATATCATTGGTCCTCTTTTTTGTGGGGTAGGGACTAGGAGTTTAAGGGATCTGGAAGGCTTCATGTAAGGGCAGTGTTTGAGCTGAGTTTTAAAGGTATCTAAGGCTTCTAACAGACAGAAATGAGGATGGAATATATTCCAGTCTTGGGGAAACAGCCTGGGCAAAAGCATGGAGACAAGAGATAGCATGTCATATGTGAGGAACAAGAAGAAAGCTAGTTTGAGTGGAGCATGGAATAAGGATATAAAATTTGGCTGGAACCAGTTTATGAAGGTCTTTAGATGCCAAACAAAGGAGTTGGTATTTGATCCTAGAGGTAATGGAGAACTGGTGAAGTTTATTGGACAAGCAGATGGCAGGGTCAGATCTGTATTTAAGTACATTACTTTGGCCAGGATGGGGAGGGAGATTTGAAGAAGGGAGTCAATTAGGAGGCTATTGTAGTTGTCTGGGGAAGATAACTAGGATAATGGGCACATCATAAATGGAAGAAGGGGATGTATATGAGAAATCTCATGGAGATAAAATAATAGATAATATGATAATAACATTTTATGATAAATAATACATTGAAAGGCCTCATCCTTTACATAAGTTAGTCACACTTCTACAGGTAGAAATTCTATCAAGATAAGGCATTTGTTCATAAAAAGACCACCCAGGACAACATTATAATTTATTTCATAGGTGAAATTCTCTTTTTCCACCTCTTCTCAATTAGGGAAGGAATCTGATTTGATACCTACTTCAAATCCCCTGTATAAATGACCTCTTTTTAATTTGAGGTCTCTGGACTTTTTTTTTTTAATAAGTTGGTAATCATATTTCTTTTTTTATATAAACTCCTATCTTAGAATCGATTCCAAGTATCAGTTCCAAGTCAGAAGAGCCTTAAGAGCTAGGTAATTGAGGCTGACTTGCCCAAACAGCTAGGAAATGTCTGAGATCAGATTTGAACCCAGGACTTCCCTTCTCTGGGTCTGGTTCTCTATCTACTGGACCACCTAGCTACCCTGAGGTAACTATTTTTAAAAAATTGTCTTCCTTTATAACTTTAAGTTTTTTATCTAGTGCTCATAGCAACATTATTCTGACAAGGGTTCCATAGTCTTCATTAGACTTTTCAAAGGGTAGAGTCTAGAATGAATTAATGAATATAAGCATGAAAGAAGAAAGTGCATCCTCAAGAGAAAGCACACAGGTTGGTTTGCCTAGATTCTTCTTAAGTTCTTCCTCTTTCATGCTTCCAAAATGGATTTCCTTTTTGTCCATCTCTCTTGGCCTTGGCCTGAATTCTTTGGATTCCTTCAAATATTAACTAAAATTTTACCTTCTAGGAGAAGGCTTACCTGATCCCCTTCATTCTAGTCCCTTCCCTCTGGGGATGACCTCCAGTTTGTCTTCTTGTATATTTGGTTTCACTCCCTTTAGACTGTGCTTCTTAAGGACAAGGGGCTGTTTTATTTGGTTTTATATTCATAGCATTTACAGAGACTGGCACATATAAGAGGCTGCTTAATAAATGCCTCCTAAATTGACTTGACTTTGGTCCAAGATGCATCTGTGGGCCTTTGGCCTTCCTGTCTCTAGTGGACCAGGTGAATCCTGCCTGGGTTGTGGAGACGTGGAGCTAAAAGAGCTGGACCAAGGTGGGCATTCATTTCAGGGGCAGCATGAGCCAGGTAATGACTTCCTATGCATTTTTCCACCAGCCTTGCCATAATGGCTTCTAAAGAAGCAGGACAAATCACTGCGTGTCTCATCTTGTGTAATTAGGTTTTTCCATTGTTGCCCCTGTGCATTGTCTCCATAGATTGTTCCAGGAGCCTTCTGGGTGCTCAGATAAGAAATACCTCCGCCTTCCTTAGCTTTCTGTTTTTCTCCCCATCAGAAGAATCTAGAAAAAACAACTTTTTTTTTTCTCTTCAGTAAAGGTCCAGCCCCTTTGTGGCCAAGTTTCCTCCAGTTCCTGCAGAGAACCTCCCTTAGTTCACATGAATAGCTCTTGGCCTTGGGATTAGGGGTTAATGTGATTGTGATGAAGATTGCTGGTTTCAAGAGGAAATTTTTCCCCTTTTTGGGCAGATTCAAACCTTAACTCTTGATGATTGAAACAGCTGTCTCTCAGCAAAAAGAGAAAAAAAATATGGACCTATTAAGTGAGGTTTTTTCCCCTTCTCTTTTTGTTTGTTTTAACCTTGGGATCCAAAAGTCTCTGGCAGCTGAGATGCTTCCTACCTTCTGGCAGAGTCCTGGGTTCTGAGCAGCTGCCTTCTGGGATTCCACATGGTGCTCTGATTTCTCCATTGTGATCGATCTGTTCCATAAAATCCAGAAGAGCAAGATCAAGTGACCTTGTTTTGAATCCTGATTTTTCTTCCTTATTCCTGGGTGAGCTGAGGATGTCATTTTATCTCTAGGCCTTTTGTTTCCCCATCCATAAAAGAGTGGTGGTGTCAGTGAGGAGGACTGAATGATCTTTAAGGCTCTTTGCATATCTGAATCCTATCAATTAGGAAACAGGGACCCTTATAGTTAGCACCCACTGTTTATAACCATCAGTGTCCCTGAATATATATTGTCTCCATGTAGGAGATGGGTAAGGACCGACTCTTCATTCCCTTATTTTTCTTCCATTGTCCAAATAAATTTTCTTTTTATTTCTTTTTTCCCCTTTTTCCTTTAAAAAAAAAATCTTTACCATCTCTCTTAGTATCGATTCTAAGAGAGAAGAACTGGCAAGGACTAGGCAATCAAGATTAAGTGACTTGCCCAGGGTCACACAACTAGGAAATGCCTGAACCTAGATTTGAATCCAGGTCTTCTGGAAACCAGGCCTGGCACTCTATCCACTATATTACTAGCTGGCCCTTCCTTCTTTCTTCTCACTGCTCTTGGCCTTTATGCCTCAGTTACAAAGTACCTACATATAAATATAATATAAATAAATACACAATAATACAAAAACAAAGACAAGACTGAAGAGTACACTAGATCCCCATTGCTGAAATCAGAAGATTTTGAACTAAGAGGACCTTAGAGAGCATCTAGTTCCTGAATAGCATGGTGCAGTGAAAAGAAAGCTAGATTTAGGGGACCAGAGTCTGCATCCTGACTCTGCCACTTATAACTCCCCCCCCCCCAAACCCTTATTTTCCACCTTAGAATCAATACTAAGGATCAGTTTTAAGGCAGAAGAGCAGTAAAGGGTAGGCAATTGGATTGATTGATTGATTTTTAAACCCTTACCTTTCATCTTAGAATCAATACTGTGTATTGGTTCCAAGGCAGATGAGTGGTCAGGGCTAGGCAATGGGGGTTAAGTGACTTGCCCAGGGTCACACAGCTAGGAAGTGTCTGAGGACAGATTTTGCCCCAAGACTTCCCATCTCCAGGTCTAGTTTTGTATGCACAGATCCACCTAACCATATTACCCTTTATGGGATTTTGACCAAATCATTTCTCTAGATTAAAAATATGGCCTCATGTAAAAATATGAGCTGAAGCATTTTTCTGGACTATACATTGTTTCAGGTTTGCAAGGCTACATTCATTGCAGAAAATACTTAAGAAACAGATCAGATGTATCATTAGCTCAGCTCATGATGGGAATGATATGGTAGGTTGCCTTTCCTGTTGTCTTCCCATGAAATTTAGTAACAGCATGGCCATTGGAAAAGTACGAGGAGCCAACCTGGTCTCATATCCTAGCCCCTTTGTCCGTATCTTGGATAGACCTTCTTTACGTCATGTCATCTCCTCATTAGAATGGAAGCTCCTTGGGGGCAGGGACCGTTTTTGCTTTGTACCCTCAACATTTAGCACCGGGTCAGGCATATGGCACATGTTCCTTCCTAATCATCAACAATGTTTGTTAATTGCTGATGATTGACTTTGAAACCGAAGCTCATGCCCTGAGAAGTGTCTCTGGTCCCTTCCTCTTGAAGGGAGAAGCTGACAGATAGCACGTTGTATTCATAGACTATTGACCAGGTCTTTGAATTCTTCTTCATCTGAGGAGGCGATGGCAATGTGGATGGTTGGGTCTACATGACTGTTTCTCTGAGGGAAAAGTGGGCCACGGTGACCAGACACCCTGAAGTTTCTAGGACAGTCTTGTCTTCAAATCTGTGCCCAGAAAACATCCCAGTGTTCCAGAGCGTCTGACGTCTTGGCAAACCAACAGTTACTGAATGAATCCAATCAGGAAGCACAGCACGAAAAATATTCTTCACAGATAAAAGACAGACATGCCCAAGGGAAATAAAAAGATCATCATCCGCTAGAGAAAATCAGCTATTCATTAATTAGTCATTGAATCCACAAGCATTTATTAAGTGTCTGCTCTGTGCCAAGTACTAGGGATAAAAAGACAAAAAATGAAAACATTTCAAGTTCAATCAATTTGCAGTCATGTCTGACTCTTCATGACCTCTTTTGGGGTTTTCATAGCAAAGGCACTAGAGTAGCTTGCCATTTCCTTCTCCAGCTCATTTTGCAGATGAGGAAACCAAGGCAAATAGGGTTAAGTGGTTTGCCCAGGCTCACACAATCAGTAAGTGTCTGAGGCCAGATTTGAACTTGGGAAGAAGAGTGTTCCTGACTTTGGGCTCAGCACTCTATCCATTGTACCACTAGCCACCCCCAAAAGCATGTGTATATTGGCCTAGATTGTGAAGGACCTGAGTTCAAGTTCCCACCCAGCTACTAACTAGCTATATAACTTTATTAAATCACTTTCTTTCTCTAAGGCACCATTTTCTCAAATATAAAATAGACTTGAACCCTAGTTTTATTGCCTCAAGCTCCCCATTAAGCCTAGCAACCCTAGATTCTGCCCCAACTCTGGGTAGCTCTAGGGTGTCCACAAAAGAATTGGCCCAGAATTTGTTGTTCAACCAAGTGGGCTGAAGACACTGATGATATAACAGGGCGTCTAATCATTGTGAGAAAAGCACTTTGCACATCTCAAATCATTACATCACCTAGAGTATTGTTCTTATAAGGAACAACAAGCTGCTCTGCCAATGAAGGGCCAGCTTTGCAGAGAGACCTGGGTGGAAGTCTTCCAGCCTCTCACCTGTGTTAGCTATTTGACCACTACTCCATGCCTCACTCAATCCATTAATACTCTGAGCTAGAGATGAATTGCTCTTTGAACAAATAGCCTGATCCATGATAATGTCAAAAGACTTAAAAAAAAACCCCAAACTCTCCCCCTTTCATCTTAGAATCAACACTGTGAATGGGTTCTAAGGCAGAAAAGCAGTAAAGGTGAGGCAGTGGGAGATAAGTGACTTGCCCAGAGTCACACAACTAGGTAATGTCAGGCCGCATTTGAACCCAGGACTTCTCATCTGTAGGCCTGGCTCTCTAACCACTGTACTAGCCTAGCTGCCACTTCCAAAGGACTCTTGATGAAAAATGCTATTCCCCTTCAGAGAGAAAATGGTGAACTCTTGGGTGCAGATTGAAGCTTACTTTTTTTCTTTTTATTGCTTCTTTGGGGGGGGGGAACATGACTAATGTAGAAATGTTTTGCATGATTTCATATATATATATATATAAATATATATAATGAGTGTCATCTTTCTTGCCCATCTCAGTAGGTGCCAGAGAGTAGAGGGAGGGAGAGTATTTGGAACTGAAAATTAAATTTAAAAAAGATGAGTGGCTTATCTGGGTAAAGGGAGTTTCCTACACACGATGAATATCACAAGTCCAGACCAAAACAGAAAAAGATGTAATATGTTTGTGTTATCTGTTATGAGTCTGTGGTTATGCATAGAGTACTTAGGTCCTTGGTCTGGTGTTGGCTCCAACATTCTAAATCAGAAAACCAAGGAATGCATTCTGTTGATAGAAAAGCCTCTGTACTTAAAAAAAAAAAGTTGGTAGACATCAATTAGGAGCAGGACCTTTGTAAGAAAATCTATTCCAGGGAGAAGCTAGGTGGCTCAGTGGATTGAGAGCCAGGAGGTCCTGGGTGCTACTCTGACTTCAGGCACTTTCTAGCTGTGTGACCTTGGGGATGTCACTTAACCATCATTGTCTAGCCCTTCCTACTCTCCTACCTTGGGATTAATACACAGTATTCTTTCTAAGATGGCAAATTGGGATTTTACAAAAGAAAGAAAGCAAAAGGAAAGTATATCCCAACTTTCTTGTCTGAAGAACACAGTCACTCAAGGAAGACAAAGGACGCCTGTTTCCAGTTTCACCATTTGTACACTCTGCAGCCCTGAGCAAATTATTTGATTTCTCTGGGCCTCCATAAACTCATAAGATGAGAGTAAAGATTCCCACCTTCTCTGTGTTCTTAGGAAGCAATTTTTGCTATTTGAGGCTTTCACTAGGTTGACTAGTACAGGTGGTGACCAATATTCCCTAGATGGGGTCTTATCTTGCTTAGAATTTGCCTGACCAATAAATAGGAACCCCCTTTCTAATGGATGGTACTTTTTGTTTGTTCATTTATAGAGCAAATCATGGAGGAAAATCAAGAACATGGTGCACTGGTCTCCCTTTGTCATGTCCTTCAAAAAGAAGTACCCTTGGATTCAGCTGGCGGGACATGCAGGTAGGAACCTCTTCTTTGGTCTCTCCCAATAGAGACTAGGGAGTCCCCTAAATGTTCAGGGAAGACTGCCACCCATTGTGCAGCTTCCTTTTGGAAAGGCAGATGTTGAAGTTCAGAGGGTAGATCCTGGGCCTGAGGATCTTCCCAAGGAATTTAGATATCTAGGACTAGAAGTTCATAGGGGCAGATAGATGGTACAATAGATAGAGGAATAATTCTAAAGTCAAGAAGACTCAAGTTCTGTAAAAATTAAATTTATATCTAATAAAAATATTATATTTCATGAGGTTTATTAAGGATCATTAGAAATCAATGAATAAAGAGTATACAAAATAAAAACCACATGCCACGGCTGGTTAGCTATTTTCAAATTTTCCCTACTAAGGTATGCTACATCATGCCAGAAGAGAGGACGTGGGAGGTGTTATTGCCAGTTAAATACCAATAACAGGATCTCCCCAACATGGAGACGCAGGAGAGATTATAGGGAATTCTGGGAAATACCAAGGACTTCTGGGGAATGAAGTCTAAGGTTCATAATCTCCATTTATAAAGTTCATCCCTGACCTTAGACTAGCTCTGTGATTCTGGGCAAGTCATTTAGTCTCTATCATTCTCACTTTCTTCATCTATAGAATGATGAGGATTCTAAATGAAAATGAGGAGCATTTACTTGCCAGAGTTGTCATAAGGAACAAGTGAGATTATATGCATAATAAAGTGCTTGACACAAAGGGTGGCCCATAATAGGTATCATATACATGTTAGTTATCTTTGTTATCTGAAAAATGGGTTCATAATAATATCTACCTCATGAGTTGCCATGAGGATCAAATGAGATTATATGAATAATAAAGGGCTTGGCACAGGGGCTGGTCTGTAATAGACCCTTAATAAATTCTTGCTCCTTTCCCCTTCTTCTCCAGGGTAAGTTTCTTTTAGAGATGAGTGTTTATGGCCTGATATTGGGACAGCCACTTCATGTTGAACCCTGGTCTTTAACAAGGCCTTTTAAGTAAATAAAGTTTATCTTTGCATTCATTCCCCCCTCTATGCCCTTCTCCCACTTCTTGTCCACCATAAACTGTCATAGAGGCAGCCTCTTGTGTTCTGTGGCATGTTACAGAAAGAATAATAGTCTGACCCTGGAGCTTCCTGAGGCTTCAGGGTCCTCTAATTCTGGGATGAAAGAAAGAGGAAATCCTGAAGATAACTCATATAGCAACCCTCACAATGCTTACCAGATAGCCTGTTCCTTTGGGCACTTATCATCCACTTTCTGTTGCAACTTTATTATTTCACCAGTGTCTTCTTTCTCATATTAGATTACAAGCTCCTCCAGGACAGGGGGCTGTACTTCATGCCTTTCTATCACCCGTCCTCCCTAGCACTGCACTGAGTATTTAGGAGGGGCTCCATAAATATTTCCTAAATGAATGACTCCACTCACATTCTATCCTGATGCCTAATTATGGAGTGCAAGTTACCCAGAATCCTCCCCAACTATACCAGGAGAGCATCGCTTCCAGTGGATCCTACCAAGCTGGCAAGGCTTCAAGGGCAGGTCAGCTAAAAGCAGAGAAGCTCATGATCAGAATTAATTAACCAGGTGATCAATTTATTTGGCCAGAGCAACTCATAACAAACATTAACAAAGCTATTAAAAACAAAACACAAAAAAGCATTGATTAAATGCCTCCTGTGTGTGGGCATTGTGCTGAGTGCTTTACAAATGTATCTCATTTGATCCTCATAAGAACCCTGTGAGGTAGGGCTATTATTATTATCCCACTTTACAGATAATAATATTCATAATAATAACTAACATTTATATAGAGTTCACTGTGAACCAGGCACTGGGCTAAGTAGTTTACAAATATTATCTCATTTGATCCTCACAACAACGGTGGGAGGCAGGTGCTATTATGGTCCCTACTGTACAGATGAGGAAATTAAGTGAAACAGTGACTTATCCTGGGTCACACAGCTAGTGAGCATCTGAGATCAGATTTGAATTTAGGTCTTTCTGATTTCCAGACTAAGCACTATCTGTTGATCCTCATAGAGTATAAACTGCTTAGGTAGAGGAAAATCCCCACATTCTAATATTATATAGTTGATCCTTTAAATGTTGAAGAAGAAAAGATGTGGAAAGAATATAGAATTAAAGGGTCAGACAGTTTTGAGAAAAAATTATTATGGGGATTCTTAATCTTTTTTGTATTATGGACCACTTGGGCAGTGTGGTGCATCCTATGGACCCCTTCTCAGAATAAATGCACAAAGTAAGA
The DNA here is from genome assembly GCF_027887165.1 of Monodelphis domestica. Lineage (NCBI taxonomy): Eukaryota > Metazoa > Chordata > Mammalia > Didelphimorphia > Didelphidae > Monodelphis > Monodelphis domestica. The sequence continues at coordinate 138,156,040 of NC_077228.1, read as the reverse complement.
TACATAGGATTGTGAGGAAAACCAAAGGTTATTGAAAAGTTATAATTTTTTTTTCTTAATCATCAAAGTTCATGGCGAAGGACACAGTCAACAACCTCCATCCATAAACCAGGTTGTGAACTCCTGGGCTACAATATCATAGGCCTATGTCCATTTCCCCCCAGCTCAGCCCTTCTGTTCCCTAGTGAGTAAGAGGTAGGAAAGCACAGGGATTATCCCTCAGTGGTGTTACTTCCCCCCACTGAGGAGACCAGAGAGGGTCAAGTTATGTCCTAAACCAGGACTGTTGAATATGGCGACCTGGTTCCTCCTTTGTAAAGTTTGTGAAGGGGGAAGCAGAGGACTCCGTTGAGCCTTCTGACCATATCTTTAGCAACTGCCTAAGCAGCTGTTGAGTTGTTTATGGGTCTGTGGAAAGAACTGGGCCATCAGGGTGCATGTGAAGAGCACATCTGGGCTTAGTGAGTTGGAGAATTTCCCTCAGAAGCCTTGGAATGTAAAACCTTGCCAATTCAATTCATTCCATTTTCATTCAGTTCTTGCTAGTTGCAGAGCACTATCCTAGGTACTGGATGCGAGTTTGGGTGAGACCAAAAACCAAATTTAAAAATTAGGTAAGACACAATGTCTACCTCTACCTTTATGGGGCTTACGTGCTAGCAAATACTTGGGGACCAAACTCTTTCCCTCTCTTGTCCCTTGCAATGCAGGGAGTTTCAAAGCAGCAGCCAATGGCAGGATCTTGAAGAAACACTGTGAATCAGAGCAACGCTGTCTTGATCGCCTTATGACGGATGTTCTGAAACCTTTTGTCCCTGCTTACCATGGGGATGTAGTAAAGGATGGAGAGCGGTACAACCAGATGGAAGACTTACTGGCTGACTTTGACTCTCCCTGTGTGATGGACTGCAAGATGGGAGTCAGGTGAGCCAAACTGATGCATTTTTGCTTGCTCTGAGATGGGGTCTCAGAGACAAAGAAGGGTTTTTGAGGAAACTGACACTTGAAGGAGAACCTCTAAAGACCAGTATGACCATGGGAGGTTGAGGAAGTGGTCCTAGTTTCTAGACTTCTCAAGAGGCTAGAGCATTTTTCCAGGAATAGTATCTAAGTTCAGATTTATTCAAGATTAGTAGTGATAATGGAAAGGCTGTTTTAAACTGGAACACACAGGTTGGACCATCCCTATGCATCTTTCTTCTCCTCCCTCTCCCTTCCCTCCTCTCCCTTTCCTTCCTTCCTTTCCTTCCCCTTCATTCCCTTCCTTCTTATCCCTTTCATTGCTTCCCCTTCCCTTCATTTCCCCTCCCTTCCCTTCCCTTCCCTTCTTTTTTTTAAAAAAATCATTACCTTCTGTCCTAGTAACAGTTCTAGGCAAAAGAACAGCAAGGACTTGGCAGTCAGGGTTAAGTGACTTGCTCAGGGTCACACAGCTGGGAAGTATCTGAAGTCAAATTTAAACCTGACTCCAGGCTTGGTATTCTATTCACTGTGCTACCTAGCTGCATCTCTAAACATTTTATAGCCCCACCATGGATGACCTGGGGCTTGTCCAGGCTTTTCCAGGGTCCCTTCAGATAAAAGTGGGACCTTCTCCAAGACCTCCATCTGTGAGGCAGCCTGGAGGGATGACTTCCAGACAGTTGTTTGAGATGAGTTCATGTTGTCAGGTACTCTCTGTTATAACAGTTCCTTGGGGAACAGAGAAAGAGTAAGAAGGCTGTTGCATGCATGGGCTTGGAAGGGGGATAATTTGGAATCAAGCAAGATGATGATTTGCTTGGAACAGAATGATAACAAGGAAGCTATAAATACATCTAGCCCTCAGGTATTTCCATTAGTAATAAAGGAGGAGAGGGAAGGAGTAGGTGATACAAATAATTGTTCGTTCAAAAACTTATATTTAGATTTAGCTTAGGGACACAGAGATACACAATAGGAATCAGAGAGATCTCCATTTATGTTAGACCTGAACCCATGACCTCCAGCTCAGCTGGAAGATGGAAAAGGAGTAGATGGTTCTGTGTGGTCTTGCATAATCCACCAAGCATTCTCTGTGGTATTTGGGCAATTAACACTAACCCTAAATTACTAACAGATGACCAAGAATTGATGGTGGGAACCTACCCAGAGATCAACAGCATTGCCCTAAGAACCATCAGCCACCAGCAATGCTAAGTAATGGGGGCCCACTGCTTGGTCAGAGGTATAGAAGGGCAGAAGGGGAAAAAATGGCAGACTCACCAATGCCCATAATGATTCTAGCTGGCATATAGCACTTTCCCATTTACAAAATACCTTGGTATTTTTGGTATTTATGACCTCATTTGATTGATATAAAACCTGTGTGTTAGGTGAAATGGAGACTCAAGAGAAAGTCATGGCCACAGCTGGTAAGTGTCAGAGGGGAGATGCAAACCCAGATCCTCCTCATTCCTCATCCACGCTCTTTCCACTGTCTGTTTCCCACATCCTGCCCAAGAGGGGCTTTGGATTGAGCAAGCACTTTGCAAACTGGGAAACACTATACATATGACAGGGATGTTTTTGCATTTTTTGTGAGAGAGAGGGGGCTGGGGGGAGATATGTATGGCCCTAGTGCATAGACAGTTCACCTTGATGCCAACACCCAAGTTCAAGTCTAGCCTCCAGTATAGACTGTCTGTGTGACTCTGGTAAGTCCCTTAATCTCTCGGTGTTCTAGACAACAATCTCTAAGACTCAAAATTTTAGAAAAGATGCTTCCCTGCACTGGTGAATCCATCAATCACCATGTTCTTCTGAAGTGCCTGTTGTTGTTCAGTGCTTTCAGTAGTGTCTGATTCTTTGTGACACTATCTAGGGTTTTATTGGCAAAGATACTGGAGTGCCATTTCCTTCTCCAGCTTATTTTATAGACGAGGAAACTGAGGCAAATAAGGTTAAGTGACTTGCTTAGGGTCACACAGCTAGTAAGTGTCTTTAACCAGATTTGAACTCAGGATGATGAATCTTCCTGGCTCCAGACCTGGCACTCTATCCACTATACCACCTAGTTACCCTATTAAGTGTCTATGTTATATATGAAGCACTGAGAGTACAAGTAATCACAGGGCCAGCTCCTATCCTTATTAGTAGCTAAAAAGGAAGAGAAGAGAATAAAATAGGTCTCTAGAGTGGACCGCGCTGGCAAGTTCCCATGAGAAGTTTAGGCCCTTTCCTTTCTGCCCAGTGTAACAGTTAAAATTTAGGGGAGACTATGGCAGGTAGAAATTAGTTTCTCTCTACAAGGAGTATTATATTTTATGAGGTTTATTAAAGGTTCAGAATGAAAGAAAATACAGTATAAGAAAAAACACATGCCTAGGCCAGAGGCCTAGACAAGACCTCACCTACATTATGGAAAGAGCCACGTCTGCTCCAAAACGGAAGTCCAAAAGAGAGAGAGTGAGCCTTTGCCATAAGCTTAAATCCTCCCTCGATCTCGGCCCACCTCAGAATTGCGTGAGATTACAAAGCATTTTGGGGAAGTGGAGCAAGGGCTTGTGGGGATTGTAGTCCTGTATTCGAGTCTATTTTTTTTACACCAGTTACCATCAAGATCCTCTTCCCTCCCCAAATGCCTCTCCTGTGAGCTGCTTCTATCACTTAGCAAGGCAGTTTGCTCTGACAGCGCCCGATAGGCTCCCATCATTGGCTTGAGGTCACACTGGTTGCACATGGCCATTTTACCAGTCTCAGCCTGGGCATGACCCAGATGGGTAACAAGGATCAGATGGGCTGGCTCAAAGAGTTTGGGCTCTTCCTGTTGCTGGCCCTGAATGGTTTGGGGATGTGAGTGGGATGGGGTAGGGTCAGAGCACAGGACAAACATTTATTTTCTCTAGTTGATTTGACCTGCTTCAAATTCTGATGGGAAAAGAGCGAGGGCAGAGATAAGGATGTCATGACTGACAGACCATCGTTGATGGAAAAGGGCCCAATGGAGATTGGCACAAAAGCCTGACCACTTTCCCCCTCTTCCTACTCTGTGAATTTATATTCACAGGTGCTGCTGCTATATTATAGTGTTTTGTATCTCTTTGGTACTGTCTAGTGAGGGTTAAGGGGGAAAGGGTAGGGGCCTGTGGATGAAAGGAGGAATACAGGAAATGAAACCTGTTTGTAATTCCCATCTCACCCTTTTCCCTGCTGCCCTGTCTCCTTGAACCAAGGGAATAAATATGGTGAGAAATCTAGGCTTAATCCCTCCATCAGACAATCATTCCGTACTTTAACTACCAACTTTTATTTCTATCTCTGAAAGACCCTCTTTGGAGTCAGTAGTGTCTCTAAGGGGGAAGCAGCGGACCTTTATTCCAACCAAAACACTGCAACAGAGCTCATCCTGCCTGGAGGGAAGTGGCGTTCAGGTTGCAGTCGCAAACAAATGGAAAATATTCCAACTGGCGTTTACCAGAGTCTTGCCCAAAAAAGCACATCCTTGTTTGGAGAGATCATGGCTGATAATTTCTTGAAAATTGGCTTGCCTGAGAGGTGACCTGCTTTAGCCTAGACTCCTGGCCTTGAGCACCAACTAGGTGCTAAAATGTCATTCTTCCCTCCCCTTTAAGTCCCTGGAGAGAAGGCAGAGGGGTCCCTGACTCAGGGCTGATGAAGCTGTTGCCTTCTTCCCCTCTTCCAAAGCAGCCTTCCTCAGTGAGGTGCAGTGCCCTGGTAGGAAGGAGACTTCAAATTCCTTAGTTTGGAGACTTCAGCCAGTCTCAAAAGCATCCTGGCAGGCCTAAGGTATTGTCAGGGAAGGAGAAAGGCAAGGAGGAAGGAAAAGATAGGTAAGTGACTCCCAGGCTTCCACTGACCCCCCAATCCTAGTATCTTTCTCATCCCTCTCATGCAGTAGCATTCTTGCCCCTGTCTTTCCATAAATGTCATAAAGTATACACAGGACATTTGGGAGGCCTCCATTATTCTTGGCTTCCAGGCTAGCTCTTTATCCATTAGGCCATGGCACCTTGTTGGCTCTCTTGTGCTAGCTCAGTCAGTCAGTCCACAAGTACTTGGTATCTCAAGGGTGCTAAGGGCAGTGCCCATCTATAGTTGTCTATCTGTTGTCCCTCATACTACATAACAGGCTGGTCTCCTCTTCCAGTCATACAAGCCCTAGATGTCTTCCATACCACTTCTCAGACAAGTCATCACTGGCGTTAAGCTGTAGCCTCCACCACGCATCTTTCAGTTGTCTTTTGGGTTGTAATTCTGATCCTTCCAAGATTGCGATAATTTTAGGACCTAGACAAGGAATAAAGAGGGACACAGGCTATAGTATAGAGTACTGATAGCCTTGGGACCCAAGCATTTCCCTGGAGGGGACTTCAGAGAAAACGACGGGCTCCTTCACTTGGATTCTTGTTTCTCTCAGTTCTTATTTGTCTCATATTCCTCTCCATCCAATGTATGACCCTTTGGGGTGGTATTTCATTCAATGTAGCTCCAAATCTCAACTCTTATCTGGCAGCTTTTCTTGTGTGAATCTAGAGAAGATACAAGTAGAAAAGAGATTTGACCTTAGAACCTGGTTCCTGTTTAAGAAACCATATAGAAGGTGTTTTGCAGAAGTATAATCTCTGACCCTCTAGTCCCTTGGAGTCTAATTCCCACCCCCCCTTTCAGGAGATGCCTAATGAAGGGGTGGGGAGATGTCTCCTTCCTAGTAAGGTGCCATCTCATTCACATCAGAAGGTTGAGTCCTAGGTCATCTGGTTAAAAATTGGTAGATATTAGGTGAGACAAAAATGGCATCAAAGCAACTTATTGCAAAAACATCCTGCCCTGTACACTTTACCGTGGCATCCCTGATTGCAGAAATGGTGTGTGTGTGTGTGTGTGTGTGTGTGTGTGTGTGTGTGTGTGTGTGTGTGTGTGTGTGTGTTAGAAGAATTGAATGGATAAGAGATATCTTGGCAATCTTCAGTACACTTTGGAAGATATAGGAGTTTTTCTGTTTTTGAAGTGTATGATTCAGGTTGGGTTTTTTTTTTTAATCCCCTTTCCTTTCAAATGAGTTGTGATACCAGATGGCAAAATGGTATAGCCTGATTTGGACAAAGTACAACTTTGGATGGCTATACAACTGTGTGTGTTAGAACGACTGAGTGACTAAGAAAGAGAAAAGATGTCTTGGCTGGCTTTAGCACATCTTAGAAGATATAAAAGGTACAAAATGTTGAGTATGAGATTGTTTTCTTTGTTTAAAGTAGGCTTCCAACATTTTCTGGTTTTTGTTTCCCCTCTTTTCCTTCCATTTGGATTTCAATTGGTCCAATGATATAGCTTGACTTGGACAAAGCACAACTTGGACTGGGTGTTTAGTATTCTAAAAAATAACCCTGAAAAAGAATGGTCAGCTCAAAGAAGGTTGGGTAGGGAGTTGGGGTGGGCAGGAAGGATGGAAAATGAGGGTGCATGAGATAGAGAGAGGAAGAAAGAATTTGGGAGGGGGAGGCAGGCCCAGGAGAAGGAAGAGGCTAGGCCTCTTGCTTGAAATAGACCGCCTGTGTGGGCAGCTTCCACCTACGCAGAGTGGCCAGAGGAAGATGACTTCCCTGTAATGTCACTGACATTGTTAATTTCTGTTTTGTCACATGCTCCTTTGGGTAATTTTGGAAGCAGGCTGGGGGAGTTTAAAGAGAGAGATCGAGCAAGCAGAATATAAGGGCTGGCAGCAGGTTGTGCTTAGGTCCTACCAGAGTAACTTCCCCTCTTGGGTCTGTATCTCAGGGCAGCCAACAGGGAAAGGATATACCTTCCTGAATGCAAGTTTGTAGGACATTCCGCTAGTGGCTCCAGACCTTTATTGGGACAAATGTGGACCAAAGCAGGCTATTGTGCCCCTACAACATCACCAAACCAACCCAGATTGTTGGGGGGAACAGGAAAAAACTGAATCCATTTATGAGATATTTAATTCATTTGAACTTTTTTACCCATGGTTGCAACTCATCCTTCCAGCCCTATTACCTTGTAATCTCCTTCAGGTGTGTTATGGTCTTCTGAACTGACCATCTACCTCCTTACTGTTCTAAATCTTCTGGCCCCTTTCCAGCCTGGAAATGCATTCCAAGATCACAGCCTGGACTACCTTCCCTCTGCCTCTTAGAACCTCTAAGCTTAAGTGACCTCCTTCTACATGAAACCTTTTCTGATCCAGCGGCTACTCATACTTCCCCCCGAAATTATGTAATATCTGTATTGTATATGCCTATATAGGTACATGTTGTCTCCTTGCTAGATCATAAGCTCCTTGAGGGCCAGGACTGATCCCCATTCCCCTGTTTTATCTTTTATTATATCCAGCACTTAGTAGAGGTGCTTTACACATATTAAATACTTGTTGATTGATTGTTATGGGGATACAAATTCTGACACTGTCTCATTCTTTCTTTCTGACCCTACAATAAAATCTAAACCACCATCTGGTGGATAGAGGGTGGGAGGAGGGGACATGGGCTGATCTATGATAAAAATAGAATTAATTATTGTAGGAATTTGAGCAGCAACTGAGACACTCATGGGATGGTTCCTTGCAATAGAATCAGAAAGAACATATGCTCTGATTCCTCCTCCTTCACTGGGGGCTCTGGTTATGTTATGGCATCCCCCCCAAAAAAAAAACCCAGCTCCCTGGGGCCTCTTGCTTTCTGTTGTGCAGAGTAGACTTGGTTCTGATCTATAGCCTCTTTCTTTTTCTTCTCAGTTGGCTACCATTATAGCCAATTCCATTCCAACATCCTCTAGATATCTACTGGATCTAAAGTGATGTATTAGGCACTGGAATATAGAGAAGAAAAAGACCATAGCTGTTATGCCCCCTCTGGGGAGAGCTTTAAGTGTGGGATTCCAACCCTGGGCATCTATCTCTCTCCTTAGTGGTTCATAGGTGAAGTTTCTCAAATTGGAAACTATTTCCTTTTCTCCCCCCTTCTAGCACAGTGGAAAGAATGCTGGAGTTGAGGTCAGAGGAAATGGACTTGAATCCTGGATCTGCCAATAAGCTTAGTAGTACTAGGAGCAAATTGTTCCCCTCTCTGGACCTCAACTCCATCATCTGTAAAATGGAGGGATTGGACTAGATTAAGGGTTCTTAACCTGGGATCCATGGACCAGTTTCTGGGTAGATTTCATGATCTTAGATGGAAAGAAAATTAAATTTTTATTACAGTATAATTGGTTTTCTTTTTAATCCTGTATACTTTTTATTTTGTGCATTTAAAAATGTTATTTTGAGACTTGGTCCATAGGCTCTACTAAATTGCCAGAAAGGATCTACACAAAAGATTAAAAACGTCTGGACTGGGGGTGTATCTAATGTTCCTTCCAGATCAAAATCTGTGATCCTCTGGTCTATGGACTGTGGCATCTTTAGAAAATGGCCTTTATAGATATAGATCCATAACACTTAGGACCTGAAGTATTTACCCTACTACTAACTGACTAGATGACTTCAGATAAATTCTTACAATTGCATCAACCATCCAGTAAAATGAAGGTGCTAAAATATCGCATCCTGCTTCCCTTGCTTGCCACCCTTTGTTGCTATTCTTGTTGGTTAAGTCCTCTACATTCAGGTAGTTGTTTTTCGACACGTCTGATTCTCTGTGACCTCATTTGGGGTTTTCTTGGCAAAGATACTAGAGTAATTTACCACTTCCTTCTCCAGCTCATTTTATAGAAAAGGAAATTGAGGTAAACAAAGTTAAGTGACTTGCCCAGGATCACATAGCTACTGGATTTGAACTCAGGAAAATGAGTCTTCCTGACTCCAGAACTGGTACTCTGTCCACCATGCCATCTTGTTACACACATTCAGATAATTGGGGCCCAACAGGAGTGGGATGCATACCCTAAATGGCAATAGGCCAATGAAATAAAGAACTCTGATGCAGCTTTGTACCCCATGCAGGACCTATCTGGAGGAGGAGCTCACAAAAGCTAGGAAGAAGCCCAGTCTTCGGAAGGACATGTACCAGAAGATGATTGAAGTGGACCCTGATGCCCCAACAGAAGAAGAGAACATTCAGAGAGCAGTAACCAAGCCCCGATACATGCAGTGGAGAGAAACCATCAGTTCGACAGCTACTCTTGGATTCAGGATTGAGGGCATTAAGGTAAAGAGGGAAGTGTGGTCTAGGGACATGAAAACATTCAGGAATGAGCTGTGGCAACCCTGCTGTTCATAATACAGTGAGAGCTACATGTACCTCAGTCTGTACCAAGCCACCCGTTAGATCCCTTCCAGAGTAAGTCATGGCTTTCCTCTAGAATACAGGGCTATTAAATTTGCAAGGTACAAAATAAACCCATATAAATCATCAGCATTCCTATGTATTTCCAACAAAACCCAGCAGTAAGAGTTAGAAAGAGAAATTCCATTTAAAATCACTCTAGATAATATAAAATATCTGGGACTCTACTTGCCAAGACAAACTCAGGAATTATATGAATACAACTTCAAAATGGTTTTCATGCAAATAAAACTAGATCTAAATAATTGGAAAAACACTAATTGCTCATGGGTAGGATGAGCTAATATAGTAAAAATGACAATAGGATATAGGGCTATTTCCTTTCCCTCATGTATAGCATTGAGATGTTATAGTTACAAGCAAACATCCTGCTGGAAACAGCCAAACTTGGTTTGCCCCTCAGAGAAAGACATTCAGTTTTTAGTTAGTGAAATCACCAATCTGAGCCTATAGATGATCAAGACATAAAATCAAATTTAGAGCTAGAAAACCATCAAACAACACCCCCCCCCATTAATAGTTGAGGAAACTGAGGAATAGAGTGGTCAAGAAACTTACTCAAGCTCACATGACTAGTGTCTGAGGTGGGATTTGAACTCAGATTCTCCTAATTTCAGGTCTAGTACGCTATCTGCTATACCACACTGCCTCTTTATGGTGTTAGGTACTCAATCACCGAAGCATTTATATCATTACAACAGAAGTCTTGGTAGAAGATTATCTGAGAAAACAGGTTTCATCCCCTTAAGGGAAAGAACTAGTGTTTCTACCAAAGGGCATCCAGAAAACTGGCATAGCCCTAGACGGGGGAGCCGAGCTATACAGAGGCATGGTTAGCTAACTCCCTGAAACTTCAGCCACTGTGAGAGGAATGTGGTTGAGAGGAGGTGGTAGGGAGTGGGCATATTCACTTCTTTCTCTGGGCATCCAGGAAGCCAAGGACTGTTTACTCAGCATTGAGCAGGCAGCCTACGCATTGCCACCCAGGGCAGAACCAATTCCCTCTCAAGGAAGAGCCTGCACAGTCAGAGAGCAGGGTTGGTCTCCCATTAAAAAGAAAATAAATAACCTAGGGTCAACAGACATTAATAAGTACATGTTCTGGTATGTCATGGTGGTTAGAGCATTAGCCTTGAAACTGGGAAGACCAGGGTCTGAATCATCCATTGGTGGTATGATCCTGGTGAAATAAAAATCCTTCCTAGATGGATGGGAGATGATAAAACCCACCTAGGAATATCTCCAGGACCAGTAAAGCACAACTCTTAAAATTAGTAAAAACAAGTTTATTAAGGGTAGGGAAATGATAAATACAGTCCTAAATCTATCCAGCTATAGCTCCTCCCCTCCAATCTATGCCCCCTTTCCATGGGGTTTGTTCTTTTGGTCTTCTCAAGCCCTTCTTATATCTTCCTGTTCTTATCTAAGACCCCAAAAGCTATCTGACTATAAACTAACTTACTTAATATGGATTAACAAAAAGAGGAAGATGAAATGACTCACAGGTGTATTTGAGCCCTTACCTAAAGGGAAAGGAGTTGGCTTCACTAGATAACCCAAAGTCCCAGTTAAAAAGTCCTTTGGATTACTTTGGCCAAGTGTATTTCTGCTGGATGGATCACAGGCAGATAGATGGTCTCTATACCTCAGAGAAAACAGTCCTCTCCAAGGCAGATTCTCAAACGAAGGAATCATTAATCTCTCCACGAGATTAGGACTACCAATAGAAAATTTGCTAGAGCAAACCTCCTTCCAGCCCAGTCAAAAGCAGGAGAGAGTCAATGACAGTCAATGCCAGTACAAACTCCCATAATCCTTCTCTCCTCAGAATCCTCTCCCAGGGCTTGTATCTAAATCAAATTCTCCTCTTTTCCTCTTAAAGTGAATACATGAAATTTACTCTATCCCTTACCTACATTCCTACACTTGGCGGTGGGAGGGAAGGGACATTCAGGCAAAGCACTGGGAGAAACTCAGGTGGGAGGAGGTCACTTCGAAGTTCAGAGAGGGTTCTTAGAGAAGGGATGGGTGACAGTGGGAGCAGAGACACATAGTTACTTAGAGCTGCTCCAATCAACTCTCCAAAATTTTGAGTGACAGAGAAGGTAGGAATCTCTTTTGGTAGAAGGAGTTCCCTTATCTGGGCAGTCTCTATTCCAATGATATTAGAGGTTCGGGACCTATAATAATAGCTAACATTTACATAGTGTGTGATGGTTTGGAAATTTTTTTTAATTAAAAAATTAAATTAAAAAATATTTTTAAAATAATATCTCATTTGATCCTCACAACTACCCTAGGAAGTAGGTGCTATTAATATCTCTATTTTATAAATGAGGGAACTGAGGCAGACAGTGTAGGTGACTGGGCCAGACTCACACAGCTAATGCCTAAAGCTGAATTTGAACTCATGTTTTCCTGACTCCAGGCCCAAAGCTACTACATAGCCTAAAAAATACAGAGCTTTAAGGTTTGCAAAGTACTTTACATATATTAACTCACTTGCTCCTCACAACAGTCCTAGAAAATTGTTGATGTTGTTGAGTTGTTTCATTCATTCGTGTAGATTTTCTTAACAAAGATATTGAGAATGATTTTCTATTTCCTTCTCTGACCCATTCTACAGATGAGAAACTGAGGCAGAATAGAATGACTTGCCAAGGATCACACAGCTAGGAAGTGTCTGAGGCCAGATTTGAACTCAGGAAGAGGAGTCTTCCTGACCTCAGGTCCAGCACTCTTTTCATTGTTTCACCTAGCTGCCCCACTTTGGTTATAATTATCTCCATTTTACAAATGTGTAATAGTTAAAAGAGTGGTTGGTATAAACTGTGACCGCGGAAATATGGTTTCAAGATATTGTCTTGAGTTAAATCAAATATAAAGTGGTCGCCAGGGAAAAATTCCCAAATATGAAATATACCCAAGTCAGCTGGGTTTTTATGGAGATTTTAATTAATACAAATTAAGGAATTAATGAAAGGGAGAGAGAGAGTAAGAGGAAATAATGAGAAAAGGGGTAGGCCAGCCCAGGCCAGCCTACCCCTTTTCTCTCAGAAAGAGTTCCTTTTAAAGAGAATTTTCTCCTATGTCACCTCCCTTAAGTTCTCACATCTACCAATCACAGTAGACGTTTTCCAAAGGATAGACTATTCTTAATTCACACCTGAGTAGACTAAACTTTTGAGTAATTCACACCTGAGTAGACTAAACTTTTGAGTAATTCACACCTGAGTAGGCTAAACTTCTGAGTAATTCACACCTGAGTAGACTAAAACTTCTGAATAAGTTCACACCTCTTTGCCCCTTGCAAGTTTGCAAGTTGCTTGACATGTTAGTGATTAATTTGACCTTCATAGGTACTTAGCACCTTTTTGTATTAGATCTAAAAATAGACTTAGCTTAAGGCTTTTGCTTCACTATAAGTATGAGTTAAGTACTTTTTCATTGTTCAGTAAAGAGTTTACAACTTTATCTTCCCCTAAAGTATGCTTAAGTATGGGTGGAGTAGAGTTATCACATTCCTGACTAAGTCCCTTCATTGTTTAAAATGGGGAATAGTCTTAACCAAGTGTTCTGAAGTAGGGTCTGAGAATTTTTAAGATTCACAATCTCCCCTGATGATCATTGGGAGACTAGTCTCCCCATTGATCATTTAACATAATCATCTTGTAGTCCTAAATGCACTTCTAACTGTAGATATATACAATATTCAATTTTCTAAGAGGAAATTAGAGTAGTGAGGGAGGAATAGAAAAGAAAGAAAGCAAAACCAATGTTTTGCTAGGCGCATTGACAGAAAGCCAAATTAGGGGCAGTCCCTTTTGGCATAAAAGTGTACATTTACAATAAATGTTCAATCAATCTTCAGTTCAATCAACCATATCCAAAGTTCATTCTTGATCTTGATGTAGTGTAGATTTTCTGGCATCTTTCTGCAACAGTTCATTCTCTGGATATAGAAATTAGCAAGCTTCTTCCTTGAAGATATTTTCTCAAACTAAATCAAAATCTTGGATTTTCATAAAAATACAATCTCAAAAAAAAAGATCAAAATTCTTGGATTTTAAATTAAAATACAAATGGGAAAACTGAGCAAAAAAGATTAAGCTACTTGCTTAGGGTCATAAACTGATAAGTGTCTAAGGCTAGATTTAAACTTTGTTCTTCTTGACTCCCAAGACCAATGTTATATCTATGTCAGCACTTAGCTGTCTTTCTAGCTCGTCCTAGGCACAGTGGAGTATTGACAGAGGTAAGTTCTGCAAGCCTTCGAGGATGGGGGGGATAGGGAGATAAGACCAGAAATAATGTGATAGAAGGGAGAAGGAGGGAAGGGACATTCAGGCAAAGCACTGGGAGAAATTCATGTGGGAGGAGGTCACTTGGAAGTTCAGAGAGGGTTCTTAGAGAAGGGATGGGGGACAGTGGGAGCAGAGACACATAGGGAAAGGGGAGGAGGAGAGTGGATGGCAGAGAAATCAAGAGATCTTTCTATTAGAAGCACAGTTGTCCAGTGTAACTAAGGAGGGTTGGAAGGGTTAAGTCCTTTGGTCAGCTGGTGGCCTGTCAAGTCCTATTTATTCCCCATCCAACAGAACACCCTCAATTCCTCTTTATTTTCCTCTGCGGTTCAGACAAAGGTCTCTTCTCTGGTTTCATCTGGAGTGGAGTGTGGAAGGAGGCGTGCTACTCCAGAAGAGACATGGCCATCCTTCTCTTTCTTCATACAGATGTTCCCAGCTGACCTTTCAGATACACCTGTCACACACCAGGGCAGGTCATCCATTGACTGTCAAGAATGAGGTCAGCAGAGAGCAGGTTGGGGCCAGATGTACCCATGGTCTCCTTGAGATCAACTCGTCTGACCTCCTGTCTCAGATGGGATTCATCCCTAATCCCTCTGGCCTCTTTTCAGAGACACCCAGAGGGGGAGTGCTTCATCCCTCTGTGCCCCATCCTGTCCTTTATTGTTAATGCCATCTTTTCCCTGCAGAGCCTCATTCGAAGTTTTGATTTTAAGTTCAAGATTTTATTTGGTGCAGGATTTGTGATGAATTTATAAATAAGTTGCTGCCAGCAAGTTGTATCACACTGCTTGTGCCATGTTCAGCTATAGTATCTGATTTTCAGGCAGCATCTAAATCTGCATCCTAGTGTAGTTAATTGTCCTAAGAGACCAAATGTGTGGTACTTCCCCAGTTGCTCTTCTGGCCCTGAAACACAGTGACTTTCTGAGAGTTTTACTAAGTAATATACATTTACCTTTCTTACCCAGCAGCTCTTTAGCCTCCTTAAACTAATCTTTGTTTTTAAACCTTTGGACAGGATGAGAATTATATTTTTATCCCACTCTGCCCCCTTTTTTCATCTTCCTTTCTTTCCTTTTGTCTTTTCCAAACAAATTACCTTCTTCCTTTACCTTCCCCTCTGGACAGGATGTTCTTCCGGTCCCTGTCCATTGTCCTGTTGTGGGAACAGATAGGATCTTCCTCCATGCCAGAATCACACTGGTTTAGAGAAAAACAGTTTATATTTAGGGCTCCCTCTCTACTCCATGGAGGCAGTTAGGTGGCTCAATGAATAGAACTCTGGACCCAGAGTCAGGAAGACCTGAGTTCAAATCTAGCTTCAGACCCTGGGCAAGATACTTGATATCTTTTTCCTTAATCCACTGGAGAAGGAAATGATGAGCCACTCCAGTGTCTTTGTCAAGAAAAGCCCATGGAGGGGACAGCTGGGTGGCTTAGTTGATGGAGAGCCTGGAGATGGGAGGTCCTGGATTCAAATCTGGCCTTAGACACTTCCTAGCTGTGCTACACTGAGCAAATCACAACCCCTAAGACTAGCCCTTACCACTCTCCTGCCTTGGAACCAATACACAGTATTGATTCTAAGACAAAAGGTAAGGGTTGAAAAAAAAAAGAACAACCCATGACCAATAAGGTCAATAGAGTCACAAAGAGTCAGACACAAGTGAGTGAACAATAATTCCACTCCATTGTCCAGGAAACACACTCTACAGGCATGCCTTGGTGCAATTTGGTTAAGACTATGCATTTGTCTCCCCAATCTTCTATTCCGCTTTTGGCCCATTTGCTCCCTAGCTGCTGATATTCTTCCTGTCTTCCTCTTCCAGAAGCAACCTGGCTAAAAGCAGATGTTCTATGGTCATCTACTAGGTGGGAGAGGAAAGCTAGGATGAGAAGTTGCCCATGAAGCTGCCCTTTGTAACTCTTCATATTTAAAGAGTAAAAAGTCCAGTGAGATCTCCATGAGAGACCCAACGAGCAGAGAGGCATGGGACTAGCTGATCCTCTTGGGTTGGTTGTGGGGTGGGAAACCTCCTACCCAAGAAGAAAGCATGAATGTCACCTCTGGAGTCCCAGTGCCACCAGATTAAGACCTAGTCTCCCTTCCAGCAGTTATCCCAGGCTATCCCGAAGCCACTTTCCCATCAAAGCCCCATTCTGTCTCAGATGTACTGGTGACTTCATCTCTTAATGGGGAGGGGTGTTACTCTCCTTTTCAGAAGGAAGATGGCTCCGTGAACCGAGATTTCAAGAAGACCAAAACAAAGGAGCAAGTTACGGAAGCTTTCAGAGAATTCACCAAGGGAAACCGTAACATCCTGGTGAGTAGCAGCTCTCTGGAGAGGTCATCCGAAGAGCAGGGTCTACAGAAGGGTCCTCTTCCTGTAAGCTCGTAGAGGACAGGAACTGTATAAATTCTTGTCTTTGTAGCCTCTGGGCCCAATAGAGTGCCCAATACACTAGCCAGATATTCAGCATACAGTCCCATCTTGATGCTTGGAAAATGAAATGAGTTCTTCTCAATGGGCAAACCTGATTTTTTTTTTTAATCCTTACTTTCTATCTTAAATAACAACTCTAAGACACAAGGGCAAGAGTTAGACAAATGGAGTTAAATGATTTGCCCAAGGTCAATGTAGCTAGGAAATGTCTTAATCCTGATTTGAACCCAGGTCTTCCCAACTCCAGACCTGGTGCTCTACCTACTGTGCCTCCTAGCTGCCCCATGGCAAATATTATTGTACTGATATAATCTATTACCCTTACTTTATTTTTCTCCCTAAAGCTCATTGAGATTCTTACCATTCTAGAACATCAATTTTAGCACTAGGAGGGCCTTGGAAGTCCTCTAGCCTAAGCTTCCTAATGTGGTAAATAACAAAAAAAATGAGGCCCAGGAAAGTGACTTGACTAAGGTCAAGATGATAAGAATCCACAGCCAATAGATTCAGAACATTTAATTCCCAAGCTAAGTTAGTGTTTGTTATGCACTCATAGTGTTCCTGATACCAAATATGAACAGAGACAGAATTCCTGCCCTCAGAGAGTTTGTATTCCAAAGCAGGTGGAGAAGGCTTTTTTTAATTCATTCAATCAATCAACAAATTCATCATTTGTTGAATACTGATTAGGCACCTACTGTATGCACAGGGTATTAGTTTCTGGAGGCGATGCAAAGTTTAGATAAGACTCAAAGAACTGGAGTCAGATAAGATAGCAAGGGAGAAAAGAAGTCTTTATCATCAGGGTAACCCCAAAGATAGGGCATAATAATGAATATTTCCATCCCATGTGGTAATGGGCAGAGCACTGAACTTTCAGTCAAGAGAGGAACAGTGAGGAAAGGTGACATTTACGTGGAAGTTTAAAGTTTTTTCTGGGCAATATATATGTGTGTGTATATACATATATATTTATCTAAATGTGTTTATAATGTATAATATGTATACCCCCCCACACACACACACACATATGTGTGCACATAGCAGCTAGGTAGCACAGTGAATAGAGTGCCAAGCCTGAACTCAGGAATTCAAATCCCTCCTCAGACACTTAATGTCTGTGGGATCCATTTTAATCTTCTTTGCCTCAGTTTTCCCATCTGTAAAATAAGCTAGGGAAGGAAATGGTAACCCCCTCCCCAGTATCTTTGCCAGGAAAACCCCAAAATGGAGTTATGAAAAGTTGGGTATGACTGAAAAACAAACAAACATATGCCAAATGACATGTAAATATTTATACAGATTGGATGAGTAAAAAAGTATGTATATACATAATATAGGAGCAGAAATCCTTAAAAAGAGCAGAAATGTTTCTCCTTGGACAACCCAAGAGTTGTCAGAAAGAAACTCCTCTTTGACAGTCCAGGGTATTTAGAAGTTAAAGCAAATCCTACTGCCTGTCCTAGTGACAACCGGGCAGAGCCACAGTTTGCCAAGGTTAAGCCAGCCTTGGGAGCAGCAAGAGGACAGGGAGATTCCCTGGTTAAGTTTTTCTGGTCAATCTAGGTAGTGTGTGTGTGTGTGTCCATGTGTCCACAAAATAATACAATTCCATAGAAATGTCACCTTTTATTATATTGAACATATTCCATATCTTTTGTCATATGCATAGATGTCCACGTGAATATATGGGTATATCTTTTATAGGCATGTGTGTATATAATGTATGTATGAATATATACACATATATTGCTCAGATCCACATTCAGAGGAAAAACTGTGGGAGTAGAAACACAGAAGAAAAACAACTGCTCGATTACGAGGTTCTTGTAACCAAGGAATAATGTTCTAAATTGACTAAATAAAATTTAAAAAAAAGAAAAGGAAACCTTGAGTACCCTATACATGTCAGCCCTGATAAACACGTGTACATTATCTACATAGATATAGGTTATTATTATGTATATACATCTGTGATACATTATGTATACACACCCCTCAATCATGCATGTCTGTAGGAGCTCATTTGTGGTGAGGTAAGTGCTATTATTATCCCCATTGTACAGACAGGGAAACTACTGAGAGTAGTTATACCAGTGACTTGCCCACAGCCACTCATGGAGTAAGAGAGGGAGGCAAAATGAAGAACTCTTTTCTGTGTGGTAGCAGTTGCCCATAGAATCAAGAAGGGTTCAGATTCTGCCTCAGCATCATATTGGATCATTAAACAATGGCAAGTCACTTGATTCCTCTTAGCTCCAGTCTCCAAATCCATCATATGGGTACAATAATGACACCTACCTTCACAGAGTTATTGTGAAGATCAAATGATGTGTGGAAAGTGCTTTAAAACTCTTAAAATAGTCTCATGTAAATAATATAAATAAAAATATAATATATTTTATTATAATTTTATTATATTTATATATTATATATAACTATATAATATAAATAAGTCTCATGTAAATCATATAAATAAAATACATTTTATTATAATTTATTATATTTCATATATTATATGTGATTATAAATATATAAATGAAACTCATGTAAATAATATAAATAAAATATATTTTATCATGATTTAATATATTTTATGTATTATATTATATATTATTATACAATATAAATAAAAGTCTCATGTAAATCATACACATAAAAATCTAATATATTTATTATAATTGTATTATATTATATAACTATATAATATAAATAAAAATCTCATAAATAATATAAATAAAATATATTTTATTACAATTTATATTTCATATATTATATATGATTATATAATATACATAAAAGTCTCATGTAAATCATATACATAAAATATTTTATCATATATTATATGATATATGATTATATAATATAAATAAAAGTCTCATGTAAATCATATACATAAAATATATTTTATTATATATTATATATGATTATATAATATAAATAAAAGTCTCATGTAAATCATATAAATAAAAATCTAATATATTTATTATAATTTTATTATATTATATAACTATATAATATAAATAAAAATCTCATGTAAATAATATAAATAAAATATATTTTATTATAATTTATATTTCATATATTATATATGATTATATAATACAATATACATAAAAGTCCCATGTAGAATAAATAAAATATATTTTATTATATATTATATTATATGTGAATATATAATATAAATAAAAGTCTCATGTAAATCATATACATAAAATATATTTTATTTATATTATATATGATTATATAATATAAATAAAATATAATAATATAATAAATATATAAATACAAATATATATAAAATAAATATAATAAAAATATAAATAATAAATAATATAAATAAAATAAAATAAATAAATATGATTATATAATATAAATAAAAGTATCATGTAAATAATATACATAAAATATATTTATTATATATTATATATGATTATATAATATAAATAAAAATATAATAATATTATAAATATATAAATATAAATATATATAAAATAAATATAATAAAATATAAATAAAAATAAAATAAATAATAAATAAAATAAATAATAAATAAAATAAAATAAATAAATATGATTATATAATATAAATAAAAGTCTCATGTAAATCATATATATAAAAGTAAAAATGTATGACTGACTCTCAAGTCTAGCACTGGTCCAGCAGAATGCCGTGTGTTCTCTGTGGTCTCAAATTTTATTACTACCCGAATGACCTTGAATAAGATGCTCCGTGTCTGTTTCCTCACCCGTAAGAAAAGGGGGTCAGACTACATGGCCCCCGAGGTCCTATTCCAGGGGTTCAACGGTTCTGGGGCTGGTTAAAGCTCTGCCACTGGCGCCTAGTGGGAATCTCCCTGTCCTCTTGTTGCTCCCGAGCCCTTGGCAGGCTTTGGCACTGCCAGCTGTTACCAGGGCAGACAGCAGAACTCCCCTTAACTCTCCGCCAGCCTGCGTCGCTGGGGGACTCCTTTTCTGACAGTGCTCGGGTTCTGCTCTGTAGCAGTGCCAAGGCAGAGAGCTGGGTGCTTTCCCTGCCCCCCCCCCCCCCGACTGTGACTCAATGAGGTTTATTCTTGGTTCTGTAAACTCCCCGGAGCCTCCGGCCCCAGGTCCCCTGCCAAGTTGCGTCACTGTGTACAGATGGGCATCAAGTAACTTTGCCCAGGAGTGTGACAGCGTCCCACAACGAACCTGTTGTCCTGAGTACCTCAGACTAGCTTGCTTTGGCTCGGGGTTTCCTGGGGGACGGGGGGTGAGGGAGGCGGAGGCCGACTGGCGTGGAATCGCCGGGAATCAGATGCCGGTGTCAGGAGGTGGATTGTGTTGTTCTTTCTGCCTGTCTTCACTCATCCTGGCCTGCCCTTTTGAAAATGGGGGCGGTGAGCTTTGTCTTCAAGAACTCGCCGGGCCAGTGAGGTTTTTAAGATGGAACTGGATGGAACTTGCTGACATTCCAGAATGACAGCAGCCTGTAATGTCATGACTTAATAGGCAATGGGAGGGGGCAGCTAGGCGGCTCAGTGGAAAGAGAGCCAGATCTTGGGTTCCAATGGGACCTCAGATACTTCCTAGCAGTGTGACCCTGGGTAAGTCACTTAACCCCACTTGGGTAGCCCTTACACAGTATTCATTCTAAGATGGAAGATAATGGTTAAAAAAAAAG
The DNA here is from genome assembly GCF_027887165.1 of Monodelphis domestica. Lineage (NCBI taxonomy): Eukaryota > Metazoa > Chordata > Mammalia > Didelphimorphia > Didelphidae > Monodelphis > Monodelphis domestica. The sequence continues at coordinate 138,135,340 of NC_077228.1, read as the reverse complement.
ACAATGGAAAGTGAAATGGGGCATCCTGGGAGCAAGGCTATTCTGTTTCCAGCAAATAACTCAATGTCGTGTAATGGGGGATGACCTCTACATTAGGGAGTCCCAAGGGCCCTAATTTCTGTCATTCAGTAGCTACCTGACCCTAGTAGTTATTTAATAATTCTGATTCTCAGTTGCCACAACTGCAAAATGAACTATCTAGAGCAGACACAGGGATATGGAACCTTTGGGGGAATTATGGCTTGGACCTCTCTGGGAGTCTGGTGAAACCTACTCATCTCTATTCAAAACAATGTTTTTAAATGCATAAAATAAAATACATAGGATGACAAAGGAAACCAATCATATTAAAATAAAGAGGGATTTGCTGCTTTCCCCATACAATTTCATGGTCCCCCTGAAATCCACTCACAGAGGACCTCTTCTCAGGTTAAGAACCCCCGCCTTAAGTCAAAGATCCTTTTCCACTCTGAAATGATATGATTCCAATGAAATTCACGATTCTTCCAACTCCCCTGGGGCACCCGACAACGTGTGTGTCTTTCTGCTTCCAGATTTGTTACCGGGACCGCCTGAAGGATATCCGTGCCACCCTGGAAATCTCGCCATTCTTCAAGTGCCATGAGGTAGGTAGAGTGCCCTTTCAGTCTTTCATAAAAAAGGATAAAACTACCAGTGTTCCTTCAGTCAATGGATTGGTTTGTTCTTCTGATGGGCTGGCTTGTTTTGTTTTGTTTTGTTTTTTTCAAAGGCTAAGTACAGCCATGACTAAACATCCAATACTGGGGCCATCTTGCCTGTGTGATGCCAAGGTGCTGGGCCCTGGGTACTAACTTAAGGAATTAAATAATCTAACTTCTTCTCAAATTTTCTAGATTTCTGTGCTTGTGAAGAATGCTTGTATGGTGGGGGCAGACTGGGTGGCCAGTGGCTAGAGAGCCAGGCTCAGAGATGGAGATCTTGGGTTCAGATGTGACCTCAGACACTTTCTAGCTGTGCCACTTCACCCTCACCGCCTACCTCTTACTGCTCTTCTGCCTTCAATCAATATTGGTTCAAAGACAGAAGATAAGGATTTTAAAAAGGAAAAAAGAATGTTTGTGTGAGCAAGGCATTTCTTTCACACAATCTGGGCTCCTTCTCTTTGGGGCTTAGGTTAAGTAAGCTATTTTCTGAGCTGTTTGGATGCTGAAGGAACCCCCTGAGCTCATAGAAAGTTACTTAGCTCCCCCTAGGAGTCCCTGCCAGAGCAGACACGTCCTCAGGAAAGGGGCTTTCCAGTCCTCTTAAAAAACTAGAGGCCAGAATGACTGGAGTTGGTCTGAAGAGCCCCCCTGAGGGCAAGGGCCCTAGAACCACTGAGGAAGAGACACTGCTCTGAGAAAAGAGGCAAGTCTCAGGGAGAGGGCGAGGTTCAAGGCGCCAAGGGGCCCTGGTGTCCCCTCCTCCCCTCCAATATGCACAAGCTCACACTGAGGAAAGAGACAGAGGCAGGGAGCTGGCAGCCCAGCCTGCTTCTCTGCTGTTAGCTTGCCAGGGTTGCAGTATTGTAAAAGAACCTAAATCCTGCCTGCTGGGTTCTGAGGCTCCAATGTGGAATCTCTGCCCTCACCTTTAGTCCTCATTAGTGACACCAGAAAAGGATTCTAGATGATGCAGTGGACAGAATGCTGAGCCTGGAGTTCAAATCTGGTTTCAAATATTTCTTAGCTGTGTGACTTTGGGCAAGTCACTAAACCCTGTTTGTTGCAGCTTTTTCATTTATAAAATAAGCTGGAGAAGCAAGCTACTCCAGGATCTTTGCCTAGAAAACCCCAAATGGGTTCTGGAAGAGTCAGGCACCAACTCAAGAACAACAGCCACCCCACCACCCTTTCCTCTAAGACATTGTGAATGAGAGGACCTGGGTTCAAATTCAGACCCTGCAAGTCACCTCATCTGCCTGGGCCCAAGTTTCCTTAACTGGGTCTTTTTTCTATCCCTGCTGCTTGGCAGTGCCTGGCCCATAGCAAGCACTTAAATGTTGATTGACTGATTGATTGTAGAGAGTGCTTAGACTCACTCTCTGAGAGCCAAGCTGCTACATCTTCCCTTGGGGCATCTCCCCTCTGGTACCCTGAGAGATGTGAAGCCTTCTCTAATTCCCTCAGGCTAATGTAACAATGGAGTCATCCCTCTCTCTCCCAGTGAGGAGTTTGCTGTTCAGTCACTTTTTTTCAGTCTTGTCCCACTATTCAGGAACCCATCTCAGGGTTTTAGGCAGAATACTGGAGTAGTGGGCCATTTCCTTCTTGGGCTCATTTTACAGATGAGGAAACAGAGGCAAACAGGGTGAAGTGACTTGCCCAGGGTCACACAGTAAGTGTCCAAGGCTGGATTTGAACATAGGTCTTCCTGACTCCACCTCCAGTGTTCTATCAACTACATCACACAGAAGCTCCAGGCTTGAACCTAGGTTACACCGGCGATACGAGAGTTGGACTGAGGTTCCTTCCAGCTCTGCATGGATGAGCCTCCGAATCTCTGCCCGACGAGTTTGGCTTTGAGATCCAGACTTGGGCTCCTGCTCAGAGTGGTGTTAATAAGAAGTCCAGGCTCAGCAGGCCAGGCCGGCCCTGGAATGCCCCTCTCTTCTCTTTTTCACTGGAGTCATTCAGACTTTCCCAGATCACCACCACCTCCAGAAGGGCCCAGCAGGCAGGAATGCTTTTGTGTTCCAAGAGACCTTACTTCCACTGTTACCCACAGCCATGGCGTCTGATAAGATGCTAAAAGGTCACCATTCATTCTGCCTGGCCAAGGCTCTCTCTGTCTCTGTCTTTCTCTGTCTCTCTCCCTCTCTCCTCTCTCTCTTCTCTCTCTCTCCCCCCTCTCTCCTCTCTCTCTCTCTCTCCTGCTCTCTCTGTCTGTCTCTCTCTCCTCACTCTCTCTCTCTCTTCTCTCTCTCCCCCCTCTCTCTCTCCGCTCTCTTCTCTCTCCCCCCCTCTCTCTGTCTGTCTGTCTCTCTTTCCTTTCTCTCTCTCTTCTCTCTCTCCCCCTCTCTCCTCTCTCTCTCTGTCTCTCTCTTTCTCTCTCTCTCTGTCTCTCTCCTCTCTCTTCTCTCTGTCTCTCCCCCTCTCTCTTCTCTCTCTCCCCCCTCTCCTCTCTCTTCTCTCTGTCTCTCCCCCCTCTCTCTCCTCTCTCTCTCCCCCTCTCCTCTCTCTCTCTCTCTCTCTCCTCTCTCTCTCTCTCTCTCTCTCTCTCTCTCTCTCTCTCTCTCTCTCTGTCTCTCTCCTCTCTCTTCTCTCTGTCTCTCCCCTCTCTCTCCTCTCTCTCTCCCCCTCTCCT